>NC_044031.1:381907856-382262451 GCF_901765095.1 Microcaecilia unicolor
CTATCAAAAATAAAAACAAATTATTGAGGAAATAAAAAAGTTATAGAATGATCCCCTAAATGTTTTGTTGAATACCATTAAAAATACATTTTTAGTATGCCTTCTTTTCATCATTATTTTCTAGGGTTGAGGAACATTTTCTGCTAGGAGTTACTTTTCTGTGTTCTGCCCTAGAGAAAAAAGGTCAGGTAAAATCTCCAAAACTCCCGACCTAGAGTCAATGATAATGATTCAATCAGAAAGAAGGAAACAAGCATGGAGGTGGATTACAGGAGAGAGACTGGAAATGGGAAAGAGGGAGTAAGAGAGAAATGCAAAACACAAGGGCAAGGAGCAAAACAAAGGGAGGGAAACTGGGGAATAAAAAGGAAAGAAGGAAAGGAGAAGTGGGGGCATGAGTGAGCTAGGTGACAATGGTGGGGGGGGGGGGGTTGGAAATTTAAGAGGGAGAGAGACAAGCAAAGAAAGAGATAATGAGTATGAAAATAAAGAGGTGGCTCTGATCCTGGAGCAGTGAAGGCAGTGCATGCAAATCTCTCTCATGAATATCCATTGTGGATATCATGAAAACCTGACTGGCTGGGGTGCCTCCAGGACCAGGTTTAGGAATCACTGAAATAGAGAAAGCCTGGAGGAGCAAAACTAAAAACAAGGGAAAAGAAAAGAGCAAAGAAGAGAAGCAGCAGGTGATTGAAAAGCTCAGGTACCAGGACATCTTCAGATAAAACTTGCACTGTCTAATAAAGGAGATCACAACCTATAGAGAACCCCATCTTTCCCAGGATCAGTGTGGTTACCTGAGTGCTGTCTCACACATCTTGTTATAAGGACCTTGGTTTGCACCTTCATAGATCTCGTCCCATGTTCCTCAAACTCTACAGTGAGAGTGTTAGAGCAGCTGCTGGGAAGCAGATTCAGTGCACATGTTGTGAGTACAGAGCCGTACTGTCTAATGGACGTCCTTTGAGAGCTATTTGCTATCCGCAATTGATCGGTAGAGAAACTTCATAGCTCAGACAGTGAAATAAAAAGAAATAAAAAAATGACTATAACGATCTTTAGTACACAAATTAAATGACAGCAAAAGATCAACTGTAAGGAAACACATCCAACGTAACTCCAGAGGGACTGATGTTTTAATGCTTCTGCAGAGTCTTGCTGGCTTTTTATTCTTTCCAACTCAATGGAATTTGGAAAGAATTATACAAAAGGCATCAAGGATATCTGTTTGTCTCTGTACATCTGTCTGTCTATGTATCTGGGGGCAAAATAACTCTCAGAAAGTTTAATGGAATAGGATGAAACTTGGCATGAGGGGTAAACCAGTAAAAAGACATACTGACTTCAAAAATAGGCCAAATGAGACTGGGGGTTCTAGAGAAATAAGCCCCTCAAAAAAATGGCCTATTGCATTTCTGTGGGAGGAGTTCCAGCTTTTGTAACACAGATAGTTTACATGCAGTAAAATATAGCAATTAGGGAATCTCTCCTTTCAAACTGCCTCTCCCTGTTCTCTACTTTCCCAACCCCCAAATTACCCCACTCCAAAAATACCCCCAAACTTCCTCGCCCCCTTAAAATAATGTTCATAACTGCTCCCCAAATTACCCCACTCCCAAAAACTGACACCCCACACCTGCCCCAAGACCCTGTGAATTGCCCACACTCCCAAAACGAACCCCATAACTGTTATAATATTGTACAGACCACTGCCACACTCAAAACCCACCACTTCAATTACTGCATTCCCCTGCATTACCTCCCCACAAACTCCCCAACCCTTTGCAAACTTCCAACACCCCCAGAAACCACTCATCCCAAATGACCCAGCAAGTAACTTCTTTTTTAAATTAAGTTACCTGTGTAAATGCTTGGCTAGATATGTTGGGATAAAATATGTATTCTTTGTTCCAAAACTGCTTAAAGTTTTCCTGGACTTAAAGAAGATCGAAACTGGGACTAGCCGAAGGTTGATTTTTTAGCGTTAAGATAGGTTTATGAAAAAAAAAACCCTATGTGATTGTCTTGTTGTTACCACCATTTGATCTCCTTTCCCCAGATTTGTACAGCACCTCACCAGTTAAATGATACTTTATCGGCTATCCGGTGATATTCAGCTGTCTCCTACTGAATATTGCTGGTTAGTGGCTAGTGGATAGCTGGTCATATCGTGTGATATAACCAGCTATCCACCATTTTTTAGCATGGGTTTGATGGACATTTTTGGCCAAATGTATACCTGGATTATCTTTGGCCAGTTTGAATTTAACTGGCCAGTGCCTAATATCAGCGTGGCTTCTTAAGTTCACTCTGGCCAAAAGTAAACTGGATATTCAATGCCAGTCACCAGAAACGGCCCGGCATTAAATATCCATCAATACCGCCGACCACAGGAGTTAGTCAGGCTAACTCCCTAGTCTGAATATTGCCCCCTAATTTTTATAACTGCTCCCCCCTTTAATAGTAGTCTAAGAAGCAGTTTATTTTTTTTTATCATTAGATTACATTTCCTCGTTACTTTATCACCTCCATTTTACTTTAAAAATTGATAACTTGTGTTTATAATTATGGAAATTTAAAAAAAACATACAATTTTATAGTATATTCTTTTGCTATTGTTTTAAAGTACACCTACCTACTATGGAGACAGCTGTATTGTTCACTAATGAAGTCATTGATCACATACGTTATGACTCATGAGTACAAGAAACCAATGAAACATAACATTTGGAATGCGTTAGGAGGTCTGATTCACTGAAGTTTTCTCCCATTCTCTGTCACTGGGGGAGTGGGGGGACTTAGTGAATCAGGCCCTACATTTCTGATTCAAGAAAAACTATAGACTGGATTATTGCTGCTGGAGAGCAATGCAATTTCAGGGAGTTTGGGTTTGGGCAACACTGGAAAAGAATAAATTCTACCTTTTTCAAAAATCTGATTTGCTGACCCCAGAGAAAATTAAATTTCAGGAATAAGGAATAGTACTTTTTTCAGTTTTTTTAAATTTATTGTTCCATTTGTACTGGAAAATTATTGCAGAGAGGTGCTACAATTCCACAACTTTCATCTACTTCAAAAATAGCCCAATCACTATTTAGAGCAATTTAACTGCTTTGTGGCAGGGTGTATGTTGGCATTTTTGCGCTACAGGGGTTGGGCCTAGGAGCATTGTTCCCTCTCAGGTGAGTAGGAGTCCTCCACCTACAATCCTGCCAATGGCGGGAGGAGGGGTGCTGTGTGTTGTCCCTAGCAATTGACAATATTGAAGCACCACTTCCCACTGGAGCAATGCAGTTGGAGGACTCCTGCTCAGCTCAGAAGGAACAGTGCCTAGGAGTGTATTATGTAAAGGTTTATAGGTTACTTTTTGGACTTTTTGCATAGACATCTTGTTATAAACTCAAACCCATGGGTTTCAGAACTTGTTAATGTTTCTCTTTTGCAAAGATATGTTACCCTGTAATGGGGTGTGGCTACCATTGAGAAAACCTGACAAAATGCCCAGGGCCGCCCAATTATAGGGGCCACCTGAAGCTGCATGCACCTGACCCCGCCCCCTCTGCACTTGTGTAGGGCATCACTCCAGCTTCCCCCACCATCCTTCAGTCCTCCGCATGTTGCAGCAGGTCAGGGCAGAGAGAGCACTGAAAGCCGATACTCTAACTGGCAGAGCTTTTCCTTTGCCACATCCTGCCTCTCTGATGCAATTTCCTGTAGGGGAGACATGGCAGAAAAAAAGTCTCCACCAGCCAGAGCAGCAACTTCGTGCTGTTTCTGTCGTGACCTGCTGCAGCATTTGGAGGAAAGGTAGGGTGGGGAGCTGGAGAGATTCCGGACTGGAAAGGGGAATAAGAGAGATGCCAAACTACCCAGAGGGGGGATGGATAGATGCTGAACTGGCCGAGGGAGCAGGAGAAGGTGATAGACTAGGGGGAGGAGCAGAGGAAAAAGAGACCTAGAGCAAAGAGATGGGAAAGAAAGGGGGCAGATGCTGGACTGGGGAGGGAGTGGAGAGAAGAGAGAGAGAGAGAGAGACTGAACCAGAGGAGAGATGGGGACATATGATGGACCAACAGATGAAGGGAGAGAGAGAGATGCTAGACTGCGGAGAATGGGGGGGGGGGATCAGGGGTGGGGTGGATGCAGGAGGAAGGAAAGATAGAAGCTGGACATGGGAAGAGACAGGCACAAAAAGAGATGCTGGCAGTGGAAGGAACATAGGGACAGGAACACAGAGTGGCAAAACTGGACACAAAGGGAGGGAAAGGGACACAGAGGGAGATGCTAGACAGGGTAAGATAAGGACACAGACGAGAGATGCTGAACATGGGGGGGGGAGGTTAGGGACAGGGACACAGAGGGGGGACACTGAACAGGACAGATAGGGACACACAGAAAAGATAAATGCTGGAGATAAAATGAGAATAAATGTCAAAAGAACAAGAGAGAGTTAATTAAAAAAAACAGAGAAAAGCAGAAAAGACACTAGAATCAAAATAAAGGTAGAAAAAAAGTATTTTTTTCTGAATGTATTAATTGAAATATGTCAGCTTTAGGAAATGTGTATCTTTGCTCCCCTCCCTGGTCCTCACTACCTTGGGAGTGATGGTATTATAGGGGGCCCATCTCAATTTTTCTGTCCAGGACCCATTCAGTCCTAGCTGCATCACTGCCTTGAATTGTAATATAGTTACTAAAATTACAAAAGTGATAAGTTCTACACTTTTGTCCCAGGTCAAGATAGATTGTGGGTGAGAAAATTTGGGGAAAATATTTTCACTTATATATTTATTTGGATTTAGCTCACATTGTCCTGACCCTCTTAAAGTGTACAAGTGCTATAATATCCAGTGAGAATAACCTTAGCACATCAGCACACACACAAGAAGTCTCTGTTCCTTTCTGGAACATACGTTTTTGAATAAATGTAGCTAATTTTCTCACAGTTTGTAGATTCTCAGAAGCTTGTTGCCCTAAGGCAAGAGACTTTGTAGTTCTGAATGCTGCAACAGTGGGTGGAGGTGGAGTTTTGAAGAGGAAAGGCTTTATGGCAGAACTGGGAGAATTGACAGGTAGTTGAAGGTAGTTTGAGGTGCGAGATGCTGAGTTGTACAATATTGTTAAAAAGACAAGTTCACTTCAGGGGAGCAAGGAAGCATATGGCTCTGAGGCAAAATGGAAGTGTCTGAGCTCACAGGGACAGAGCAAGGTTGATCAAATTTCCCAGCCCAACCCGTGCCAAAAAAGGAGCCCAAAAATAGTCCAACACCAAAAAATAGCTATTTGAGGAGTGGGGGGAGGAGGTGTCCTTCCCTCCCTACTCACATAGCTATTTTTGGTGTTAAAAATTGTGGGGCTAATTTGAGCATGAGTTGGGCTGTAGCCTTACCTGTGTGCTGGTCAGCTTGCTCTGTCGTTCTCCATCCTCCAGTCCTTCCTTGCTCCACACGTGTTGCAATGCTCGCTGTACTCTCCTCCACAACGTATTGCTCTCTGCCTTGCCCCTCCTCCAGAGCGTGATGATCGGAACAAATTACAAAGACACACACAAACTCTTCAACCTTGTGAATAAATTGCTAGACACCACACCAGTTACAAACAACAGCAAAGACATACCAAGTGTTGATAGCCTTGCGAAATACTTCAAAGAGAAAATTATACAACTACGACTCAAAATACCCGCCAGCCCTATTGAATACACCACACTCCTGGACTGTCTAGACCCAGAAGACGGAATATACCCGGCAGACAGAACCTGGACCGAATTCGAATTACTATCAGAAGACCTCATCTCTGAAACATTCAAACGATTCGCCAAATCCTACTGCAAACTAGATATATGCCCAAACAACCTTATGAAATCAGCTCCTCAACAATTCATAATAGACCTAACGAACCATGTAAACTTCATGCTACAAAACGGACTTTTCCCAAAAGAAAAAGGAAAAATTCTACTCACCCCAATACCCAAAGACACAAAGAAAAGTGCAAACGAAATAACTAATTATAGACCAGTAGCATCCATACCACTAATAACCAAAATAACTGAAGGGATGGTGACAAAACAACTTACAAATTATCTAAACAAGTTCTCAATACTGCATGATGCCCAATCAGGATTCTGATCGAATCACAGCACAGAAACAGTACTAATTACCCTGATGACTAAATTTAAACAAATGATTGCAAACGGCAACAATATACTCCTCCTACAATTTGACATGTCAAGTGCCTTTGATATGGTTGACCACAAAATTCTACTACACATACTTGAATATTTTGGCATCGGAGGCAATGTGCTAAACTAGTTCAAGGGGTTCCTAACATTGCGCTCATACCAGGTCACATCAAATTCAACTACGTCTGCAGCATGGACACCTGAATGTGGAGTACCGCAAGGATCACCCCTCTCACCAACTATCTTCAACCTAATGATGACACCCTTGGCAAAACCTCTATCAAACCATAACCTTAACCCCTATATATACGCTGATGATGTGACTATATATATCCCTTTCAAACAAGACATCAAAGAAATCTCCAATGAAATCAACCAAAGCTTACACATCATGAACACCTAGGCAGATGCATTTCGATTGAAACTGAATGCAGAAAAAACTCAATGCCTGATACTTACCTCTCAATACAACACGAATAAATTCACCGCTATAAACACACCAAAACTAAATCTTCCAATCTCAGAAACTTTAAAAATCCTTGGAGTTACTATTGACCGCCACCTAACACTTGAAACCCACGCAAACAACACAACCAAAAAGATGTTCTACTGCATGTGGAAACTGAAAAGAATAAGACTATTCTTCCCAAGATCCGTCTTCCGAAGCCTAGTGCAATCAATTGTGCTCAGTCATCTGGACTACTGCAACTCACTATATGCAGGTTGTAAAGAACAATTACTGAGGAAGCTCCAAACAGCCCAGAACACAGCAGCCAGACTCATCTTTGGGAAACCAAAATACGAAAGTGCGAAACCCTTACGAGAGAAGCTACACTGGCTCCCACTCAAGGAACGCATCACTTTTAAAGTATGCACACTTGTCCACAAAATCATTCACAGTGAAGCCCCAGCCTACAAGTCTGACTTAATAGACCTACCACCCAGAAGCGCTAAAAGATCATCCAGAACTTTCCTCAACCTCCACTTCCCTGCAAAGGCATAAAATACAAAGTGCTGCACGCGTCAACCTTTTCTTATAGGAGCACACAATTCTGGAACAGACTACCACGAAACCTGAAAACAATCTACGAACTAACTGACTTCCGCAAACTACTAAAGACCCATCTTTTCGAAAAAATTTATCGAAAGTATCAAAACACATGAAGTCCACACACACTGTTAGCAATGCATCAATACATTCTCTTCTGTACTTTTATCCCCGCAATTTTTAACATGTTTAAACCTAATTTACAGGTAAAAAACAGAAAATATTATACCCGAACGATCTCTCGCTATTGCTTTGCTGCCCGGTGTTTTTCTATTGTTTTGTTGTTCTTTGCCATTGTTTTATACTCCTTAACGATACCTGGACTACTCTTTCTCCGAGGACAAGCAGGCTGATATTCTCACATGTGGGGTATCCCTAGCCCCCAGGCTCACTCAACACAACAAACAGTGGTCAATTGGGCCTCGCAACGGCGAGGACATAACTGAAATTGACCTGAAACAAGAAACATCTAACTGAGAGTGCAGCCTGGAACAGAATAAAAAAGGGCCTAGGAGGGTTGGAGTTGGATTCTAAACCCCAAACAGACTCTGCAGCACCGACTGCCCAAAATGACTGTCAATTCGGCTATGCTGCTGAAGGAAGTAGTGAGATGTGAATGTGTGGATTGATGACCACGTCGCAGCTTTGCAAATCTCTTCAATAGTGGTTGACCTTAGATGAGCCACTGACGCAGCCATGGCTCTAACATTATGAGCCGTGACATGGCCATCCAAAGTCAGGCCAGCCTGGGCGTAAGTGAAGGAAATGCAATCTGCTAGCCAATTAGAAATGGTGCGTTTCCCGACAGCAACTCCCCTCTTGTTGTGATTAAAAGAAATAAACAACTGGGCAGACTGTCTGAGGGGGCTTGTCCGCTCCATGTAACAGGTCAATGCTCTTTTGCAGTCCAAAGTGTGCAGCCTACTTTCGCCAGGGCTTGCGTGAGGAGGGGGAAAGAATGTTGGCAAGACAATTGACTGGTTCAGATGGAACTCCGACACCACCTTCGGCAAGAACTTAGGGTGCGTGTGGAGGACTACTTTGTCATGATGAAAAGTAAGGTAAGGTGTATGAACCACCAGAGCCTGAAGCTCACTGACCCTACGAGCTGAAGTAACAGCCACCAAGAAAATGACCTTCCAGGTCAAATACTTCAGATGGCAGGAATCCAGTGGCTCGAAAGGAGCTGTCATCAGCTGGGTGAGGACGACATTGAGATCATATGACACTGGAGGAGATTTGACAGGGGCCTTTGTCAAAAACAAACCTCTCATAAAGCGAACAACTAAAGGCTGTCCAGAGATAGGCTGACCTTCCTCATGATGATGGTAAGCACTTATCGCACTAAGATGGACTTTGACCGAGTTGGTTTTAAGACCAGACTCAGACAAGTGCAGAAGGTATTCAAGCAAGGTCTGTGTAGGACAAGAACGAGGATTTAGAGCCTTGCTGTCACACCAGACGGCAAACCTCTTCCATTTAAAAGCATAACACCTCTTAGTGGACTCTTTCCTGGAAGCAAGCAAGATTCGGGAGACACTCTCAGAAAGACCCGAGGTGAAATCTACGCTCTCAACATCCAGGCCGTGAGAGCTAGAGACTGGAGGTTGGGATGCAGAAGCGACCCCTCATTCTGAGTAATGAGGGTTGGAAAACATTCCAATCTCCATGGATCTTTGGAGGACAACTCCAGAAGAAGGAGGAACCATATCTGATGCGGCCAAAAGGGTGCAATCAGAATCATGGTTCCACGATCTTGCTTGAGTTTCAGCAAAGTCTTCCCCACCAGAGGTATGGGAGGATGCGCATACAGAAGGCCTGTCCCCCAATGAAGGAGGAAGGCATCCGATGCTAGTCTGCCGTGGGCCTGCAGTCTGGAACAGAACTGAGGGACCTTGTGATTGGTCTGAGTGGCGAAAAGATCTATCGAGGGGGTGCCCCACACTCGATAGATCCTTTTGACAATAGTCATGTTCAATGACCACTCGTGAGGCTGCATTATCCTGCTCAATCTGTCGGCCAGACTGTTGTTTACGCCGACCAGATAAGTGGCTTGGAGACACATACCGTGTTGACGAGCCCAAAGCCACATCTGACGGCCTCCTGACACAGAGGGCGAGATCCGGTACCCCCTTGCTTGTTTATGTAATACATTGCAACCTGATTGTCTGTTTGAATCAGAATAATTTGGTTGGATAGCCGATCTCTGAAAGCCTTCAGCGCATTCCAGATCGCTCGTAACTCCAGGAGGTTGATCTGAAGATACTTCTCCTGAAGGGACTAAGCTCCTTGAGTGTGAAGCCCATCTACATGCGCTCCCCAACCCAGGAGGGATGCATCTGTCATCAGCACTTTTTGTGGCTGAGGAATTTGGAATGGGCGTCCCAAGACCAGATTGGATCGAATTGTCTACCACTGAAGGGAATTCTGAAAGTCGGTGGACAACTGGATCACATCCTCTAGATTCCCCGCAGCTTGAGACCACTGGGAAGCTAAGGTCCACTGAGCAGATCTCATGTGCAAGCGTGCCATGGGAGTCACGTGAACCATGGAAGCCATGTGCCCCAGAAGTCTCAACATCTGCCGAGCTGTGATCTGTTGAGACGCTTGAATCCTGGAGGCGAGAGAACGGAGGTTGTCCGCCCTTACCTCGGGAAGATAGGCACAAGCTGTCTTTGTGCACAACAGAGCTCCTATGAATTCCAATTTCTGGAGTGGAATGAGATGGGACTTCGGGTAATTGATTACAAAGCCCAGCAGCTCTAACACCTGAATAGTCATCCACACGGACTGCAAAGCTCCTTCCTGGGAGGTGCTCTTCACCAGCCAATCGTCCAGGTAAGGGAACACATGCACTCCCAGCCTGCGTAGCGACGCTGCAACAACTGCCAGGCACTTGGTAAAGACCCTGGGTGCAGACGCCAAGCCAAAAGGCAACACACAGCACTAAAAGTGCTGCGCTCCCAGCCGAAACCGTAGATACTTCCTGTGAGCTGGAAGAATCGAAATGTGGGTATAAGCATCCTTTAAGTCCAGTGAGCATAGTCAATCGTTTTCCTGAATCATGGGAAGAAGGGTGCCCAGGGAAAGCATCCTGAACTTTTCTCGAATCAGATATTTGTTCAGGCCCCTTAGGTCTAGGATGGGACGCATCCCCCCCCCTGTTTTCTTTTCCACAAGGAAGTACCTGGAATAGAATCCCAGCCCTTCTTGCCCTGGTGGAACGGGCTCGACCGCATTGGCGCTGAGAAGGGCGGAGAGTTCCTCTGCAAGTACCTGCTTGTGCTGGGAGCTGAAGGACTGAGCTCCTGGTGGACAATTTGGAGGTTTGGATTCCAGATTGAGGGTGTATCCTAACCGGACTATTTGGAGAACCCACCTGTCAGAGGTTATCAGAGGCCATCTTTGGTGAAAAAATTTTAACCTCCCTCCGACAGGAAGATTGTCCGGTACAGACTCAATGATTTCGGCTATGCTCTGCTGAAGCCAGTCAAAAACCCATCCCTGGTTTTTGCTGGGGAGCTGCAGGGGCCTGCTTAGGCGCACGCTTTTGACGAGAACGAGCATGCTGGGGCAGAGCCTGAACCGGCTGTCGAGAAGCAGAAGTGTACTTACGGCCCCTAGAGGCGTAAGGGACACTTCTCTTCCCTTTAAAAAACTTCCTGGAAGAGGAAGTGGATGCAGAAGGCGCCCAGCGGGAGAGAGAATCCATAGCGTTATCATGCTGATAGAGATTCTCTCCAAAAAGATGATCCCCCCCGGCAAGGGATATCTGCAATTTTCTGCTGAGTTCTCTCCTCCAGGTTAGAGGCACGCAGCCATGAGAGTCTGCGCATCACTATACCCATAGCAGAAAATCTAGATGTCACATCGCAAGTGTCATAAATGCCCCTGGACAGGAACTTGCGATACGCCTTCTGCTGCTTGACCACTTGGCGAAAGGGTTCAGCCTGCTCCGGTGGGAGTGCATCAACCAAACTCTCAAGCTGCCACACAGAGTTCCGCAAATGAATGCTCGTAAAGAGTTGGTAAGACTGGATTTTGGAGGCGAGCATGCCAGCCTGATACGCCTTCCTCCCAAAAGAGTCTAAGGTTCTATGCTCCCGCCCCGGGGGCGCCGAGGCAAAGTTCCTAGAACTCTTAGCTCTTCTGACCCTGTATAAGACGTTGGTGAGGCCCCACCTGGAGTATTGTGTTCAGTTTTGGAGGCCGTATCTTGCGAAGGATGTTAAAAAAATGGAAGCGGTGCAAAGAAAAGCTACGAGGATGGTATGGGATTTACGTTCCAAGACGTATGAAGAGAGGCTTGCTGACCTGAACATGTACACCCTGGAGGAAAGGAGGAACAGGGGTGATATGATACAGACGTTCAAATATTTGAAAGGTATTAATCCGCAAACGAATCTTTTCCGGAGATGGGAAGGCGGTAGAACGAGAGGACATGAAATGAGATTGAAGGGGGGCAGACTCAGGAAAGATGTCAGGAAGTATTTTTTCACGGAGAGGGTGGTGGACACTTGGAATGCCCTCCCGCGGGAGGTGGTGGAGATGAAAACGGTAACGGAGTTCAAACATGCGTGGGATATGCATAGAGGAATCCTGTGCAGAAGGAATGGATCCTCAGAAGCTTAACTGAAATTGGGTGGCGGAGCAGGTGGGGGGAAGAGGGGGTGGTGGTTGGGAAGCAAGGATAGGGGAGGGCAGACTTATACGGTCTGTACCAGAGCCGGTGATGGGAGGCAGGACTGGTGGTTGGGAGGCGGGAAATACTGCTGGGCAGACTTATATGGTCTGTGGCCTGAAAAGGACAGGTACAAATTCAATTCAAGGTAAGGTATACACATATGAGTTTGTCTTGGGCAGACTGGATGGACCATGCAGGTCTTTTTCTGCCGTCATCTACTATGTTACTATGTTATGACAGCAGAATCCACCACTGCAGAATCATGAGGCAATTGAGGTCCTGGATCCAATACTGGGATTCGGCCTTCTTGGGAACAGTTGGACAATGAAGAGGCTTCTCCCAGTTCCTCATCAGCACTTCCCGGAGTGTATCATGAAAAGGAACTGTGGTAGAAGACTTAGGTGGAGATGGATAATCCAGGACCTCGAGCATCTTGGCCCTGGGCTCATCCACAGCCTCCACAGGGAAGGGAATGGCCTCAGACATTTCCCGTACAAAAGAGGAAAAAGACAAGCTCTCCGGAGGGGAGAGTTGCCTTTTAGGTGAGGGAGTCGAGTCAGATGGAAGGCCCAGAGAGTCCTCTGCAGAGAAAACGCCACGCCCCCCATCATCATCAGATGAGCCATCATCAGACGGGGCTAGAAGCTCAGTCAGAGCCGCCCGAATCTGAGCCCGTCTCGACACAGAGGCACGATGACCTCAATGACGGTGTCGAGAAGTCGAAGCTCCAGGAGACTCCGGTGAAGCTTCCTCCAACGACGCCAATGGAGAGTCGACCCGGGAGGCTGCCGACACCGACGCCGGGGCTGGTACCGGTGAAGAAAGCCTCACCCCAGGCGAAAGGCCCGATGCCGCAGGAGCCTCCAGCACCAATGGTACCGATACCTCCGGCACCGGCTCAGGCGGTACCGATGGCACCGATACCTCCGGCACCGAACGCAACTGATGCAGCATAGTTTCCATAAATGCAGGAAACAAAGCCTTGATACGCTCATCCAGAGAAGCTATCGGGAAAGGCTGTGAAGTCGATGCAGGCATCGGTGGCATAGTCTGTTGAGGTTGGGGAGCCGGTACTGGACTGCCAGATGACCTGTGCATTGATACCTTCATAATAGAGGGAGAGCGAACCTCTCGGCACCGACGCTTCTCGGGTACCGAATGCCTCGATGACCCGGAACTCCCGGTACCGTGTCGAGAAGGAGACCGATGACGGTGCCTCTTGGCCTTCGCCCGACGCCCGTCATCGAGACTCCTCGGCACCGGCGAAGAGGACGTGGAATCCACACGCCTCTTCGGGGTCGGGTCCGACACAGGTTGGTCCCGGGGGGCCTGCAAAGCAGGAGGCGCCAAGGCAGGTGGAGACCCACTCGATGCATCACTGCTCCCAGCGTGCATCGGTCTCATGGCAGTCGGTACCATGTCTCCCAACGCCAGCGCTGCTCTCAACGTCGACGGTACCGGATCCAAAAAACGTCTCTCTCTGGGCCTCTCGAGAAAGTAAAGTGCGCTTTTTCATCTTCAGGCACAATTTACAAGTCTCCGAGCGATGGTCGGGCCCAAGGCACTGAAGGCACCAGGAGTGCGGATCAGTGACAGAGATGGTTTGGCTGCAGCGGGCACAAGGCTTGAAGCCGCTGAGCGTCTTCGAGGACATCTCAGGAAAAACAGCCTCGGCTAAATCAAAGGACGCGATGGTGTCAATAAAAAAGACACGAAAAGAAGGGAATAATATCCGAACGAGCAGCCTGAACGCGGTCGCAATGAAAATTAAAGGAAACTTTAAAACGAAAAGAAATAAGAAGATATAAGGAGAAACTAAGATAAATATATATTTTTCTATTTTTTAACAATACCCGAAGGTAAAAAAACGAAGAGACTTAACTCAGTGAACCAGAAGAAACGCGAAGCTCTCGAACTCCGTGTCTCCTCAGACGCGGAAAAAATAGAACTGAGGAACATGTCCTCGCGGCAGGCGGGAAGTCGTGTGCACGCATGCGCAGTGTGGTCGCCCGCGCGACAAGGCACAGTTGAAGAGACTTTTAGATTTTACTAGAAAATCCTCCGGGCCGACGTGACGTCACCCACATGAGAGAATATCAGCCTGCTTGAGCTCAGAGAATAGCAGATAGACAAAGGACTCAAGCTCGGCTGAGAGAAAGAGGAGGTCTTTGCAGGAGAAAAGACCACTAATAGTAAAGCTTATACAGATAAGCAGGGGTGGCTGCAGTATGTGTGAGGTGCATTACATACAATGCATTGTTCACATGCCATGGCAGGAAGTGACTGCAGCACTAAACATCCTAAGAAGTGAGAATAGCATTAAACACATTCTGCCGGGGACAGAAAACAAATTTTTTCAGTAGTAGCTCAAGGTGAATTATATTCAGGTATACTAGGCATTTTTCTGTCCCCCAGAAGGCTTATAATCTAAAGGGTCCTTTTTTCTAAAGTGCAGTAGTTCTTGCATGTTTAACGCAATAAAAGAATGTGCGGTAAATGCAGGAAGTGTATCCAGGATCTGCCCTGCATTTACCACAGAGGCCACATAGTTAATGCACAGCCACCATATTATGTGTCTGGGCCCATAGTACAGACCCTCTGTGCTATCCACCCAGAACTGTAATAGACCAGCAATACACAGAAAAACAGGAAAACACCTCTACGCAACTTCAACAGTGGTGATTTTGGCACCAAGGCGTTTTTTGTACATATTTGCAATCTGTGTATTCAACATATTTCTTTTTCAGGCACCATTGATTTCCAATTCATTCAGTAACAGATATTGTATTTTTTACCCGTGAGATAGGCGGTTTTTACCGCCAAAAGACTGACACGTGTCAGGTCTCTATTTGATGTAATACAGGAATTGTGACAGGCACTTCGTGTGTCGAAGCTTGTGTTGCACTCTCTACTTCTTTCTTCTTAAAACATAGCAAGACAGGTACCTGTAATGGCACTACCTGTACTGGTCCCCTCCAAACACAAAGCCAGCCCATCTAATATGGCCCTGATCACCCCAGACACACCCGCCCTCTCCTGATAAATTCCTGACCCTCTGATCGTGTCCCTGAACATCCCAACATACTCCTGACTCTTCCTGACACAAACCTGACCCCCAATCATGTTCTTAATCATTCCAACACATACCTGATACTCCCCCAATATAGCCCCAACCCCTCCTGACACAAACCTGATCCAAAAATTATGGTTGCAACCACCGCAAAAAAAAAAAAAAGCCCACAGCTTCATTGGTGGGTCAATGGAACCTAGGTGGCAATGATCCTTCTCTGCTGCCACCTAACTCAGTGCCCAAATCCAAAATGGTGCTTATGACCCTGGCAATAGTCTTATAGTACTACCACCATTTTGGATTTTGGCGCTGACCTAGGCAGCAATAGAGGAGGATTGCTGTTGCCTGGATTCCACAGATCCAACAATGAAGCCCCAGGTAATTCCTAGAAGGGGGATCAGGGTGTGAAGGGGAGGTGGGGCTTTGAGGAGGTGTGGAGCTTTGGTCAGAGGGGTGGAGTTTATAGAAGGGGACAGGGAGGCTATGTCAGAGCCTTGATTCTGCAGTGGGTTGTGAGGGCTGTCAAGGGGGATTCAGGAAGTGTTTGTAGGCATGATAAGATAATTGGGTTTCTGTTGAGATGATATAAGCCATGATCATGGGGTCAGGTTTGTGTTGGAAGGAGTCAGAACCAATTGGGGGGGGGGGTTGGATTTATACTGGGATAGTATTAGCCATGTCAGGTGGTCAGGTGTGTTTTGGGTGATCAAGGACATGATGGCGGGACTAGGTGTTTGTTGGGGTGATTGGAGACATGATCAGAAGGCCAGGTGTGTACTGGGAGCAGTCAGATGCATGTTGGGAGATCAGGGTCTGTGCCGCTGCACCACCAGTAACAACACACTAAGCTACAGGACTGCCAGTAGCACAGCTACACCTCCCACCTCCTCTTGAGGTGGTAGTAGGTTTGGCTGTGCTATTAGTAGTCATGACAGCTAGTGCACAGTACCCACCCATACGCTATTTGTCTCAGCCGACTACATCTCTGTCTGCCCATGTCACGCCCAGACTCCACCCAACCAGAAAAAGACTTTCAGCAATCTATGACAATTATTTCCCTAGTAATTTTATAGCAATCTTAACCGCCCTTCAGCTAGAGCATTTTTACCAAACAATAATCTGGCTGTACATATTCACACTGGTTATAAAGGGATTATGGAAATAACACACACACACAAAGGATATATCAAATGGAATGCCCTTGTGCTGAATATAGAATATATGGTTCAAACATAAAAATAGCCATACTAGGGCAGACCAATAGTCCGTCTAGCCCAGTATCCTGCTTCAAACAGTGGCCAATCCAAGTCACAAGTACCTGGCAGATTCCCAAATAGTAGCAACATTTCATATTACCAACTCCAGGGCAAGCAGCAGCTTTCCTATGTCTGTCTCAATAGCAGCCTATGAACTTTTTCTCCAGGAACTTGTCCAAACCTTTACTAAACCCAGATACGCTAGTCGCTGTTGCCACATCTTCTGGTAATGAGTTCCAGAGCTTAACTATTCATTGAGTGACAAAATATTTCTTCCTATATGTTTTAAAAGTAGTACCTCATAATTTCATAGAGTGTCTCCTAGTCTTTGTATTTTTTGAAAGAATAAATAATTGATTCATGTTTACCCAATCTGCACCACTCAGGATTTTGTAGACCTCGGTCATATCTCCCCTCAGCTGTCTGTTTTCCAAGTTGAAGAGCCCTAACCTCTTTAGCCTTTCCTCATATGGTTGACCTCAATACATGTGAAGGAACAATAGTATATTGTGGTTTAAGCATTTTGTTTCTAAATAAAAAAAAGCAACCCGAAGTTCTTTTGACCATGGAGATTGCAAGCATCTTGGGGTCAATATTCAGTGGCTCAAGCAAACCAACAGTTTATTGCACTGAATATACAAAACATCATACAAAGCAAAAAGGCAGGGGAGAAAATGTACAGCACAAAAAAATAAATCCAGTAAGACCAAAACACATAGCAGTGAGGTGCAAAAACAACAAATTCAGGTTTATTCAGGTTTATGAACGTTTGATATACCGCTGATGTGGATACCTTCTCAGCTGTTTACAATCACAAATATCTGAGAGCAAAGTAAAGATGTTAAATAGGACAAGAATTAGTGCAGAGATCCAAGTTACATAATTAAAATATAGTTTTGGAAAAATAGAGAGAGAATCTGGATCCTGAGGTAACCCCCATCATCCCTGGTTCCAGTCACTATGCTAATATTCTGTTTATGTTTATTTAGACTTGATACATCGCCTTTTACAACTAATTAAAACGGTGTACAATAACAATACAACAGAAATACTCCTCGCTTACTATGCACATGTTAACATCACACCGAATTGTAGCAGGCTTCACGGTAGTCTATGCTAATTCTATTCTTTCTATGCAGCTCATAGCAGAATGAATATTAACTTTTCGCTTACTATGCATATACTACCATTGCATTGAAATGTATCAGGTTTCACTGTTGTGCATGCTACCCTATGCTTTCTATGCAGCTTATAGCAATTTATTGAAATGCAATAGAACCTACTAGCCTGCTTACTGACTTTATGCTTACAGCACATCTATAGCTCTATACCAAACTGTAATAGGTTCTACTGTCCTGTCTGCTGACTCCATGCTCTCTAGATATCCTATAGCATAATACTGAAGTATAACAGGACTTACTGCGGACCCGGACGCCGGACGCACTGAATTGCTGTATAACTGAATTGCTTATTGAAATGTTCATCGACTTTAAACCTCTAAATGCTTTTAAATGCTTCATTTATCTCATAGCACCATACTGAACTACCCTAACCATTCCTTAGCTCCATTCTGCACCACACTAGACAGCACTACAAGCATAAGCATTCACACTGAATCACAAGCCTGATTATAATCTTATCAATCACCAATATATTGCACGGCTTAACACTAACATTTACTAACACCAATATGAACTCGAAAAAACTACTCCTAATCATCTATTGTCTCTCCCTAATCCACCACGCAATGACAACCCCTCTCACAGGCAATAATTTACCCACACTACAATCACCATGCACACATCCCATAAACAATCCACCGACCCAAAAGATTAAAAAATGGAATGGAAAACCCACCACCTTCGGAAACAACCAACAGAAAGAAAAGAAGGGACAAAACAAACTCAAACAGCAAGATGACAGACAACTAATAAAAATCATCACAACCTCGACCCCAACTGAACCCCACCAACTAATACAAATGGGTTATATAAATGCCAGATCTGCAGTTAACAAAACTACTACAACAACAGACTGGATCACCACAGACAACCTTGATTTTCTATTTATAAATGAAACCTGGATCCATGACCTCAAAGATCCCAAATTTTAGAGCTATGCCCCCCACGGTACAAAATCATCCACTGGACAAGGAATGGAAGAAGAGGAGGAGGCATAGCTATAATCTATAGATCCCAATTCACTGTCACAACAATAGCCGAATCCATACTTCCCCAACTGGAAATCGCCTCAGTTAGAATCGATCACCCAACCCTAAAGGACCACCTTATCCTATTTTACAGACCACCAGGCAACTGGCAAGAATGACAAATACATTTTATGGACTTCATATCGAACACATGTATCTCTACCCAAAACCTTCTTATAGTAGGAGATATCAACCTCCATTTTGAGGGGTGGGGGGGGGTGGGAAGGACGGGATAATGATGTGCTTCATGGCTTGGGAGGGATGGGTTCGTGATGTGCTTTAGGGGTGGGATGGAGGGTGGGAAGGGAAGGGGGTCATGATGTGCTATGGGGTAGTGAGGAGAAATGCAGGAGATCGGCAGTTATGCAGGTGCCAGCCGCATAACTGCATAGCTTTTGAGGTGTCCTAAATTCACCTGGTTAGCTATGTGAATGCTGGCACTGATTATTGCTGGCACCCCATATCTACTGGCTCCTCCTCTACACTGTCCCCTGTTCCTCCCCTGACCTGCCCACTTTTTTGATGGCTCGTTAAGTGCCGCTGATTGGGCAGCCTAGCGTGATTTCCGGCAGGAACCTCTCATGCCTGCTTAAATCACTTTTGAGTAACTGCCCGCTGGCTTTTTAATCAAAATTTTGCACAAGAAGCACAGTCTCTAATCATTTCTGCTGCAGACTTGTCTCAAGAGTTGTTATAACTCCCCCATTACCTCTCCTAAAAGCAGCCTCAAACCATATTTATTTCAGGAAGTGTTTGGTGCATAATTTTAAACAAAACCCATGGGTATACATGCAGAAATAAAAAGAAAAGTAATCATTTAAATGTGTGTGGGGAAAATTCTCAGTTAAAGCACCAGGCTGCAGTGCTGCTGAATGCCCTGTTTATATGGTTTTCATAGGGCTAAGCATAATACAATCATCAAGACCAATATTCAGCCCATGGGAGGCAGGCTGCCTAAGTGCCATGATCGGCGCTGACCCCGAATATTCAATGCCGGGCCATTTCTGGTGACTGGCATTGAATATCTGTTTTTTGGGGGCAGGCTCAAACTGAACCGGCTAAATAAATATTCAGCACTGGCCGGTTAAGTTTATAGTGGCCAAAGATAGGACTGCTATTTAGGCGGTCTGATTTGGCCCATAAACTTAGTCAGTTATTGTGCGATATAGTCGGTTATCTTTTCAGCACTGATTGCGAATATTCAGCGGAGATAACTGGTTATCTCATGCTGAATATTAGTGGTTAGGCATTGAAACACTTTTTAACCGGTCAACAGCCATTCCTGGCTGGTGAAATATTGCTGGATATCGGCCGGATTTAGTTAAAAACCCCTAAGTGGCAAATGTGTAAAACATAAAATGTCCATAACTCCAAAACACTGACGTGCAAACAAGAAAGAGACTTCAGGACTCAACCAAGCATTTACTTATTTGAAATCTCTGTAATTAATAGGAACTTGAATGCGCAGTTCAAGCGCCTGACTCCACGCTGAGTTTCATATCTCGCCTCGGGAGATTTGGAAGCCAAAAAGTCACATCTTCTGTGATTTGCTTCTAAAGAGATGTGCTGTTATGTGGCTCGCTTGGACAAGGCTATTAAAGATCTCTTGGGGGGCCTTTTAAGGTGCGTTGAAAAATGGCCTGCAGTAGTGTAGATGCATGTTTTGGGTGCGAGCAGAATTATTTTTCAGCGCACCTGTAAAAAATATGCCTTTGTTAAATTTTTGCTGAAAATGGACGTGCGGCAAAATGAAAATAACCGCACGTTCATTTTGGGTCTGAGCTATTGACCTAGCAGTAAGGTCTCACATGGTAACTGGGCAGTAATAGTCTACGCGTATAAAATGCCAATTACTGCCCAATTATTGGCTGCATGCCAGAAAATAAAAATATTTTCCAGTGCCCGTATCAGACGCGTGTCAAAAATGAAATTACCTCAAGGGTCACGCGGTAGCTGAGCAGTAACTCAAAATTAACGTACATTGGGTGCGCGTAGGCGCCTACGCAGCTTATTAAAAGGTCCCTTAATGTCTCAAATTTCGTATAAACTGTTTTGTAAACAGATCAAAACTTATTTAAAAAATTTGTGTTAAATCATGCTGAATAGAATAAACAGTTTAGGGATATTTTGTTTCTGTTAGGTTACATTTTGTTATTCCTGGAAATGTCCAGTCCTCTTTAATGTGTGATCCGCATTGAACAGAAAGGTATATGGTAGAATATAAATTTATTGTTAACTAGTAAAAAAGGCCCGTTTCTGACACAAATGAAATGGGCACTAGCAAGGTTTTCCTCGGAGTGTGTATGTTTGAGAGAATGTATGTGAGAGTGACTGTGTGTGAGAGAGAGAGTGAATGTGCGAGTGTGTGTGTGTGAGAGAGAGAGTGAGTCTGGGTGCGAGTGTATCTGTGAGAGAGTGTGTGTGTGAGAATGAGAGTGTGTGCAAGTGCATATGTGAGACACAGTGTGAGAGAGAGAGAGTGTTTTCACACAGATACAGTGTGTGCGAGAGAGAGAGTATGTGTGAGACACAGACTCTCTGTGAGACTGAGTGTATGAGACCAAGAGACTGTGTGACACATAGAGAGTGAATGTGATACAGTGTGAGACATAGAGTGTGTGAGAGACAGTGTGTGAGAGTGAGAGAGAGAAAGACATTGACTGTGAGAGAGAGAGTGTGTGTGTGACAGAGATACCTCCCCCCTCCCTCTGGTGTCAGGCCCCCCTCCCTCCCTCTCTCTGGTGTCAGGCCCCCCCTCTCTCTCTGGTGTCTGAGCGTTACTGTGCAGGACGCTGAGCTCTGGCTGTGCTTCAAGGAACTGACCAATCCTATTTAATAGAATGCACCTCCAACATTCTGAAGCCGAGAAACCTCGTGTGGTTGGTCAGTTCTGCTTGTGACGAACCCGGAAGTATGTGATGTCAATTCAGGAGATGGATACAGAGAGGAAGAATGCCTCAGCCATGCAGTCAGCTTCAGAATGTTGGAGGTGCGTTTTATTATATAGGATGTTAATGTTATAAATATGGTGACTCAGCGTTCTCTGGATCCCAGAAGTGATCAGCATTGGCTCCTACCATCTCACATATTGTCATTAAAACAGGAAAACAGACCCCTTCATACTTTTCAGATAAGTAAATGCTTTGATTGAAGTCTCGTTCTTGGATCCACATCAATATTTTTGAGTTATGGACATTTATGTTTTACACACTTGTACCTCAGGGGGTTTAAACTCAATGATTTTTTTTAGCGCTTAGTCTTACGAAAACGACATAAACTAGCCATTTGGCAGCACTGAAGCCTAGTGCTTTAACTGAGAGTTTCCCCCACACACATTTAAATTGTTACTTTTGATTTTTATTTCAACTTATATACCCACAGGTTTTGTTTAATATATTCACATATTTTCACCTGCATGAGAGAGATTTTATGTGTGTTTGGTGCAATTTCTCACTGATGAGTCATGTTCTACCTTACTGTATGCTGTAGTGGCCACCAAGCTGGACTACTGTAATATCATTTATGCTGGACTTCCTGATATCGTTGCCTGTAAGCTTCAATTGGTACAAAATACTACTATCCATATTCTATCTCATGCACGACGCTATGACCATGTTACTCCTCTTATGAAAGAACATCATTGGCTTCCTATCGAGTTTTGTATTATTCGTAAGTTGTTGACACTTACTTTTAAGGCCCTTCATTTAGGCCCCCCTCCTTATTTGGTGAATCTCATTACTCTATATTGCCCATCTCATGCACTTCGCTCTGCTTTTGAATCTCATCTTGCCACGCTGCCTGTTCACTCTGCCCGTTTGAGCTCTACACGTGCCTCTGCCTTCTTTTGTTTGTCCCCTCTCTTTGAAACTCTCTCCTGCTTGCCCTGAAAACTGAACTTTCACTCCCTCACTTCAGCTGTCTCCTTAAAGTCCATTTATTTTCACAGGCCTTTCTTTAGACCCTTTTGTTCAGGACTGGTTTTTAGTCTGGTCAGCATTCGGTTGTCTCTATTCCCCCTCCTATTTCATTATCTAACCCCTTTCTTCGTTATTTTCTTTAATTTCTCCTGTCCTACTGAAAATTAGCATTCTTTTCTTAGGCGTTCTTTCATTTTTTTTTTTTTTTTTATTTATTGCACTTGTATCCCACATTTTCCCACCTATTTGCAGGCTCAATGTGGCTTACAAAGACCTGTTATTGTTGGATTATTTGTAGTAAATAATTAGCAGATTTTATACACACAGCTTCAGCTTTAGAAATGTTAATTTCTTTCTTCATCTCTCTCATACACCCCTGAATAATTCACTGCGGAGTCACTTTAAAGTTGAAGTAACAAAACATCTGTTTACTCACAGTTTGTTGTTAGATTATATTCAGACAGGCTTATATATACATAATACTATACATTTGGATTATCAGCTCTTTCCATGTGCTTAGATGGTAATGGATGCTCACACCACCATAGATTCTCTCAGGTTAGGAGAGAACATGAGCTCCATGTGCTGTGCCTAACCCCCACAGGAAGTTGCATGGGTGTGACCTCTCTAAGCAATTTACATCAGAGGTCACAGAGTAATCACAGAGAAAAAATTGGTGACAGGCAATGCATGTAAAATACAATACATTATTCCAACAAACCCCTTCTCATGCATAACTGTCATGCAATTATTAATTCACACAAAGTCCAAGCTTTATACGCAGATTCTCAAAACGTTCTCTGGGTAACGGTTTGGTCATGATGTCAGCTGTCATTTCACTGGTGTGACAATAGTGTAGACTGATGACCCCTTCTTTCGCCAGCTCTCGCACGTTGTGGTATTTCGTTGCGATGTGCTTGGTGCGTGACTGAACCTTGTCATTCTGTGACAGTCTGATGCAGCTCTGATTATCTTCCATTATCTGGATTGGTCTCTTTTCAGCTATTCCAAAATCCAGCAAAAGTTTTTCAATCCACATCAGTTCTCTGCATGCTTCCGATACGGCCACATATTCAGCTTCTGTAGAAGACAGACTCACAATACTTTGTTTATGACTGGCCCAAGAAATTTGTACATTTCCATACATAAACACATATCCACTTATGGATTTATAATCAGAATGATCCCCTGCCCAATCTGAATCACAGTAACATATTAGTTTTGGATTACTATTGGCTGAAATCTTTAATTTACAATCAATGGTACCTTTTAAATACCTTACCATCCTTTTAACTGCAGTCCAATCTGATTTGGTAGGTGAGCTGACCCTTCTGCTCAAAATTCCTACTGCATTTGCTATATCAGCCCTGTATGTGGTAGTTAGATATAAAAGCTTACCTATGGCTGATCTATATTGGATGTTATCTGGTAAAGGTTCTCTTACTGTTTCATCCTTCAGAAAATCAGTGATCATGGGAGTGCTTACAACTTGGGCATCTTGCATACCTAAACTTTCAATAAGCTCATTTATTTTCTGCTTCTGGCTTAGAAGATAAGAACCATCATTTTGTTTCTCAATTTCTATACCAAGATAGTATGACACATTACCAAGTTCTTTTATCTCAACATTCTGGTTTAAATATTTTACAATGTCCTTGTACTCTTGCTCACTTTCGCTTGCAATGAGCAGATCATCAACAAAAGCTAAAATGTATGCATATTGTCCATTTCTGCACCTAGTGTACAAGCATTTATCTGCTTCACCTTGCTTAAATCCTAAATCTGTCAATATTTCATGCAATTTGTCATTCCAACATTTTGCACTTTGCTTTAATCCATAAAGACCTTTGTTTAATTTACACACTAGCTGTCTTTGTTTTGTATTTATGAAACCTGTTGGCTGTTCCATGTACAAGTCTTCAGTTATATCTCCATGAAGAAATGCTGTTTTCACATCAATGTGGTTGACTTGCATGCCTTTTGAGACTGCAATGCTCAGAAGTGTTCTAATTGTCGTGTGTTTCACTACAGGTGCAAACACTTCATCAAAATCTTCTCCATATTTTTGAAGATATCCCTTTGCGACTAATCTGGCTTTATACCTTTCCACTTTTCCTTGTGCATTCCTTTTTAACTTGAATACCCATTTGCATCCTATAGCTTTCTTGCCAGGAGGTAATTTTGTAAGAATCCAAGTATTATTTTTATCCAATGCATCAATTTCTTCTTGTGCAGCTTTACGCCATTCAGCAGCTTCTTCTGCTGGCATTTTCTCAATCTCATCCCATGTTAAGGGCTCTTGAGCTTCTGCTGACTTTGTTAGGTAAGACAGTCTTGGGGGTGGAACACCTTTGTTTTCCCTGGATGAGTGTCTGACAACAGGTTGGTCTGACCTTTCCGCATCCTCTAAATCTGAGAGTCCTTCTCCAATTGATTCCCCTTCTCCAACTGTACTGTCTCCTGCGATGATCCTTTCTGTGTCTGCTTCCTCTGCCTGTTCCTCGTTAGATACAGATGAGTTGCTTTCAGACATCTGCCTTGGTATGGCATTTATATGCACTGGCATGTCTATTATGGTTCTAGTTTCATATTCTGGATGAAAAGGCTCATCTGGGATAATCCAGCCTTTATCAACCCTTTTGTTTTCATCAAAATATGTAACATGTCTTATGCCAACAATGCCAGTTTTCAGATTCAAAATTCTATATCCTTTGTGTCCTGGAGCATAGCCAACTAAAATGCCCCTTTCTGTTGTGGAATCCAGCTTATGCCTTCTTTGCTTTGGTACATGAGCATATGCTGTACTTCCAAATGTTCTTATGTGTGACAGGTTTGGCTTCCTACCTTGCCATGTCTCATGTGGTGTGCGCTCAGCGCCTTTAGTTGGCATTCTGTTTTGTAGGTACACTGCTGTGAGAATGGCTTCCCCCCATAGTCTTTTAGGGAGATTGCTATCTGACAGCATACATCTGGTCATTTCCACAAGTGACCTAAATTTTCTCTCTGCAACAGAATTTTGCTCTGGTGTATAAGCTACTGTTGTGATATGCTGAATGCCTTCTTGTTCTAGAAATGTGCGCATGCTTTGTGAAGTGAACTCACCACCATTGTCGGTCTGAAGAACCTTTGGTTTTCTTTCAAATTTATTGCTCACCATGGCTACGTATTTCTTCAGCATGTCTGTGACTTGACTTTTTTCTTTCAGCAAATAGGCCACACAGTATCTAGAGAAATCATCCAAGAATATTAGCACAAATCTGTTATTTCCCAATGATGGGATATTAAACGGTCCACATAAGTCACTGTGTATTAAGTCCAGCACTTTATTACTCCTATTTCCTGTGTATGCAGGAAATGAGGGTCTCACACCTTTTTGAGTAACACAGTCTATGCATTTCTCCATTTTACCAGCATCTGCACTTATCTGAATGCCAGTGGCTAGTTGCTTACTGTAAAGATCCTGGATCACCTTAAAATCACGATGTCCCAGGCGGCGGTGCCAGATTTCCAGACTACATTTACCATCATTCTTCCTTACTTGCGCCAGATGTGAGGCTTCACCTGAAATGCTCAGTTTATAAACATCATTATGCATAAAAGCTTCAGCATACACTTCATCATTTTTAGAGATTGTGCACTTACTGTTTTCAAAATGAATCACAAATCCCTTCTTATCTAATGTAGATACACTAAGCATATTGCAAACTGCTTGGGGAATATACAAGACATCACTTACAGGAATTTCTTTAACTTCATTAGACACTTTGCATTTTAAGAATCCAATGCCTTTTGCTTGGATCTTAGCAGTCCCTGCGTTTGCAGTATTAAGAATACCTTCTTCTGGACACATTTCCTGAAAGAAATCCTTAGAATTGGTTAAATGGCATGTGCTCCCCGAATCCAAAATCCAAGTACTTTCATTTGAATTATTATTTACCATAGTCAAAGATTTTTCTGCCATTAGAAAGCCCTTATGTTTATCATTGTCTTTCATACATTTTCTGCTTGGAAAATTCTTTAGTTCCATTGGCTTAGGTGAGCTAGAGGGAGTGTTTTGTGTTTCCTTACACCATTTAGATACATGTCCCTCCTTTCCACATGAATAGCAAATCAGCTTGCCCTTGGGTGGAGTTTTCCCATAGCTCCGCCTTCCTCTGTTCTTTGCCAAGAAATTTGTTTCATTTCTCTCTGACTTGCTTTGAGAACACATCTCCTCAGAATCATTTATTATGCATTCCTGCCTTAGTTTTGATGCTGCCTGTTCAAAAGATTGCCCTTCAATGGCTTCATTTACAGACCTAAAAACATCAAACTTCTTTGATAGTGAGGTAAAAAGAAATGCTCTTTTCAATGCATCACACATGGGAATTCCAGAAAGTTCTAACTTTTGAAATGAAGACATAAGATGCATAATGTGATCATTACATTTACTTTTATCCCTTAATTTGGTTTCATTCAACTCTGCTAACCAAATTGGTTGCTGCTTTGCATATGTAGTTGCATACATAGTTCTCAGTTTATATAAAATGTCCTTTGGTGTATCTTTTCCCTCCACTAATATGGCTTGTTTCTCTGAGAGAGCTTCCAAAAACATGCACTTCACATAATAGTTTGCATTGTCCCATTCAGCCATATTTTCAGCTGTTCTGTTTTGGTCTAAGCATATATTTAGTTTCTTTGCTTGAAGGAGACATATGAATCTTAGTTCCCACTGCTGATAATTAAATTCAGTTAATTTAGGCACCTTGAGAGAATAGAAAAATGGTGAATTTCCTCCCTCAGCCATTTTCTTAGCCTTGCCTGCTGTTTGGTGTGTGGGGGGAGAGAGAGACAGACTGAATCTTTCTTTTAAAACTTAAGAGAAAAATGTGGCTTTTTTTTTTTTTACTGCCTGGTAATATTTCTCTTCTTTTTCAATTCCTGGCCCTGGGCCCATAACCCTTTTGTTGGATTATTTGTAGTAAATAATTAGCAGATTTTATACACACAGCTTCAGCTTTAGAAATGTTAATTTCTTTCTTCATCTCTCTCATACACCCCTGAATAATTCACTGCTGAGTCACTTTAAAGTTGAAGTAACAAAACATCTGTTTACTCACAGTTTGTTGTTAGATTATATTCAGACAGGCTTATATATACATAATACTATACATTTGGATTATCAGCTCTTTCCATGTGCTTAGATGGTAATGGATGCTCACACCACCATAGATTCTCTCAGGTTAGGAGAGAACATGAGCTCCATGTGCTGTGCCTAACCCCCACAGGAAGTTGCATGGGTGTGACCTCTCTAAGCAATTTACATCAGAGGTCACAGAGTAATCACAGAGAAAAAATTGGTGACAGGCAATGCATGTAAAATACAATACATTATTCCAACAGTTATGGCATCGCCATTTCAGGGTACAAAAGATACAATTGGTATTACAAAGATATCAAGGATGGCAAGGCGGTATAGTCAAGCAGTTATAACAGAAGACAGTCAGAATAAGGGAGGAATAGTGGAGTGTTGTAGCTAATTATGGATTGTCGTGGTAAGCTTTGTTGAAGAGATAGGTTTTCAAAGATTTGTGAAAGTTAATTATTTCGTTGATTGTTTTCATATGCCTTGGTAGTGCATTCCATAGCTGCGTGCTCATGTAGGAGAAGCTGGACACATGTGTTAGTTTGTATTTTAATCCTTTGCAGCTGGGGAAGTGCAGATTAAGAAAAGTGCGGGCAGATCTTTTAGCGTTTCTGGGTGGAAGGTCCACGAGGTCTAGCAGGTATGACGGGGCGTCTCCATAAATGATTTTATGAACAATTGTGCAAATCTTGAACGCGATACGTTAAGTGGGAGCCAGTGTAATTTCTCTCTGAGGGGTTTTGCACTTTCGTATTTTGTTTTTCCAAATATGAGCCTGGCTGCGGTATTTTGGGCAGTCTGAAGTTTCTTGATGATTTGTTCTTTACAGCCAGCGTAAAGTGCATTGCAACTCCCAAAGCACATCATGACCCCCACCCCCATAGGCCCTCCCAGGCTTATCTTTTCAATCATTCGTGGTGTAGTAGGGTCCTATGGGCAGGATTGATGCCCATGCACTCAAAGTACCACAAGGCCGCTGATAGAGGTCGCAGCAGCCATTTTCTCCAAGGAGCCACATGGGACAGGAGTGAGTGGGCATTGCTCTTACCCATAGGACCCCACTATACATAGTAACATACATGGTAACATAGTAAGTTACAGCAGAGAAAGACCTGTACGGTCCATCCAGTCTGCCCACAAGATAAACTCATATGTGCTACTTTATGAGTATACTTGACCTTGATTTGTATCTGCCATTTTCAGGGCACAGACCGTAGAAGTCTGCCCAGCACTAGCCCCGCCTCCCAACCACTAGCCCCGCCTCCTAACCACCGGCGCTGCCACCACCCAATCTCTGCTAAGCTTCTGAGGATCCATTTCTTCTGAACTACCAGTGATTGAAAAGATAGGCCGGGGAGAGCTATGGGGGTAGGAGAGAGGGGGGTCATGGTGTGCTTTGGGAGTTGGGAGGGAGGAGGGGGGATGAAGATCTAGATTAGGATAGGGGGAAGAGAAATACTTTGTAGTTATGCCTGCATAAGGTCCAGCGGCCTTTGCAGTTTCACATAGGACCGGATATTCAATTCCTGTGCACAGACATGGCCCGGCACTAAATATCCATCTTTCGTTTCAATGATACGTTTGGGGATGCCCAAATTGCGAAATTTAGGTCGACCTTAGAGATGGTTGTCCTTAGAGATGGTCGTCCCCGATTTTCAGTGATAATGGAAACCGAGGACGCCCATCTCAGAAACGACCAACTCCAAGCCATTTGGTCATGGGAGGAGCCAGCATTCATCGTACACTGGTCCCCCTCACATGCCAGGACACCAACTGGGCACCCTAGGGGGCACTGCAGTGGACTTCAGAAATTGCTCCCAGGTGCATAGCTCCCTTACCTTGGGTGCTGAGCCCGCCCCCCCAAAACCCACTCCCCACAACTGTACACCACTACCATAGCCATAAGGGGTGAAGGAGGCACCTACATGTGGGTACAGTGGGTTTCAGAGGGCTCACATTTACCATCACAAGTGTAACAGGTAGGGGGGATGGGCCTGGGTCCGCCTGCCTGAAGTGCACTGTACCCACTAAAACTGTTCCAGGGACCTGCATACTTCTGTCATAGAGCTGGGTATGACATTTGAGGCTGGCAAAAAATATTTAAAAAGTTTTTTTTTAGGGTGGGAGGGGGTTGGTGACCACTGGGGGAGTAAGGGGAGGTAATCCCTGATTCCCTTCCGGTGGTCATCTGGTCAGTTCAGGCACCTTTTTGAGGCTTGGTCGTAAGAAAAAATGGACCAAGTAAAGTCGCCCAAGTGCTCATCAGGGACGCCCTTCTTTTTTCCATTATCAGTCGAGGATGCCCATGTGTTAAGCACGCCCCAGTCCCGCCTTTGCTATACTTCTGACATGCCCCCGTGAACTTTGGTCATCCCCGTGACGGAAAGCAGTTGAGGACGCCCAAAATCGGCTTTCGATTATGCCGATTTGGGCGGCCCTGGGAGGACGCCCATCTCCCGATTTGTGTCGAAAGATGGGCGCCCTTCTCTTTCGAAAATAAGCCTGACAGTGTTGCAGAATAGTGGGGATCTGTACCCAAGGATTTACACCAGGTTTCAGCTGGCATAAGTCCTTGCTCCCAAAGTTGAGCATGGAATTTGGCGCAAAACCCTACTCTATAAAGAGTGCTCATCCCAGAGTACCCTTTATAGAATAATATTGAGCACTAATTCAAATCCAAAGGGTGTGGTTCCTTTCAGCCTACTCTGAGTCACGGAATGCATAAGAATATCAACTTAAAGGTCAGAATTCATCAAACACAGAAGGGCCAAGCTTCTATCAAGCCACAAGGTTAGCAGTTCACAACACTGCAAGAACTTTTTAAAAGTAGCCCTGCGAGAGAGTATTATTGTACTCACTCCCTCACAACCTGAAACACTTGAAATATGATCAACTTCCTTCACTCTCTGCTTTACTACACCCTGTCTCCTTAGTCTCAAATTCCTGGGACCTCAATTCCCAGTTTCTGACATAGTGCTATTTTGTTTCCTTTCCAGGTGGACAGTGAAAGGTGCAGCTTTAGTCCCTCTCTCTCCCAAAACACCACCCCTGGTCCTCTTAATTTTTTTCAGTCTATTAGCTTTGCTTACACTCATCAGTACACAGCCCTGATCTGCTCACTCTCTCCCTCTCCTCCCTCTATCATGGGCCAGATTGGCTTTTTTGCTTAGAAACATTTGACCCTCTCTTGCAATAATGCAGGGCCCTAACACTACAAACGTCACTAATGCAAGCATCCACACTCCACTAGGGCAGACAAAATAAAATGGAACCAAAAGGTGAAATAAAAATAACAGCTTGAAATAAAAGGCTAAGGGGAATTTATTTATGAAACATATAATGTTCAATGACAGCATATTATATTTGTATGGCAAGGTTGACTCATTGCTGGCTGTACTTTCTGCACTTTTAATAAAAACATTAAAGTAAAAAAATGGATCTGTATCCATAATCTACATCTACATCTATATCTATCTCTAACTTTATATATCTATATCTATCTATTCAGTACATTTCAAAAAAGCTACCCAGGACAGAGCCAGAGATAAGTTGCAACATCTGTCAGCATTTTGTGTCGCTTTGTGGAGGGGTCTAGTCTGGCGTATAAGTGTCTAAATTACCACACAAACACCACATCAGATGTTTAAGTGCACAAACCGATCACTGCAAGGTTCCACACACAGGAGGAGAAAATCAAATGCAGATAAATAAAGCAGAAGATCTTGCCCGGTATTTGTGACCTGGATTGGCCACTGTTGGAAACAGGATGCTGGGCTCGATGGACCTTTGGTCTTTCCCAGTATGGCAATACTTATGTACTTATGTACTTAAGAATGAATGTAGGACTAGCACTTCCATTACCGAGTTCCAAATTCATAGACAGGGATATCCCACCTTAGCTTGCCATATCTATACTCTATACTTTTGCTGTACTGTCTCTCTGCTTCCCTCCCTCCGTCTCCTCATTCATCTGAAACATATGAAAGCCTACTAGAATTAGGACTGTAGGGGAGGCTGGGAGTCTATCGATTTAGCAGTCTAGGGAGTAAAGACTCAGGGCTACTGACAGCCTTTTAAGGACAGCTATGGAAATGAGATGTTGCGTCATTCCACTGCAGCTGGTCTTGACCTGAAGATCGCTCCTCCCCCCCATCCCCCCCCCCCCCCCCCCCCCCCCCCCCCCACTCCTCCAGTTTGCACCATGAAGAGTCAGAGAACCGGCGCTGGATTGGCGGACAGAGCAAGAGGGCACTGTAGACAGACAGAGCGAGGCTGTCTGGTTCTGCAAAATCTAGAAGCAAAGCTGCTTTTGATCACTGGCGATCAAAGATTATCGGAGAGAGGGAGAGAGAAGCCAGAATGCTAGGGGTCAGATAAAGTGTATTTGTATGCACAAGATTTAAGCTTTTAATCTTTCCCATTTTAATCATTCTTTTCTGAAAGAAAAAGGATTAAATATGAAACACGTTTTTTTTTTTAGAACAATCTGAAAGCAACAAAGACAGGGAGAAAAGGGAAAAAGTTTAAAAGTCCGATCGCGCTCTCAGAACCACCAGCAACACAGAAATAAACCTCCCTTAAAGTGACCCTAATCTTAACAGAGGGGCTGGTTTTCAAACCAGATGAGCAGGCATCGCAGGAAAGTTTGCTCTTGGTGCCAGCTCACAAAAATAATATGTGGTATTTTCCCCCTGATACCATGAAATCAGGGGCTTTATGGTAAAAAGAAATGTCTTTAATTATACCTCTCTGAGATACAGATTTGGCCCAAAATTCCACTTTCCCAAAGCTTTGCACTTATAATTTAGCTATTGCTGAATCACATGATATCTCTATGCAATAGAAGGGTAATATGCATTTAGCAAAAGGGGTTGACAAAGTAAAAGTAGCATGCACAAAGCACAAAGTGTGTGTTATTTGATGTTTTGTGTGCACTTGTGCTTTCACAAATTCTCTTCACATTTTGATTCATCATCATCTCAGGGGCTGATCTACTCAGGGCTTCTCCGCATTGGGGAAATTCTATAACAGGGAATCCTATAAAGGAAAATAGACACCTCCCTTATAGATTTGTTTATCATTTATTTGTGTTTTCTAACATTGCCTTTTTTACAGTGCAAATCAAAGTGACTTACATCATAAAAATTATCAAGAAAGGAACTTCATTAAAATAAAGACAATTCTCACATACAATAAAAAATATTATGATGTTAAATTCCTGAATGGACTGGACCATTCCTCGTGCCCTGCAAACCATTAAAGGCCTGAGTAGAAAAATTGGGTTTTAATTCTATCTTAAATGTATTGAATGAAGGTTCAGGATGGAGGGAAAGATGTAAACCGTTCCAAAGAAATGGAGTTAAAAATTAGAATGCACTTTTTCTGGTAGACGCCCAGTGGGCATGGAAGGGGTTAAGAAGAATAAGTCTATGCAGAATATTAGCATAACCAGGCAGGGCCACTGACAGACAAAGCTGGGTCTGGGGCAAAAAAGAGCTCCCCCACCCCCCTCTGCCACTGCCACCCCGTCACCACCATTGCTGCCCCCACCCTCGTTTTTGTAAAAATTGAGACCCTCTGCATACCTTTTAAAAAAAACAGCAGTTCTTCACCAGCATGGAGCAGGAGCAGCCAGTGACTGATAAACACTGCTCACGCCAGCCCCACAGCCTTCCTGCTGGCCTGTTCCCACTATGTGGAAACCAGGAAATTGCATCACAGGGAAGGTTGTGTGGCTGGTGCAAGTGGCTGGTGAATCACTGACTGCTTGCGCTCGCTCGCTGCCAGTGAAAAACTGCTGTCTTAAAAAGGTATGTGGGGGGGGGGGGGGGGAGGGAAGTGCCTTGATTTTTTACAAAAACAAAACGATTTGATTCACTGAAATTGAATCCATGAATCGATTCAAATTGCAAATCAGCATTAGTGCCAGGCCTGCTTCTCGGTGGCCCTCTAACCAGGTATATACACACATATGTAGTTAAGCATGATCACTAACAACAGCCATTGAGCTAGTGCGTCTGTACCTGAATGCCAGAGATACACACATAAATTATAATATTCTCTAAAAGGGGTCCTTTTATAAAGGTGAAGGAAAAAGTGGCCTTAGTGTGCCCTTGTCCCATGCACTAAGGACACTTTCTACCACAGCAATAAAATGGCTGATTTCCCAATATTTTTTTATTATTGGCCATGTGCTAATATTGTCAGCACGTGGCCATTAAGGAAAGGGAAAGGAAATGGTATTTGATATACTGCCTTTCTTTCTGTGGTTTTTGCAACTATATTCAAAGTGGTTTTTGAATTATATACAGGCACTTATTTTGTACCTGGGGCAATGAAGGGTTAAGTGACTTGCTCAGAATCACAAGGTGCTGCAGTGGGACTTGAACGCAGTTCCCCAGGATCAAAGTCCATTGCACTAACCACTAGACAGTGCATGAACACTTGCTGACACCTATTTTGTAGGCAGTAAGGGTCCACGAGGAACCCCAGCCTGTCATGTTTTCAGGATATCCACAATGAGAGAGATTTGCTATGGAGGCCACGCATGCAAATCTCTCTCACAAATATTCATTGTGGATATCCTGAAAACCAGGACCAGGTTTGGGAATCATTTTGGCATTCGTACACATATGTATGATTAATTATTTATATGCATAACCGGTATGTAAATGTTAGGGCCCACTTTATAGAATTATCCCCATTAAGCACAATTCTGTGCAGGGCATTAACATTTACATATATGTTACATGCGTAAATATTTAGAATACTAGCACATTTACATGTATGTGCACACATATGCAGGTATCTATCAATACTCCACCTAAGCGCTCATACTTGCATAGTGCATATTTGCAAGAGGGTATACATATGGTCGGAGCAGGGCAGGACATAGGCGGGGCACCTGCTTACACACCTACTTTACAACAAGAGTCCTCAATTCCAGTCCTCAAGGTCCACAACCCAGCTTGGTTTTCAGGATTTCCACAATGACTATTGTAAGGATTATGAGGCTGTCCTACCCTGGTTAGGCCCCTAGAGGGCGCTGACCCCCCTAAAATGTCCAGGGAGAAGGGCTAGGTGAGTCAAAGGGGAGGTATAGCTGGAGCTCGCTAGGACCGGGGAGAGTCCTGGGGGTGGAAACAGGTGCAGCCGGTTATGGGCTGGGTCCTGTTTGCCAGTAAACCCTTAATACCAGTGTTGCCAGGTGGGCGGTTTTACCGCCCAATTGGGCGGTTTTCCGCGACCCGCCGCGGGAAATTTTTGCCCGCGGCGGGTTGCGGTTTTTTGGGCTGTTTTTGGCCTTCAGGGCGGTTTTTTCGGCCGCGGGGGGGCGGGGTTAGTGACGTTTTTGGGTGGGGTTAATGACGTTTTGGGCGGGGTTAGTGACGTGGGAGGCGGGGCCGATGACGTGGGAGGCGGGGCCGATGACGGGGAGGCGGGGCCGATGACGGAGAGGCGGGGCCGATGACGTGGGAGGCGGGGCCGATGACGGGGAGGCGGGGCCGGTGACGTGGGAGGCGGGGCCGGTGACGGCGGGGCGGGGTTGATGACAGCGGGGGTGATGACGCGGGGGTGGGGGTGTCAGGGGCGGGGTTTGTGTTTGGGCGGGTTTTGGGCTGTTTTTTGGGCTCGATTGGGCTGGGAAAAAATTTTCCACCTGGCAACCCTGCTTAATACCCCACCTGAGACAGGGAGAGAGTGGGGGAGAGCTGGTAGCTGGTAGCTGGAGCGGGAGATCCCCAGGTGAAGTACTGGCTGAGCCCTTTTGACTTGTGGTGAATGGGGTGCAAGGCAGGGAAGCTGGCTGGGGTAAGAAGGCCCTAGAGTGCCAGGATAAGAACTATGGGTTCAGAGAGCTACTGTGTGTCCCAGATGCCAAGGCTGTGTTTAGAACAGTGAAGAGAACTACTGTGTGTCCCAGATGCCAAGGCTGTGGTTAGAACAGTGAAGAGGAATTGTGTGTCCCAGAGTTAATATTGAGAAGAGACTGGGTGTCCTGGACTGAGCTAGTACTGAGCCAAAATGCCAGTGGGAAAGGGCTCAGGGGGAAGAAATAAAGGGACATGGGACTGTGCAAGAAGAAATGTTTAAACTGGAAGATTGCACTGAGAGGAAGAAAGGAAATGGTTAAGCTGGAAGAACTGTTGAGCTTGTGAAAGTGTTTTAAGCTAAGAGAGGTGTGCCCCATGGGCTGAAATAAAGATTTGTATGGAAGAAATCCTGTTGATAAGACCTGACTGTTTGCTTTTTTTGAGAACCAGGTCACCCCGAGTAAAAAGGGGTAGGATCTGAATTTGCATAAAATCTGCATACTAAGAACCAGCTCACCCTGAGTGAAAGAGGGACCTGGGAGCCTGAGGTGAGAGCTCCATCCTCACAATTAACCTCATCATGTTTACATTATGTATGAGATCTATTTGACTACAATGGAAGCAGTGAATGCAAATAGATCTCATACAAATTCATTATGGAAATCCTGAAAGCCAAGCTGGATTGTGGACCTCAAGGACTGGATTTGAGGACCCCTGCTTTGCAGAATATTGTAAGTTAGATGCGTCGGTGCCAGTGCTAGGCACCTGAACTTACTTACATAAGGGCGGGTACCGAGATGTTAGGCACACTCTGGCCAATATTTAGCCTGTGGGAATGCTGGGAAACAGGCTGGCTAACTCCTGTGATCAGCACTGAACCAAGACATTCAATGCCAGGCTGTTTCTGATGGCCAGCATTGAATATCTAGGATTTGGGGTGGGGGGATGGTTTAAACTTAACCAGCCAAGTCAATATTCAGGAATGGTCAGTTAAGTTTACAGTGACCAAAGATAGGTCCTACTATTTGGGTGGCACAATTTGGCCATCAAGCTTAGCCAGTGATTCATTGAATAGTAGTTCTTAGCAGGTTAAGTGCTATTTAACCGGCCAGGAGCTGTTCCTGGCCGGTTAAATAGCGCCGAATATGGGCTGGATTGATATCAGATTATATTAGCTTTCCATAGTGGAACCTAGAGTAAGCTCCTTGGTTCTCTTGCAGAATAGGCTCTTACATGCAACCTTGAGGCCAGGGGTGGCCTGACCATTAGGCCACCTGAGGCAGGGGCCTCAGGTGGCACTCATCAGGAGCGGCACCTCGGAGGGGCAGCATCTCCCCCTTTGTAGCGTTTTACCTCAGAGTGACGTTCCAAACCCGGCAGTGCCAGCGATTCCCATGCGCTGCCCTGCCGTCGCCAGCACCTGGCTCTTCCCTTTTCTGCGGCTGCCTCTCTCGTGTAAATTCCTGTTTCGTCAGAGGCTCAGGCAGCTGCAGTAAAGGGAAGAGGCAGGTGCCGGTGGTGGCAAGGCAGCGTATGCGAATCGCTGCCGCTGCCGGGTTTGGAACGTCACCCTGAGGTAAAACGCCAGAAAGAGGGGGGTGGCATCTCGGCCCAGGAGAGAGGAAACATCTTGGCCAAGGGGGGTGGCATGTTAGCTGTGCCTCAGGCGGCATCTGGCCTTGGACTAGCCCTGCTTAAGGCACCTAAAATGGTGATGCCCAGTTATAGAATTATCCCCAGTGTATCTATGGAAAATGACTTAATACTTCTGGTGGTAAGGATTGTCAGATCAGGGTCTTCTATGCCTAGAGAGACATTTAAGTCCATGCTAATAATATGCAGAGTAATGCTTACACCTCCTTTCATGCATGCACGCACAGGCACACTTACAATGGTATCACTTGCTACAGACACATGCAGATAAATGCATGCAGTACTTCTCATGTACACTGACAGCTGCACCTTGGAGATCCCTGATGAGACATCTGAGAGCTGCATGTACTAGCCAATCTTCCAGCTTGTACACTTGACATCAGAGAGAGTCTTATCAGCAGATCCCTGGGGTTACTGAGGCCTGGAAAGGACTCATTCATCACCATCTCAGTAGTTACTTCTGCCTCACATTATCTGCCTGCACTGAGCTAGCTGCTTCCCAGTCCCAGCACCCCAGGGAAAGATTTCACTTAACTAATCCTTAATGCTGCTTTATTAAACTGAAACCAATTCCTGTGCTGGGCTGCCAGAAGGAACAGACATGAAATCCACCCACAGGACGTCACCAGGATCTGTCTTTGGCTGAGCGAAATTCAAAACATAAAACAGGCATGGCCGTTCATCATTTAGGAAGTAAATTCTATAAAGAACGCCGTAACATAGGAGCTAAAATGCTGGGCGCCATCATAGAACAGAAGCATAAATCACTATTCTAGTGCATAACTTTATGCCATGTCGAAGGCTGGAATAAATGCTCATGTCTAACTGCTGTCAGGCGCTTAACTGACAGCATTCTAGAACCTCAACAAGTAACTGCTGTACAAGCCCTTACTTGTTAATGCCCCTCTCAGGTCCACACCCCCCCCCCCCCCCCCCCCCCCAGCGCTTGCACACTAAGGACTTTATGCGCTGATCACTATTCTATGAAGGCTCTGCATCCTTCATAGAATAACGCTAAGTGCATAAATGGCAACTAACTTACGATGCCGGCAATTACATCTGCTAAAAGGCACCAATGGGGTCTATGCTGTAACAATGCACGTAAATTTTGGGAATGCCCCCAAAATGTCCTGGCTATGCCCCTTGAATTTACACTCTTTGGGAGTCTTTTACAAAGGTGTGCTAGCGTTTTTAGCCCATGCTAAAAATTAGTGTGCGCTAACTGTGTAGATGCCCGTAGGAATATTATGGGCATCTACACAGTTAGTGCACACTAATTTTTAGTGTGAGCTAAAAACGCTAGTGCACCTTTGTAAAAGGGACCCTATAAGAGTTATGCATGGAGCATTATAGAATACGATCTGTGTGTAAATCTAATTAAGGCTAATTAATGCCAATAATTGGTTCTTATCAGCCAATGATTGTCACTGATTGGCTCATTAATCAATTAAGTTCCACGTGTAAATCAGCAATGTGCGCTGATTTGCACGCGCAGCTTTAGTTGCCATATATAGAATCCCCCAGTAAAGGAATAATGTGCTAAAACTATAGAATTAGGACTAAAGGCAGTTACGCTCATAACTGCAAATTAGTGCCAACTAGCACCCGTTATCTCCAATTTTAGCCTGTTAGTGGTAGTTAGTGCCAATTAATGCATAATTAAACAATTACATTAGAAGCTTAACTGCTCTTATTCTATAACCTGCTTCACAAATTTGCATTCTAAGGGCTAGGTTCTATATATGGCACCCAAAAAATCAGTGCCGAAAAAGCGCTATTCTATAAACCATGTTTAAAGTTAGGTGCAGTTAATAGAAAAGTGCTTACGCCCAGGGGTTGCACGTAAGTTTAGGCACTGCCATTTGCACTAACAAAAATATAGTGCAAATGCCAACACCTAAATTCACACATGGAGCCTCCATATTCTATAATTACGTGCTTAATTCAAAACCACACCCCCGATCTGCCCTGAAACACCCATGATCCTCCTCTATGCCCATGTTTTGGGGCCATGCGTACAATTTACGCATGTAAATTCTAATTAAATCTAATTAGTGCCAATAATTGCTTGTCTAAAAAGCCAATTACTGGCACTAATTGGCTCGTTATGTCATTAAATTGCATGCACAAATTTGCATATGCAATTTTATAGAATTTGAGGGTACGCATGAAAATGTGCCCACAAGATTATAGAATTAGGAGGTATCATAGCAACATAGGAACATAGTAGATGACGGCAGAAAAAGACCTGCACGGTCCATCCAGTCTGCCCAACAAGATATATGTATTATTATTGCATTATTGTATTTTTGTAGTATTCTATTCATTACAGGTTTTATCCCCATTCTAGAACCCTAATCCTCTCGCTGTAGCCCAACCATTATAGAGACCTTTCTATGGCCAAGGGCTACAGACCCAGTACGTCTGTACCACTACCTAGCCACTAGGTGTCACCATTACACAAAGACAGTGATTCTCTCTCCCCCAGAAGTGAATGCTGGCTCTGTCACATCCTCAGCCCTGGTGGTCTCAAGCAGCAGAGGCACCATCAGGATTTAAACCCAGGTCTGCCGCCCTGAGCCACTGGACAAGCCCATATTATTGCAGAGATGGCCTTGCCAGGGCCGGCCCCACTACTGAGCGATGGTTGTCTATGGCAGCAGCTTCTAGGGGACAGCAAAGAGCAGTTGCAGTCAACACAAAACAACAGATCCTGACAGCCACAGTGACTCAAAGAATGATCAAGACACACTTTTACCTGTAGCGAAGGCTGGGCAGTTTTCAAATATCTGGATAAATGACTTTTAGAAATTTCCCCCATTATTTGTGTGTGTGAGAAACACACACACACACACAGTTTAATATTTCAAAGCATGAATGATATCATGGGGGAAATTAGGGGTCTAGAAGTTAGCTGAAGGGGTTTGAGGCTGAGGTTTGCCTAGGGCACACAGTTCCTGTGCAGCGGCCCTGACCATTGCATATAGCTCCCCAGCCCGGCACTTTGAAATGGAGCAGGTTTCCGGATGAGGAGGGAAGCATCTGACCACACACAGGAGAATCACTGCACTCTGGGAGAATGCCAGCTCTTTCACGGGCTACATTCCAGGATGAATTTATGGGAAAAAATTAGATTTCACTTTTCCATTAGCACAACCTCCTATCATGAGCAAGATAGCTGCAAGGTCTGCTCGAGGCTCAGTTTTCCAGTCAATATGTTTTAATGAATACTAAAATATGTCTCATATTTGCTCTCTGCTCCTCCTTGCAAAGGCGCTGACTGCCAGGCTGCCATATTCTCTCTGGCACTAACGGTCCATCCTCTTGGGACCGGCCTTTGATTTTCTAGTGGATGCGTGAGGTGCAGATTAAAGCAATTAGGCAGAAATAATCTTCAGTAGGGGAGGAAAAAAATAAAAAGTGATCTAAAGGAAATAATTATATGAGTTTAATCAAGACCCAATTATAAAGCAACGTCTATTGATTTTAAATTAGCTACACTCAGGAGGAAAAATAACATTTTTAATACAGCACATTATTTTCAATGTGTCATTTCTTCTAACCACAGTTTTATTTTGTCCTCTATCTTTGTTTCTGTAGGGGCCCTTTTACTATAATGAGCTAATTTTTCACGCAGAAGCTGCAAATTTTACATGGCATCTTTTGGGTGTGTTCCCACTGTTTTTATTGCAGGTTGTGCGTTAGTGTTTCCATTAACGCATGGTACTAGGAGGTGGTACGTGGTTCTGTGTTAACTCTGAATGGTAAGTATAACTTGCTAGATGCTGAACACTTCTATGCACACTCTATATCCATGCCACGCCCCCTGAGGGAAAAAATCCGAAAAATGAAGAAATGGATGATGTAAAAATGGAAATTGTTCATAAAGAGTAGTAGGGGTAGCGCAGGCTTGGCGAGCAGCGATTTGGTTCTACCACCAGGCTCCCGGGGGAGCTCGGCAGTAATTCTGACTCCCAACATGCACCAATTCTGATCCTAGAAAATATTTTTTCATTTTCTAGTGCCGGGGATGTGCCCGTATGCTGCCTGGTTACCGCCAGAGCCACTACCACCTCAAAAATAGGAGGCAGTAAGGGCTCCCTCAGGAAATGGTCACGCAGTAAGTGTTTAACTTATCGCACAGCCATTTCCTTCCTTAAAAGAAAAAAAGCCTTTTACTGCTGGCAGTCAAAGGGGGCCTCAGTGTGCAGCAAACGCACACGCCAATGACACTACAGGGCCCCTTTTTCCACCATTTAGTAAAAGGATCCCAAAATACGCAATTGAGGAGTCATTATTGATTCTGGTTTAATGGTGAAATATCAAGTTGCTAAAATTGTTAACTTGATTTTTTCTAAACTGAGACTTGTAAGATGATTGAGAGAGTTTTTGAATTCATCTAGTTTTCGGGTAGTGGTGCAAAGCTTAATTTTTCCCTGTTTTGACTACTGTAACAGTTTGCACTGGGTTTGCTGAAGAACTGTCTAAAATGTGACAGCTAGAGTCTTAGCTGGAATGCCTACATATGCTCACATGACAGCTATTTTGAAAACTTTTCACTGGTTATCGATCGAGCAGAGAATAAAATTTAAGATTTTGTGTTTGGTTTTTAAAGCACTTTATAATATGATTTCACCTATTATTACTTTCAGTTTGAGACTCCATCAGCATGCTGGAGTATTACGTTCTTCTGTCCAGGATTTATTCGAGGTTCCCTCTTTTCATTCAATTAGATTGGAGGTACATAGAAATCAATGTTCAGAAATAATGGGTCCTAAACTCTGGAATGATTTACCATCATTTTGTCAGAAAATTACTTCTTTTGTTGGAAAATTACTTCTTTTGTTCAGTTTAAGAAGGATCCCAAGACAGTCCTGTTTATACAATCATACAGTAATATGGCCCTAATGCATCAGCGTGATAAACTGTTACTGGTTGTTAATTATTGACATTGATTTTATTTTTTACTGACATGTATTGTGTAATTATTGTGTATATTTTTTGTAACCCACCCAGAACCCTGGATTTAGCGGGATATAAATGTGATCAACAAATGAATAAATAACGCACTGCTTAATACGTGGAAACAGGCAAACTACTGCAAAACCCCTTAACGACGTTACATGGAAGCCTGTATACACATATTGACCACTCGTTAAGGGCTCAATGCCCTTTAATAAAAGGACCCCTTGGTTTTTCTCTTTCTCTCCTTCATTCATTTTGCTTCTATATTGCTCTTTTGCTCTACACCAAATCACCAAATCCTGTCCTTGAGGGCTGCCACCCAGTCCAGTTTTCAGGAATTCCACAATGAATATGCAGGGTGCATGTCTGCATACAATTTCATCCATTTCATTTATTATCTCTTATCTCTCTATATAAAACGCACCGCAAACGTTCTATGAGGCAAACTTACCCAGCATTCCAAGTTAAGTTGTCATGGTCCAGATCAGTTTTCCACCATGAGTGCTTGCCCCGCCCTTGTGTCACAACGTGATGACATTCGGGGCGGGCTATGACACTCAACGAATCCCCAGTTCCACCGCCCTCCGACGCTCCACCCGCCCCCCCCCCCCCCGACGCACACAGAAAAACAGCGACCTACGGAGATCCTCCACCCCCCCCCCCCACGGAGTGCCGCCAGAACAGCTGATCCGCCGCGAACAACACGGACGGTAAGTCCAGCAACAAGGGGAGGGGGATGGTAAGGAAAGCGCCTTGCTAGCGCCCGTTTCATTGGCCTCAGAAACAGGCTTTTCTTACTAGTGTGCTATAAAGTTCTTATGTTCAAAACAGCTTACAGTCTCAAATACATAAGCAGTGGCTCTCAACCCAGTCCTTGGGCACACCCAGCCAGTCAGGTTGTAGGATACCGACATAAACTGGACATGGCCAAGCACTGAATTTCCGAGTTTAGCGCCACTAGCGGTCAGCTACAGTGGGGGAAATAAGTATTTGATCCCTTGCTGATTTTGTAAGTTTGCCCACTGACAAAGACATGAGCAGCCCATAATTGAAGGGTAGGTTATTGGTAACAGTGAGAGATAGCACATCACAAATTAAATCCGGAAAATCACATTGTGGAAAGTATATGAATTTATTTGCATTCTGCAGAGGGAAATAAGTATTTGATCCCCCACCAACCAGTAAGAGATCTGGCCCCTACAGACCAGGTAGATGCTCCAAATCAACTCGTTACCTGCATGACAGACAGCTGTCGGCAATGGTCACCTGTATGAAAGACACCTGTCCACAGACTCAGTGAATCAGTCAGACTCTAACCTCTACAAAATGGCCAAGAGCAAGGAGCTGTCTAAGGATGTCAGGGACAAGATCATACACCTGCACAAGGCTGGAATGGGCTACAAAACCATCAGTAAGACGCTGGGCGAGAAGGAGACAACTGTTGGTGCCATAGTAAGAAAATGGAAGAAGTACAAAATGACTGTCAATCGACAAAGATCTGGGGCTCCACGCAAAATCTCACCTCGTGGGGTATCCTTGATCATGAGGAAGGTTAGAAATCAGCCTACAACTACAAGGGGGGAACTTGTCAATGATCTCAAGGCAGCTGGGACCACTGTCACCACGAAAACCATTGGTAACACATTACGACATAACGGATTGCAATCCTGCAGTGCCCGCAAGGTCCCCCTGCTCCGGAAGGCACATGTGACGGCCCGTCTGAAGTTTGCCAGTGAACACCTGGATGATGCCGAGAGTGATTGGGAGAAGGTGCTGTGGTCAGATGAGACAAAAATTGAGCTCTTTGGCATGAACTCAACTCGCCGTGTTTGGAGGAAGAGAAATGCTGCCTATGACCCAAAGAACACCGTCCCCACTGTCAAGCATGAGGTGGAAATGTTTTGTTTGGGGGGTGTTTCTCTGCTAAGGGCACAGGACTACTTCACCGCATCAATGGGAGAATGGATGGGGCCATGTACCGTACAATTCTGAGTGACAACCTCCTTCCCTCCGCCAGGGCCTTAAAAATGGGTCGTGGCTGGGTCTTCCAGCACGACAATGACCCAAAACATACAGCCAAGGCAACAAAGGAGTGGCTCAGGAAGAAGCACATTAGGGTCATGGAGTGGCCTAGCCAGTCACCAGACCTTAATCCCATTGAAAACTTATGGAGGGAGCTGAAGCTGCGAGTTGCCAAGCGACAGCCCAGAACTCTTAATGATTTAGAGATGATCTGCAAAGAGGAGTGGACCAAAATTCCTCCTGACATGTGTGCAAACCTCATCATCAACTACAGAAGACGTCTGACCGCTGTGCTTGCCAACAAGGGTTTTGCCACCAAGTATTAGGTCTTGTTTGCCAGAGGGATCAAATACTTATTTCCCTCTGCAGAATGCAAATAAATTCATATACTTTCCACAATGTGATTTTTCGGATTTAATTTGTGATGTGCTATCTCTCACTGTTACCAATAACCTACCCTTCAATTATGGGCTGCTCATGTCTTTGTCAGTGGGCAAACTTACAAAATCAGCAAGGGATCAAATACTTATTTCCCCCACTGTAAATGATGATCACCACCGGCTGAATATCAGGCCTGTGACTTATAAAGGGGCATAATCGAACGGAAACGTCTATCTCCATGGGTGTTTATCTCCGAGAACGGGTCCGTGAAGGGGCAGACTGAACCGTATTTTCGAAAAACATGGATGTTTATCTTTTTTTGAGCTGGGCGTTTTTGTTTTTCAGCGATAATGGAAACCGAAAGCGCCCAGCTCAAAAATGAATAACTCCAAGACATGTATTCGTGGGAGGGGTCAGGATTCGTAGTGCACTGGTCCCCCTCACATGCCAGGACACCAACCGGGCACCTTAGGGGGCACTTTTACAAAAGAAAAAAAAAGGTAAAACAGCTCCCAGGTGCATAGCCACTTCCCTTGGGTGTTGAGCCCCCCAAATCCCCCTCAAAACCCACTGGCCACAAGTCTACACCATTACTATAGCCCTAAGGGGTGAAGGGGGGCACCTACATGTGGGTACAGTGGGTTTGGGGGGCGGTTTGGAGGGCTCCCATTTACCAGCACAAGTGTAACAGGTGGGGGGGATGGGCCTGGGTCCACCTGCCTGAAGTCCACTGCACCCCCTAATCACTGCTCCAGTGATCTGCATACTGCTGCCAGGGAGGTGGGTATGACATTTGAGGGTGAAAATAAAAAGTTGTGAAACGGCATATTTTGTGGTGGGAGGGGGTTTGTGACCACTGGGGGAGTCAGGGGAGGTCATCCCCGATTCCCTCCAGTGGTCATCTGGTCATTTAGGGCACTTTTTGGGGCCATATTCGTGGAAAAAACAGGTCCAGGAAAAGTGCCCTAAATTCTCGCTAAAAACGCATATTTTTTTCCATTATCGGCGAAAGGCGCCCATCTCTGATCGCCCGATAACCATGCCCCAGTTCCGCCTTCACCACGCCTTTGACACGTCCCCATCAACTTTGTCCGCATCCGCGACGGAGTGCAGTTGAAAACGTCCAAATTCGGCTTTCGATTATACCGCTTTATTCGTTTTTGTGAGATAAACGTCTATCTCCCGATTTGGGTCACAATATAGGCATTTTTCTATTTCGATTATAAGCAGGATAGTATTCTATAAATTACATGTGTAAGTGTATGCTTCACCCAGACTCTGCTTATGTCATACAAAGAAGATCTCATGCATATTCATTGGGGAAATCCTGAAAACCCAACTGGATTGCGGCCCTCGAGGACCATGGTTGGACACTCCTGGTCTACACCAGGAATATGCATACAAAAGAAGTGGTGCATGCAAGTATGTGCTCTGAAAGATATGTATGTACTTAGCGCTTAGGCAGAGTTTTGGCATTTACACACATATATGCACACACACACATGTATATGCCATTATTCTAATCCAGGCTTATCCAAGTTCAGTCCTCGAGGACTGCAGACAGGCTGGGTTTTCAGGATATCCCTAATGAATATGCATGAGAAAGATTTGCATGCCCAGTATCCTCTTGATTCTATATATGGCACCTAAAAATCTGTGAGAAATCGAAGCATATTCTATAACAATGTGCATAACTTAATTGGTTAACTAGCTAATCAGCACTGTTAATTGGATGGTAACAAGTAATTAAGATTTATGTGCACCTCACTAAGTGTATTCTATAATGTGCTGTGCCTAAATTCTAAGTTGCATAGTTGAAAAGGAGGTGTGGACATGGGCGGAGTATGGACGTTTATAAAATCTATGTGCATTATTATAGAATACACCTGATATGTGCCTAATTTAGGCATCAGGATTTACACCAAGTAAAACATGGTGTAAATGGCCGTGGCTAAATTTGGTCGTGTGGGGAGGTGCTCAGCGTATTCTATATAACGTATGAAAACTTACGCCTATTCTGTAAAATAGGCACTTTATGCTGGCTGTAAAGAACAGATTATTAAGAAACTTCAAACTGCCCAAAATACCGCAGCCAGACTTATATTTGGAAGGACAAAATATGAAAGTGCAAAACCCCTAAGAGAGATATTACACTGGCTCCCACTCAAAGAACGGATCACATTCAAAATCTGCACAATTGTTCATAAAATCATTCACGGAGACGCCCTGTCTTACATGCTTGACCTCGTGGACCTCCCACCCAGAAATGCCAAAAGAGCTGCCTGTGCTTACCTTAATCTACTTTTCCCAGCTGCAAAGGACTAAAATACAAACTAACACATGCGTCTAGCTTTTCCTACAAGAGCACGCAGATGTGGAACGCTCTTCCAAACCACTTGAAAACAATTAAAGAAACAACAAACTTTCGCAAATCATTGAAAACTTTTCTATTCACCAAGGCTTACCACGAGAATGCATAACTAACTACAACTCATCAACACCCCTCCCTCACTTTGATCGTTCTCTTTCTATAACTGCTTGAGTAGATCGACAGCTAGCCTTGTTATTATTATATCTCTGTACTACCAAATGTATTTCTGCTCCCTGAAATGGTGAAGCCATTACAGGTTTTTGTAAGCCACATTGAGCCTGCAAATAGGTGGGAAAATGTGGGATACAAGTGCAATAAATAATAATAATAATAATAATAATAATAAAATATAGCCATGCTTTAGAGAATACGCCTGGGCGGAATTTTTTTCCACATGCATTTTCAAGCGCCATATATAGAATCTAGTCCTATATCCACTGTATGCAGATCTCTCTCATGCATATTCATCAGGGATATCCTGAAAACTGGTCTGCTTGCACCCTCGAGGACTAAACTTGGACAAAGCTGTTCTAATCCGTTACATCAGGAATCAGCGTATAAATATTAGCACATGCTTTATAGAATTCCCTCCTCAGTTATGATCCTAAAACTCCCAGAATTCTTAGTTCAGTCTTAGTATTGTTCAACTTTCCACTCTCCGCTGAGACTGTGCATTAATTCAAGTTGAGTGCATGATTAGCAAATCGGCCCAGTAGAGAATAAGAGGCTTATGTTTTTTAATGTGCTTTAGATTGCATTAATGCACGTTAACATATTAATACACTTTAGAAAATGAAGGCCTTAGATTGTAAGCCTTCTGGGAACAGGAAATAACTATCGTACCTGTATGTAACACATTTTCAGCAATCAATGGAAAGATGTGAGCTAAATCCAAATGAGTAAATAGAAAGCAGAAGGATAGGAGGCTCAGAAGGAATGCAAGGAAAGATTTTTGGTGTTAGGAACCAAAACAGTGGCAGAATCAAACAGAGTTTGGGAGAAACTGAGGGGAGGGAGGAGACCACAAATTGAGAGAAAGAGAGATGTGACAGAAAAGTGCAGACACATATGAGCAGTCCTTCTCTTACATCTGGTTATATTGCTTGTATGGGGCTATCCACTGATATTCTGTGGCAGTTAACTGGTTAGTGCCGCAGAATATCGCCAGAGACCGCTAAAGTGAAAACCAGCTGTCCAGGGGCAGAGTCGGTACTTATGCGGTTAAATTCTGAATCAGCACTTAACCGTCTAAGGTAACTGGACAAATTGGACCGCATAAAACACAGTCCTATTTTTATGTGGTGTCCCTTAGGGGCCCTTTTACTAAGCCACATAGGTGTCTACTCACGCCCAATGTGCGTCAATTTGGAGTTACCACCCGGCTACATAGCTCGTGTGGTAATTTCAGTTTTTATGTGTGTCAGCTATGTGCGCCAGAAAATATATTTTATTTTCTGACGCACGGTGAAAATTGGGCAGTAACTCTGACTTGACTTGCGTAGGCGATTACCGCACTCTTCAGCTGGCTAACTCAATGGCTGGCGGTAAGGTCTCAGACCCAAAATGGATGTACGGCAATTTTTATTTTGCTGCACCTCCATTTTCACAAAAATTTTTAAAAGGCCTTTTTTATAGGCGCACTGAAAAATGGATCTGCGCGTGTCCAGAACATGTGCCTACACTAGCGCAGACCATTTTTCAGCCCACCTTAGTAAAAGGACCCCTTAGGCAGTTAAGTGCTGAATATTGCCCTTAACCGCATAAGAGCCGGCCACATAAATCTGGATATTCAGTGCTGTTGCCCACACATCACCCAGCATTGAACATCTGGGCATAATGCTGCCAGCAGCCGAAAAAATTCATTGCCTCTGGTTGAATATTCACTCCTTTGTTTCTAACATTGCCAATCTGATATGTCATAGCTGTACTCATACTGGTGGAAAACTGGATCTATGCTGGGTGTGGTAGCTGTAAATGAGCTGACTGATGCTTTAGCCAAAAAATGCTCTTTGATTGTGATCTTTCCAGATCACACAGACCCCCCCTTTCACACACACACACACACACACACACACACACACACACACACACACTTCTTCTGTTCCTGTCTAAAGATGGCTCCTGTGCATCTTTAAAACAGTGGTTCTTAACCCAGTCCTCAGGACACACCCAGCCAGTCAGGTTTTCAGGATATCCACAAGGAATACGCATACAAAAGACGTGGTGCATGCAAATTTATCTCATGTATATTCATTGTGGATATCCTGAAAACCGGACTGGCTGGGTGTGTCCTGAGGACTGGCTGGGTGTGTCCTGAGGACTGGGTTCAGAACCCCTGCCTAAAAGTCTCTGAAACAACAGAATCTCTGGATAATGTGTATGCTGTGCTAATGTTCGCTATCAGAACCTGCAAAACAAGAAAATGTGCTAAGCAAATTCCTCAGTAGAGATTGACCTGAGGTAGCTAAACCCACCTTTGAATTTATGATTCCTGAGCCGTCTCCGCTCACAGGAAAGGTACCTATTACTGCTAATCTTCCTCTCAATTAAGACCATAGACTGGAGCTTGCAATTCCCAGATCCCAATTACAATATTGTATCATATTAATCATGGCTGCCTTGTGCCATGTCCTATTAAAGAGCTATTACCATTGTGAAGGTGCAATTAATGCTCCCAGGTTTCCTGTTTTGCAATTGAGCTGTATTGAATGTCCTAATTAACACTCCATAGTGCCCTGCATTGTGACTGAGCAGCTAGGTGTGCAAAACCTGTCTAATATCTGAGATTTAAGCTTTTCTGTGGACCCAGATTTGCATAAATATGTCTATCCTGTTGATAATATTTACTGTTTAACCACTTTGGAGTCATTTTATCTTTTGCAGTGTTGCTAGTTCTTGCCGTAGAGTTTTGCATTTTGTCCAGAGTGCTGACGGGCACACAGCCACTGACTCCTCGTCAGTGAATCTGAAGACTTTTATTTGTTTGTCTAGAAAAAATGAAGAAAATATTTGAAGCTCAAAAAACATGATTGTAATGTTGCTTCCATCCAAACCCTAGCCTCCATCATCCCTGGTATTGGAGAACCCAGACTCATTGGCTCTTAGAATTTAAGAACCCTAGGGGTCTGCCTTGCCCCTGGATGAGAGAGCACATCCATTGGGCAACAGCAGGTACAAGCAATGGTGAACTTCTGCAGTAACGTGACAAGTAATGGCCGCAGGCAACATGGTGAGTGCCCGGCTTTCAGAAGTGAGTAGAGAGAAGACAGGAAAATGAACAACAATGGTTGCTTTTTCTTCCCCCTCCCCACTTTGGATGTGATGCCCATAAGGAAGATCAGCACCACTCCAACAGGCATCATAGGCAGCCACCTAGACAGTCAAGATGCAAGGCATAGCTGGACAACAATTAAACCGGCTGATATTCAAAACAATTTAACCAGCTGGCAGGGGCATAGCTAGCATTGGATTTTTAGGGGGACCCAGTGGTGGGCTGGGGGGTAACGCATTTCCTCTCCCCCCTCCCCACCACATTGCTTATCTTTGCTGGAGGGGATGCTCAATGGCTTCCAGCTGATCAGATACGCTGCCTGAACCATCCCAGTGCTGCCTCAGTAGGGAAGAAGTTGGTGACCCCCCTTCCTGCTGTCGACATTGGCACTCCTCGCTCATGCTCAGTTACCTACTGAGGCAACACTGAGGCAGTTCCAGCAGTGGATCTCCTCAGCTCACCGGGATCAGACATCCCCACCAGGTAGTCAAAAGGGTACTCCAGTTGTAGAGGGGGCCTGAGCTAAAAGTGGGGTCCCAGGTCCCCAAGGCCCCTCATGGCTATGCTACTGCCAGCCAGAAATGGCCACCAACTGGTTAAATCTGTTCCATCTTTGCTTATACCCTTCACTGTCAATTAAAATGTTCTATTACGTATTGTGTTGACATTGTAAGTAGTATAACACACCATACTTTGTATTGTTATTTGAATATTTTTACTGCTGTAATTGTCTATTGCTCATGTTTGATTTATTCTTACTGTGCACCACCTTGAGTGATTTACTTCAAAAAGGCGGTAAATAAATCCTAATAAATAAATCAATCATTTGTTCATGGCTATCTGGTCATTTTCAGCAGAACTGGTTATCTTCGCTGAAAATGAGCGATTAGCGCCAAATTCAAAAATGACTAACTTGTGGGCATTCCAAGGGCAGAGTCAGATTTTAAGAGCTGATATTCAGTCCCTTATTTCATAAATAAAACACTTAAATCAGTCCACATAAATAGCAGTCTTTTCTTTAAGTGGTTTGATCTCCACAGTCAAGGAATGAATATTGATTTAACTGGCTATCCACCTTATTTTCGAAAGAGAAAGACGCCCATATTTCAACCCAAATCGGGAGATGGGCATCTTTCTCCTGTGGGTGGCCAAATCGGTATAATCGAATGCCCATATTGGGCGTCTTCAGCTGCAATCTGTCGCGGAAATGGCCAAAGTTGACGGAGGCGTGTCGGAGGCGTGGTGAAGGCGGGACTGGGGCGTGTTTATCAGGCGAGGAGAGATGGGCGTCCTCAGCCAATAATCGAAAAAAAGAAAGGCGTTTTTAGCGCGAATTTGGGTCACTTTTTTGGACCCTATTTTTTCACAAACAAGTCCTACAAAAGTGCCCTAAATGACCAGATGACCACCAGAGGGAATCGGGGATGACCACCCCTGACTCCCCAGTGGTCACTAACCCCCTCCCACCCAAAAAAAAACAACTTTAAAAACTTTTTTTCCAGCCTGTATGCCAGCCTCAAATATCATACCCAGCTCCATAGCAGCAGTTTTAGTGGGTGCATGCACTTCAGGCAGGCAGACCCAGGCCCACCCCCCCCCCCCCCCACCTGTTACACTTGTGGTGGTAAATGGGAGCCCTCTAAACCGCCCCCAAAATCCACTGTACCCGCATCTAGGTGCCCCCCTTCAGCCATAAGTGCTATGGTAATGGTGTAGAGTTGTGGGCAGTGTTTTGGAGGGGATTTGGGAGACTCAGCACTCAAGGGATGGGAGCTATGGACTTGGGAGGTATTTAACTTTTTTTTTTAATTGTTACAAGTGCCCCCTAGGGTGCCCGGTTGGTGTCCTGGCATGTGAGGGGCACCAGTCCACTATGAATCCTGGCCCCTCCCACGACCCAATGCCTTGGATTTGTTCATTTTTGAGCTAGACGCCTTCAGTTTTCATTATCGCTGAAAAACGAAACCGCCCAGCTCAAATCCGCACAAATTCGATGCATTTGGCTGGCACAAACCGTATTATTGGAAAAAAGATGGACGCCCATTTTTTCCGAAAATACAGTTTGTCCCTCCCCTTCAGGTACCCGTTCTCGGAGATAGACGCCCATGGAGATGGGCGTTCGTGTTCGATTATGCCCCTCCAAGTGTTAGCCAGCTCAAAAAACCCTGGATATTCAATGCCGAAGCCCAGATAGTTTTATGGACTTTTCTTTTAGGAAATTATCCAAAAACCCTGCTAAGCTAACTGTTTTTACCACATTCTCTGGCAATGAAATCCAGAGTTTAATTACTCGTCAAGTGAAGAAATACTTTCTCCGATTTACTGCTTAGTAGCTTCATTCAGTCCTAGTATTATTAGAAAGATGAAAATGAATGAAAACGAGCGATTCACATCTACCCTTTTCACTCCACTCTGTATTTTATAGACCTGTGTTACATCTCCCCTCAACTATCTTTTCTCCAAGCTGAAGAGCCCTAGCCGCTTTAGCCTTTCCTCATAGGGAAGTCGTCCCATTCCCTTCATCATTTTTGTCGTCCCTCTCTGTACCTTTTCTAATTCCGCTATATCTTGTTTGAGATCACAATGAACATTATAATGATAGATGGATAGATAGATATGTACATACACACATGCATGCAAGCAGTTGCCTAAAGCTATTTATCTGGGTAATTGGCACTAAAAAATTGCTTGTCCTCCTTGTGGATAAAAGTAAGTAATGATGTTCCTTTGAGCTAATGTAGCTGTCAAGACCAGTGTTCCCACTAAGCTGTGTGTGTTTGTGTGGACACCCACAGGACAGAAAGAGAGCGTACATGCCTAGCAACTGTGCACACAAAATGTTGGCTGACTTTCTTTATTACAAACATAGGCTATGCTGCGCACATCGAGTTGAGGCTGAAAACTTGCATACAAACACCTCGATATTCAGCTGGCAGCAGTCGGATTTTTTTAAACATATTGATTGTCACCAGCTAAAATATCCTCTGATATTCAGTGATAGGCCATGTGTGGGCACCGGCGCTGAATATTGAGGGATAATTATGGGCAGCCTGGCCACCCGGACCTTATGCAGGACCGGCTGAAATTCAGCTAGGCCTAAATAAGGCATTTTTTTCGGGCCCAGGCTGAATTTTGGGCCGGAACCCATATAATTTTGGTTGGGTTTACAAAATGCCCCAATCCCCCTCCCAGCCCCTCCCCCCAACAATGTTACCTCCTTCCCTCACCCTCCCGCCCCAGCAACCAGTTGCACCTCCCATAGAAGGCCGCCCTTCACCCCTAACCCTCCCTGCTGTTCAGGTAGCCCCCTTTCCCCCATTTCTACCTCTAGCCCTGGTGGTCCAGAGGTGGTCATTGGGGGCAGGAGCAGAGCCCCCTCGCTCCTGCCCCTTGTGGCTGCCAGGCCAAAATGCCTGCCATGACCTCTCACGGCAGCTCGCAGTACTTATGTAATACCATGAGCTACCGTGAGAGGTCACAAGAGCCATTTTGGCCCAGCAGCTGTAAGGGGCAAGAGCGAGGAGGCTCTGCTCCTGCCCCCAACATACCAATGGACCATCAGGCACTAAAGGTAGGCCCGGACCATCTGCTTATACCTGAGGGGGTTTGGGGTGAGGGGGCCCTTCCAGGGGATGGAGGGATGGGGTGTTGGGTCTAGCCAGCTGGGGGGAGGCATAGGAAGGAGGGGCGGGAGCTTTTTGGGGGGCCAGGAAGGGATCGGGGGTATTTTTAAAGGGAATCAGAATTATGCAGGTGCCGGACAATATTCAGCATCAGCACCCGCATCATTTACAGAGTTAAAATTTAACCCGGTGAGTGATGTAGGTGCCAGCACTGTATATCGCCGGCACCTGCATAACCCATGGTACATCCCCAGCACCACCCACAGTGCCGCCACCTGACCTGCCCACTTTTCAGTCGGGTGGTCTATAGGAATATTCAGCGGCACCCTCCAGTTACGACAGGAGCGGCTCCTGCTCGCTTAAATCGCTTGGAATGTTGGGCCCTAAATGTTTGTCATGCACACATGACATTCAGCACTTAACTGGCCAGATTAGCTGCATAAATAGGACCGCATAAAAGTCAGTCCTATCTTTATGTGGTAGCCCATAGCCAGTTAAGTGCTGAATATCACACTTAATCAACTATGCTTTAGCCAGCTCCAGAAACCCAGAAATGGCCAGACATTGAATTTCCAGGCATTGGCAGTGGTCAGCAAAACACTGAGCACCACTGGCTGAATATCGACCCCAATATGTTTATTATTATTAACATTTGTATAGCGCTACCAGACGCACGCAGCGCTGAACACCTATAGAGAGAGACAGTCCCTGCTTAATAGAGCTTACAATCTAAAAAAGTACAGACAGACAAGACAATTAAGGGCGAGGGAAGTACTGGGTGAGAAGGAACAAGGGGAGGTAATTGAGTAGTAGCTAGGAGCCAAAAGCAGTGGTGAAAAGGTGGGTTTTCAGCATAGATTTGAAAACAGGTAGAGATGGAGCTAGACGTACAGGCTCAGGAAGTCTATTCCAGGCATAAGGTGCCGCGAGGGAAAAGGGGCAAAGCCTGGAGTTAGGGGTGGAGGAGAACAACAACAAATCAAACAGAGCTTTCTCCTCCCTCTCTGCCTCTGGCTTTTAATCTACTCGATAAGCAGTGGCACAGATTAGTTAGTGTCATGGAAATATTAGTCTGCTTTTTTGTTCTTGGGGTCACTGCTTCGTACTTCGCTCTTAAGTCTGATCCCGTAGTTTTCCTTCCTTCTTCTTTAGCCATTGTTAATTTCGGGGTAGGGGTTGGGGAAGTGAGGGAAGGGCAGGGAGGGGCGGAGGAGCCAGGGTGGCAGCTCATTTTCTGCCTTAGGTAGCAGATTGTCTTGGGCCACCCCTGGGTGCAGTTGTGTAACTACAAATTAGTGCCAATTAGCACCTAATAACAATTGCATTTGATGCACAGCTGGCACTATTCTATAAATTGTGTGCTCAAATTCGTGCGCTAGTCAGAAATTTGGATGCACAACTTTCTAGAATCCACGGATTGTGTTTTCTCACCAGTTTTGGCCCCATGCCAGATTCGGTCCCAAGGCCAGATGCACTAAACAATCGTTAGAGCTCTTCCCTTACCGATTCCCTTAGCGAATCGGTAAGGAACGGGCATGCATTAAGGAAAGGGAATGCAAATGAGCTGCTCATTGTAGCTCACTTGCATTCTCTATTCCATCGTTAAACAGTCGGCCAATCGGCCGGTCAAGCATGCGCGGAGCAGCCAAGCATTATGCTGGCTGCTCTGCGCATGCCAAATACGCCTCCCTGTGCCGCCTGAAGACGCCGCGCTGCTAACCCCTTCCGATGCAGCTCGATCCAGAGGACAGTGCAGTTGAGGACGCCCATCCAAAAAAAACGTCCATTTTGGTCGTCATTCCCCCCCCCCCCCCCCCACAATAATAAAAACGTATTTTTTGGCAGTGCTTCAGTCAGCTGAGAGACCTGGAAGTCCCTGAGCCAATCACAACGCATTTAGGTGAGCTAAATGCACTGTGATTGGCTCAGAGATTTCCAGGTCTCAGCTGAGTGAAGCACTGCCAAAAAAGACGTTTTTATTATTGCGGGGGGGGGGGGGGAATGACGGCCAAAATGAATGCAGGTCTTGCCCATGCCAGCATCTCCAATCAGAACGATCTTGAAGAGGAAATCGTAGAGCTCATCCAAGTCCAGGGCAGCCGGAGACAGGGAGGACATTGTGCTGGTAGATCGCGCTCCTGGCTCCAGTGGCACATAGGCAGCTCCGGAGGAGGGATCAGCGCATCCACCGCAATACAAAAGCAAAGGGGGATGGGGAGTTATTTTGCAACGCAGACACACACACATATACAAAGAGATAAGGAGGTGGGGAGAAGTTCACAGTGACACTGCTAAAACTGACTTGGAGTTTCCGCACCTACAAAAACTGACAACACGGAGCACTATTTTTTGTTGTTGTTACTTTTGTAGCAGTTCCCGCGCAGCCCCAACGAGAGGTACAGACCTCTCGTTAGATTTTCCAGCGTTAAGGCAATCGGAAAAGGTTAGTGCATCTCATTACAGTAGGGTTTCTACACAATTTGCTCATCTGCATTCCGTTTTCGTTAGCTGCTACCGTCATCGGAAAAAAGTCTTTAGTGCATGCCAGGGTTTACTACTTGCTCGTTAATGGCTTGTTAAGTTTAGTGCATCTGGCCCCCAGTCCCTTAAAGTTTCAGAGCATTATTCTGACTCCCAACAGACAGATATTGTAAACCTATTATGCATCCAATATCCATTGGATTGGAAAGAATGAAAAAGAAAAAGAACCATTAGCAAACCTGTTTCATGGGCTTTCTCCCTTGGATCACAGTAATGATTTTGCTGAATATTTGCAGAAAAAACATTTCTAGATCCCAGCTGTGTGCTCAACAAGTACTTTGGAGAAATATAAAAAGCCACAAGATAAGAAGGTTCCTTATGTACACACAGCCACCTGGAAATCTCAAAAGGTAAGATACACACCTATTCAATCCATGTACACCCAGAATCTGTTCTTATTAATATAAGTGTATATCTGTACGATGGCATTTCAGCTTGCATTTGCAGTCAGCACAAACAGAGCAAAGCAGGAGATGAAAGTGGGTTTACAAGGAACAAAGTGAGTGTAATTTATCTTTGAACTGACGTTGCATGAGAATTACAATTTTTTTTTTTTTGCATGTGTGTGTATGGCTTTTACTGTTCCTTTTGCAAACTCCCGCATGTCGCAATAACTGGAGCTCAGAGACCCAATGCCTCACCAGATTCCTTGTTTACTGCTGAAAGACAGGTGTCTACAACCAGAACAAAATGTATTAGATGAAATCAGAAAAGATTAAGCCATCAAAATGTTTTTGTTAAACCAAAATGTGCAAGAAATCCTATGTGCATGCAAGTGGCTCGGAGAGGATATGCCATATCTTTGTTTCTTCTAAAAAGCAGATGGAGAAACACAGCTGCTGGAGTCGTACTTTTTTTATTACGATTATTTTACAGAAACCATGCTTATTTTGATTGACTGACTGACCACGGGAGAGTGGGGAGGTGGATGCCAAAAGCAAAGAAGAATTAGAAAGCAGCACAATAGGGATGAGGGGAGAGACCTAAAGAAGCATTCCAAAGGCTTGCTGTGGTTGTCAAGAGTACAGAAGGAAGTCAGGAAAATGGGAGTCTCGGAACTATGGTCCTGAGGGTTGTGGCAGCTCTGGGACTGCTGCTGATTAAACAGAAGCCAGAATACTCAGCAGAGACGGGAGAACAATGCACACAGCAAAGAATAGAAGAAAGTGCAGGCCGGGGAGAGGCAGGTGGAGGAGAGATATTATTATAAATATTATTAATAATAATAATAAAGCAAAATGGATGATATGATTGCAATGGTATTTTCAGTAAAGTGCAATGGTAAAGAGGAGGAGAGATTGACAGATAAAACAAAATGGATGCATTCTGGGTAAAACACATGTAGGACTATTTCACCCACATGTATGCAGTTTGTGTGGACAGCTGGAGGGCCTGCTACCTCATTACACCACCGATTTCAGAGAATTGTTGCTCTGTTTCTTACAAAGACGGATAGTCACCTCTGGTTGGTGCAGCTATCATATGCTTGCATACAGAAATTTTATACATGCTGAAGCATTCCTCCTAAAGCTAATGAGTATCTGTAAGAAGCATCACCTGATCAGATAGGCAGGAGAGCATGAGGAGTAGCCTAATGGTTAGTGCAGCAGCCTGAGAACCAGGGGGACCAGGTTCATTTCCCACTGCAGCTCACTGTGACTCTGGCCAAGTCACTTTACCCTCCATTGCCTCAGGTACAAAATAAGTACCTACATATAACATGTAAACCACTTTGATTGTAACCACAGAAAGGTGGTACATCAAATCCCATCCCCTTTCCTGTGAGGTGGCCAGGTCAAGCTGAGGGTCTGCAGCTCCTGTCCATTATTAATGTGAGGGAATTATTAAATGATGGCCCTGATTCACTGGACACAATGGCCTGCATCTAACTGAATAGATTCCAAAAAGTGGCAGTTCTTCGTCTATTGTCAGTAAGGTGTCCTATTCAGGACACTGGAAAAACAAACAAACAAACACTGAAGGGTTAAACTGTTCCTGTTGGTTTGTGTCCACCTACAACAGAGAACTACTGCCCAGTAGGACCAACCCTGCCACTAGGCAGACTATATATCTGCCTAGGATAGTAACATTTGGTACTTAGTGCTGCTGTGGGGCCTTTTAGTAAAAGTCTGCGCTCCACTGCTTCCACATCCCACCCTCTCCCCACAGAAAAAGCATCGGAGGAGGGTAGAGCATAACAACATTTGAACATGGGCCTGTACTGATTTTGTATGTAATATTGAGCAACACATAGTATGGTAGATGTCAGGATTGCTGGACATACTTATATTAATATGAAACCAGCTACCAGCTTCTGATAACTCCCCCCTCCCTCAGGAAGCTCTGAGGATGGCAAATGGACCTCTGATAACTCCCCCTCCCTCAGGAAGCACTGAGGATGGCAAATGGACCAAATGCTGCCCAGCTGCCTGCTAGCCCTTTTGTTTCTCAATTAACATACCTTTTGTCCTCTCTGGGCATCTGGGAGCAGGGCTCTCTCTGAGAACAAAGAAAGCCAGACAGATAGGCTCCAAAACACAGTTAGGCTCCAAAACTAGGGACTTCAAAGAGTAGAACCTGTGAAAACGGTCACCTTCCTTGCATCAAGTATAAAAGGAGAAGCACATGGCTCTGGGCAGTTTCTTTCTTTCTTTCTTTCTTTCTTTCTTTCTTTCTTTCTTTCTTTCTTTCTTTCTTTCTTTCTTTCTTTCTTTCTTTCTTTCTCTACACACACACATCTTCAGCCACCAGAGCCCCTGGCACTGCCCCCCCCTTTCTCCTTCAGCCCTACTCAGAGCACATGGCTCTGCTTTCTTAGGCTCTTTCTCTTTCTCTGCACACACACACCTTCAGCCCTACCTCAAGGCTTCTCTCTTTCTCTGCACCCCCCATTCTTACCTTTCCCTCATTGATTCCCATCTAAACCCACACACACACAGATACAGCATTGTAATATTTACCGAGCTTATATGTAAACTTAGTAAAATTAATAAATACTGCTAGGCAGAGTGACTGCTGTGGCTTGGAGAAAGGACGAGGAAACTGTGTCTGTCTTTAAGAGGAGATAAAGTTTGTTTGTGCAGTGAGTTGTGGCATGTGCAGGTTTTAGAATTTTCACATGCATGAGCCTGGTATAATGAGTGATGTAATCAGGAAAGTTCAGTTGTATGAGGCAGTTGGAAAACCTGAAGAGAGACAGAGGCAAGTGTGACTGCAGTCTCAGTTTTAGGCAGAGTTTAGAGATTAAAAAAAGGTTATGTAGTTTCAGGATTTTTAGTAGTCTGGGAGGAAAAGGGTACTGTTTCAGTGAGAAAGGGGAAAGAAAACTTCTGTTTACAGGGGATGAGAAAAACATTGGAAATCAGAAATTTATTTTAGCTGATGTCAGAGCTCTGAAAAGAGTTTGAAGAGCATGGGATTTCAGACAAACAATGTTCTCTTAAGGGATATGACATAGGATTAAAAGAGAAAGTTATTAATTTCATAGTTTCATTATAAAAGGGAACTGGTGTTTTGAGATGCTGGTTTTAAGGGAAAAAAGCTTTTTTAAAAAACCAGATTCAGGGAAGAGTAACTTCAGGGAATACTGTGGGTTTTTGTTTAGTAATTTCTGATTGCTTTCCTGAGTTTGCTGGGGAGAAAGAGAAAAGCAGGGCTGAAAAACAGTTTAGAATGCCCAGTGCTGTATTGAAGCTGAAGTGACCTTAAGCTTGAGGCAGCTATAGAATGTTGGGGTCTGCATAGGGAGCAGTGCTGGACGCTGCTTAGTGACTGGCAAAATCTGAGACTTGACATGCTATAGAATTTATGAGTTCTATAGTGAGAAAGGTTTGGGTGCTGCATTGTGGTGTGGAGCATTGTTGAGAGTGTAGTGTACATTAAAAGACCTTATAGTATTTTGGGGATATTAGCCCAGGGACAAATAATTATATTTTGTTTTCAGAATTAGTTAGCATACACGGCTTTTCTGCCAAAGAAGACACTGATTCAGCTGCACACACAGGGAGTCAGGGTCTTCCTTCTTTGATTTATTTGAGAAGGTTAGTAGGTTCTGAAGACACCCTAAAGATCCAAGGAGGGGAACCGGAGACTGAACCAGCTGCTGAGAACCTAAGGTACCCACCGCAAGAAAGTGACGGAGCCGGTGAAGTTGTTATTTTAATACATATTTTTTTGTGTGTGCACACTCGGTTCTTATTTTTAAAGGCAAATGTCAGTATTGGTGGCATTTTTACATGAACATTGGAACTGAAACTAGAAAAGGATTAAAAGACTAGTTTATAAATTACTTACTTGAGAATTAGGATGTTAAAATAGTTTGTTAATTTTTTTTAATAAACGTTAATTTGTAATATTTACTTTAATTTGACAAAGGCTCTGGTAGTTTTTTTTTGTGGGGAAAAGCACTGTAACATTTTCAGGGCCTGTTCCTTCAAGTGAGCACGCATGACATCATAGTGGGGGGTTTACATATATATGTAAATACAATATACTTTCTATATATATCTAAACCCATGTGGATTGTGTATTCTTTGGGAACCCACTGCCTCTATCAACCCACTGCCTCTGTGAACTGGACCCGAGACCATACCTAGACAACGATTGCTGACAGTAGATTGCAGCCCAGCCCAGCTCAATGACAGCAGTAGTGTTGCAGCAGCAAATTAACTTCCCCCCTTCACAGACGCCTCAAAAATTCCCCCATACCTCTTACATCCCTTCCCCAAACCCCTCCTAACAGACAGAATGAAAATTCTAGTGTGCTATTGTTTTTAATAGTGTTTGCTATTGTTTTGGACAAATCAAGATTGCTGTTGCTGGGGGAACCGGCTTTAATTTTTTGATGTCATGCCATCTCCAGTCATCAAACCTCCTTGCTAACACCCCAGCTAGTGCAGTTCTCATGTGATGTAATATCTTTGGTTCTGAAACAAGTGATTGGATACAAAAAGAAACTGTACTATGATTGGATGAATAGGAAGGAAGTACTATGATTGGATAAAATGAGAAACTGTACTGTTATTGGATGGATAGGAAGGAAACACTGTGATTGGATAAAATGAGAAACAGCACTGGGATTGGATGGATAGGAAGGAAGCATTATGCTTGAATAAAATGAGAAATTGCATTATGATTGGATAAAATAAGAAACCGTACTGTGATTGGATGGATAGGAAGGAAGTACTGAGGACAGTGGTGGCCCTCCCATTAGGGTGGCACTCTTCTTGGAGTGGCATCTCCTCTTTCCTTCTGCCACCCCCTTTCCTGAGTTTACCTTCTTTGTTCATTTTCCAAAAGACAGTGGCAGCGATTCCCATATGCTGCCCTGCTGCTGGCACTGGCCTTTTCTCTTTACATGGCCCGCCTCTCTGATGTAACTTCCTGTTTCCTCAGAGGCGGGCCGCAGTAGAGAAGAGGCTGGTGCTGGTGGGAGGGCAGTGCATTGGAATTGCTGCTGCTGCTGCCACCTTTTGGAAAATGGGAATAGAAGGCAAACTTGGGGAAGGGGGTGGAGGAAGGAAGGGAGAGATGCCAGATTGTGGCCTGGGGGGACAGCAGTAGCATCTTAGCCATGCCTCAGGTGGTATCTTGTCTTGGACTGCCCCTGACTTTGGATAAAATGAGAAACAGCACTGGGATTGGATGGATAGGAAGGAAGCATTGTGACTGGATAAACTGAGAAACTGCATTGTGATTGGATAAATGAGAAACAGCACTGGGATTGGATGGATAGAAAGGAAGCATTGTGAGTGGATAAAATGAAAAACTGTACTGTGATTGGGGTAGATAGGAAGGAAGTACTAGTATGCAACTGGATAAAATGAGATTGGGGACTTTTCTTTTATGTTATGGCATAGCTAGTGATTGTTGTTGATTTAGGAATCAGTTACTGTTTAAATAAGCCAGAATGAATAGTTTAGCAGTGTGGGAATTTTATGAGCAAACTGAGATTGAAAAGTGATAAACCAGATGAGAAACATTTTGTAGCGATCTGTAAATTCTGTGTATGACATGAGATAAGTGGCAATATAACTTCAAACTCAACTTCATCAAGCATCTCAAGGTGAGTACTGTAGGTTACTGATGCACTGACAGGCCGCTTGTTTTTGTCTCATTTTCATATCATTTTCATTTGTATGCCACTGGTTTGGCAGGTTAAAATGTGGAGGCAGCACATATTTCACAAACTGCTGTAATTTGTTGAAATGCTGTTTTGATTTATAACTACCTGACAAATGATTTAAAAAGCTAAGCCTAATCCTGTTGCAATTCAGTTTTTTATAGTTTAATGGTTTACAAAATTTGATATACCACCTTTCTCACAAAATCAAAGTGGTTTACACAGTGGCGTACCAAGGGGGGGGGCGGTGGGGGTGGTCCATCCCGGGTGCACGCCGCTGGGGGGGTGCCTCACGCCTGTTGACCGAGTCCGCTCGTTCCCTCCCTGCTGCTCCCTCTGCGCGGAACAGGTTACTTCCTGTTCTGGGGCAGAGGGAGCAGCAGGGAACGAGCGGACTCGGAGCCGACAGGCGCATGGCACCCCCCCCCCCCCAGCAGGTAAAAATGCACCCAGGGGGCACACTGCACATGGTGGGGGGTGTAATTTCACCGGGGGGGGCACACTGCACCCGGGGGGGGGGGGGGGCGCATCGGCAATCCGCCCTGGGTGTCAGCCAGCCTAGGAATGCCACTGGGTTTACAATAAAAGTTAAAATGAGAAACAGAAAAGAGCGCCATAAAATAATAGAAAAGGTCTCACTCAACAAGACCATTCATTCTTTTAATCAAACCAAATAAGAGTCTTCAGAAAAATGAAACTTAAAATCACTTAGGGGGTCTTTTACTAAGCCACGATAGCGTTTTGATACTAGGAAGTAGAAGTCATGATGGATTATTATGAAGCAGTCGTTGGGAAAAGAAAGGTTTTTAGCCACTTCCTGAAGCTGAGGTAGCTGTTTTGTGGTCTGATGAAAATAGGTAGAGAGTTCCATATTTTGACTCCAAGTATGGGGAATAGGAGCTGAAAATCTTCTGATTTCGAATTGTCTTTTGAAATGGTGATGTTAGCATTAGTTGTTGTTTCAGTCTGTTAGACTGGACCAGCTATAGTGAAGCGATCTTGGCAGTTTTGAGGTGAAGCCCTGTAAGATTTGAAAAACTAAACAAGCAGCTTTGAACCTGAGTCTTTCTGCTATGGGAAGCCAGTCCAGTTTGTTAAGATGAGTTGAAACACTAGAATATCTATTCAATCTGTATATTAGTCTGGCAGCTGTGTTCTGTATGATTTGCAGTTTTTTCTGATATTGACACTTACTACTAAGAAATAGAACATTACAGTAATCCAAGTGAGGTAGGACTAACATTTGGACTAGTAGTGCGAAGGCTTTTTGGTTGAATGGTCAATTTCGAAAAAGAAAAACATCTATTTGTTTTTTCAAAAATACTGTTTTGAACAAGGTTTTGCACTTTGGACATTTTGTTTTTTGGTTCTTTTAAAAAAAAATGAATAAGTGCAAAACTTAGAGATTCATGCCATTGGGATGTAGGAGGAGCCAGCATTTTTAGTAGACTGGCCAGCTTATAATCAAAAGAGAAAAACGCCTATATTTCGACCCAAATCAGGGGATGGGCGTTTTTCTCGCAAAGGCACCCAAATCGGTATAATCGAAAGCCTATTTTGGGCTTTTCCAACTGCACTCCGTCGCGGAAACGAATAAAGTTGACGGGGGGGGGGGGGTGTCGGAGGCGGGACTGGGGCATGGTTATCAGCCAAGGAGAGATGGGCGTCTGTAGCTGATAATCGAAAAAAAAGTGCCCCAACTGCCCAAATGACCACTGGAGGGAATCGTGGATGACGTCCCCAGACTCCCCCAGTGGTCACTAACCCCCTCCCACCAAAAAAAAACCCACTTTAAAAACTTTTTTCCCAGCTTGTATGCCAGCCTCAAATGCCGTACCCACCCGTATGACAGCAGAATGTGTTCGATCCTCTCACAACCTTTCCCTGGGTCAGATGTGGCTCTCGGGTGCACTACAGGGTCACATCAGCATTGCATTGTGGTGGGTGTAGGGTATTGGGCTCCGTGATTTCATTAGCTTGTTACAGTCTCACGATGTTGGTAGTTGGTAGGCTCTTCTCCCATGGTGCTTTTCCCCCTGCCTACTGGGTCAGAGTGTGCCCTGTTGTGTTTCCTGTTGTAGTCCATGCGGTAGTGGCCATTTTTGTAAGCCAGTTTTAGTTCCCTTTCCTGTGTTAGCCACGTTAGACAACTTAGTTCTTCCCTTGAATGTGGCTGAAAGAGGGCATTGTACACCATTCTGCCAGCTCTGACCTACTGCTAATCTCAGTACCAGGGAGACTCGTTGCCAGTAGGGCACAACCTCTGCAGTTAACTGTGAGTAAACGTGCTTATTCCAATAAAGGACGTTTTCAGAGAGATTAGTCTTTAGGTGTCAACTGGTGTGCCAATGTTATACAGCAGCAACAAGTCCTAGAGGCCTGCGTGTATGCAGGTCCCTGGAGCACTTTTAGTGGGTACCGCAGTGCACTTCAGCCAGGTGGACCCAGGCCCATCCCCCCCTACCTGTAACACTTGTGCTGGTAAATGGGAGGCCTCCAAAACCCATTGTACCCACATGTAGGTGCCCCCATTCACCCCTAAGAGCTATGGTAGTGTTGTGCATTTGTGGGTAGTGGGTTTTGGGGGAGGGGGGTTGGGAGCTCAGCACCCGTGGTAAGGGAGCTATGCACATGGGAGCTTTTTCTGAAGTCCACCGCACTGACCTAGGGTGCCCAGTTGGTGTCCTGGCATATCAGGGGGGCCAGTGTACTACCAATCCTGGCCCCTCCCACGACCAAATGGCTCGGATTAGGACGTTTTTGAGCTGGGCATTTTTAGTTTCCATTATTGCTAAAAAAACCAAACGCCCAGCTCAAAAACATCCATTTTTTCGAAAATACAGTTCGGCCCGCCCCTTCACGGACCCGTTCTCGGAGATAAACGCCCATGGAGATAGGCGTTTGCGTTCAATTATGCCCCTCTGGGTCTCCAGACCTCCCAGGAGAGCAATGAAGAATAGGATGATCCTCCACACACCGCCAAGGACACTAAAGTCCTCCTAAGGACTTTCACTAACTACACCCTCTCCAAAAGACTTTACATGATGTGATACCTGAAAGCGAGCCTTCTCCGGAGTAGCCCCCACACTCTGGAATGCATTGCCTGAAAGACTCCGCTTTACACAAGAATATCTCTACTTCAGAAAGCAGGTGAAAGCTTGGCTCTTCAACCAAGCCTTTAATGGAAGAAGTACCTAACTTGTTAGTCTCACTCACACACACAAGGAGTGACTCGGGCTGCACATACTGCAGTAGGACATGTTTATCCACTCCTAGCCTAACTGAGATAATATTTAACCATCTCTCTGACCTCATGTGCAACTTTCTTCAAATCAGTCACCTTACTTTCAAATTCTTCCTACTTTCTTACTCATCTATGTTACAACTTTGCCTTACCCTTCACTACCAATTATAATGTTCTATTACGTATTGTGTTGTCATTGCAAGTAGTATACCATGCCATATTTTGTATTGCCTATTGCTCATGTTTGATCTATTCTTACTGTACACCACCTTGAGTGAATTCCTTCAAAAAGGTGGTAAATAAATCCTAGTAAATAAATAAATAAATACATAAAATGGGGCACCCTATAGGGCACTTCTGTGCACTTCTTAAAAATGCTTCCAATATACATCTCACCTTTGCTCCCTTATCTTATCCCCTGAGCCCTCCAAAACCCATCCAAAACCCACTACCCCCCCCGCCCCACTGTATACCACTACAATATCCTTTATGGGTGAAGGGGGCACCTATATGTGGGTACAGTAGGGTTTGGGTGACTTTGGGAAGGGTCACAGTTTCCACCACAAGTGTGACAGGTACAGGGAGATAGGGACCTGAGTCCCCCACTCCATAGTGCACTGCACCAACCACTACATTACTCCAGGGACCTGCATGCTGCTCTAATAGACCTGACTTTAACATCTGAGGCTGTCATAGAGGTTGGTAAATCATATTTTTATTCACATTTTTTAGGGGGGGGGGGAGAGGGTTAGTGACCACTGGGGGAGGGGTGTTGGGGGGGATACCCCTGATTCCCTCCAGTGATCATTTAAGGCACCTTTTTGTGCCTCATTGGTTATAAAAACAGGTCTAGCTCAAAACGTCTTAGTTTTAGTCCTGAATGGCTTTGTTTTGTTCCATTATGGCTGAGAAACATCTAAGTCTTAGGAACACCCACATTCCACCCTTAACATGCCCCCAACATGCTCCCTTGAGATTTGGATGCACTGCAGAACAGCATAGAAAAATGTCTGAAAAATAGGTTTTGAAAATGCTGATTTAGACGGTTTTGTGAGAAAAAAATCCAAATACTGATTTATGTCACTTTTTAGATGCTTTTCTCTTTTGAAAATGAGCACCTGCACCTACTAATCACAGCTCTGACAAAAGGAATTACTTCAAGGTTTGGTCGTATTTGAAGAAGACGACTACCATATTGCAATGATGCTCGTTCTGAACTTCAAGTTAAGATACCTACCAGAACAAAAATGGTATGAGAAGACATAGCTGTTCATTCATGCTGTGGCTGCAACAGAGAGTGAAATCATTTGCGCAGGAGTTATATTCAGCATCCAAGGAAATCACTGCTACTGGAGGTGAAGACTTCTTTGATTTTCTGTCCACTGCAAAGAACAACCTTCCAGCAAACAAATCTGGAGCAAAGGATGAGGTTGAGCATTACCTGAAATGTTCAGACACTTCCACAAACAGATTTTTTGCATTTTCAAAAGTGGCAAAAGCTTTTATCAAGTTCAGTACTGCATTTCCCAGCAATGCAGCAGTAGAACAGTTATGTAGTTGCTCAAGACTAATTTTAGTTCCAGAACGATGCTCTCTCAGTGACGATAACTTTGAGAAACTGTTTTCTGCAGTATAAACTGAAGCGACATATTGAGGAGCCCTTTTACTAAGCCGCATAGGTGCCTACGTGTGCCCAACGTGCATCAATTTTGAGTTACCGCCTGGCTACCGTGTGGCCCTTGCGGTAATTGTTTTTTGACGCTCATCCACTACGTGTGCTGGAAAATATCTTTCTTTTCTGGCGCGTGGGCGGTAATCGGCATTTTACGCACGTAAACCGTTACTGCCCGGTTACCACGTGAGACCTTACCACTAGGTCAATGGCTGGCGATAAGATCTCAGACCCAAAATGGATGCACGGCAATTTTCAATTTGCCGCATGTCCATTTTCGGCAAAAATTTTAAAAAGGCATTTTTTACAGGTGCGCTGAAAAAATGATTCTGCGTGTGCACAAAACACATGTCTACACTACTGCAGGCCATTTTTCAGTGCACCTTTGTAAAAGGGCCCCTGAGACTTTAAACATAAAGCAGAGTAATCATAATGGGGTCCTTTAACAAAGGTGCACTATCATTTTTAGAGTGTGCTAAACACTAGAGATGCCCATACATTCTAGTAAACTAATACAAAATAACCAAATGACACTGTGTAAAGGGCTATATAGCTGCTACATACATTTTATATGAAGAGAATCCCTCAGAAACCTATCGGACCTTACGTCCTAGGTTTACAACGGGTACAATGAGAGCCATTGATACATTTCTATCATAGGGATTTTTTGAAACCTCTTTTTATGGTTTTCACGTTTTTCTAAGTGCTCAATGCTGTGTTTTTAAACTGTGCAATTCTGACTAAAACCAATTAAATCCAGGAAAGTGCCAAACAGATATAGTGCAACACTTAGCTTTAGTCCTATAGTGCAACACTTAGCATGTGAGCCCTTTCTGCCTCCTAAATAGCCAGCGGTAAGGGCTTCCCCAGAAAATGGCCGTGCGGCAAGTGTTTAACTTACCACATGTCCGTTTCCTTTTTTAAAAAAAAGCCTTTTAGACAGGCAGCCAAAAACGTGCGCAGACTACTATTAGCCATGGCGACTGGTCAGCTGACAAAAACCCCAACATCCATAATTTCACTTGACGCTGAAAAAGCATTTGATCAGGTGGGGTGGACATATTTGTTCCAAGTACTGAGGCATATGGGATTTGGGGGCTGGTATTACAGAGCTATAGAATCCTTGTATGCAAATCCGACTGCTTCGGTGATAGTAAATGGAGTTAAAGCAGAATCATTTGGAATATCCAGAGGCACTAGACAGGGATGTCCCCTATCCCCTACATTGTTTATCCTATCATTAGAACCCCTACTGAGACTTATAAAGAGAGCAGAGGGAATCCCCGGGGTGAAAGTTGGGGGGGATACTATAAAGGCCCTAGCGTTTGCAGACGACCTGATGATAATATCAACCTGCCCGGTGAGCTCATTGGACCAACTGCTGAGCCTAACAAAGGAATTTGGGCAAGTCTCTGGTTTCAAGCTAAATAAAAAAAAGTCTCAAATAATGGAAGTATATCCGAGAGGAACTCAGCAGGAGAAGGAAAGCTGCCCCATAGCCAGAGTGGAAGAGAAAATTAAATACCTTGGAACCAACATACCACAAGACCTATCTAAATTATACCAAGAAAATGTCGAGCCCTTGCTTGAGACCACTCGCATAAAACTCCAGTTGTGGGAGAAATATCCGCTGTCCCTTATGGGACGAATTGCTATTTATAACATGATGATAGTGCCAAAGTGGCTCTATAAATTTCAAACCCTTCCACTTTTTCTTAAGAAAGAAGATGAAAAACGCTTGCACCGGTATATACAGCGCTTTCTGTGGAAGGGAAGGAAAGCACGCCTCCCAGTACGGACGTTGCAAATACCAAGAGAATATGGAGGATTGGGATTGCTCAGCATCAGGTATCTTACAATAGCAAGTGGCATGCGACATATTTCTGATTGGTACAGATCAACCTCAGACTTTTCAGCAACAAATCTGGAAACAACATTAACTCAGGGAATACATTTCAGTAGCCTGTTGCATGTGGGAGGCGGTCAAGCTCCTAAAGTCCTACAACAATCGCATATAATGCCCACGGCAAGGGCGGTCTGGAAGTGGGTTTGCCGTCACCATCAATTCTCTGGACGAATTACGCCTTTTCAAGCAATTTGCAATAACCCACAATTCCTACCAGGAACTCTACACCGTAGATTTAACCAATGGCAGCAGAGAGGACTGGTATACTTACATCAGGTCTTGACATCAGAGGGGAGAATCAGGCCTTTCGTGGAGCTTCAGGCCCAGTTTAAATTTGATGAAAGAGATAGATTCTACTATTGGCAATTGAGACATTATATAAACAGCTTGCCCTGGGAATGCCTCACGGAAGATGTGCAGGAGGAGATATCCTCAGCCTTTTCATTTAAGGCACAGGGCAGAGTGTCATTGACAATGCATCACAGACATTTAAGAGACATGACAGAGGAAATAGATTATGTAGCTCTGGCCCAGGCGTGGACGGAGGAACTACAAATGACCTTAACGCCTCAAATACTACAGGAATACATTTATTCGACGCAAAAATCATCAAAGATGGTCCAATATTGTGAAATGGAATACAAATTTGCATTAAGAACTTACATTCCACCAAGGAGAGCCTTCCATATGGGCATATCTCCAGATGGAGCATGCCCAAAGTGCGGGACGCAGGGCGCGACACTAGGGCACATGTTCTGGACTTGCTCGAAAATACAAAGATTTTGGACCAGAGTAACACAAATGACATCCAGTATGTGGGGCGCCACATGGAAGAAAGGGCCGCTGTTGCTGTTCGGAAGGCCAAGGACAGTTCAACCAACTACAGCAGGCTTCAAGGGATTTACTTGTAGAGCTGTACTGGCAGCGAAAAAACTTATTCTCACAGAGTGGATTACAAACAAAGAACCGACTCTGCAGAAGTGGCGTGAGTTGTTAATGGATTACATGAAATTCGAAAAGAGATTAGCAGATTATAGAGGAGAACGGAGATTCACAGACAAAGACTTTTATAGACTATGGACCCCATTTTGGCAATCAATACCCCCAGGGGGTAGAGGACATATTTTAAATATGTGAGAAATGGTCAATGTTACAATCAAGCAGAATAGTCTTTATTTAAAAGGGACGAGGGTGGGAGATGGGAGGAGGGGAGGGGGGATGGAGATGGGGATAGAGAGGGTGGAAGGGGGGGGTAAGATTTAAAGAGTTAAATTTAAAGTTTGTGACAACACAGAATATTGTACTAAGGCTGGGAAGGGGTAAATTTCCCTAGCCAGACCTGTGTATAACTTAGAGAATAGATTTGCATTGGAGAGAGAGAAGATTTTTGTTAAATGTTTTATTGTAACCATATGCAAAATAATAAACAAATTTTGAAATAAAAAAAAGCCTTTTAGCTGCTGCTGTTAAAGGGGGCCCTCGGCACATGGCAAATCCATGCGCCAACACCACCACAGGACCCCTTCTACCACAGGTTGGGAAAAGGGGCCCTTAGTGATTTGTTGAGAATTTATCAAATCTGGTTTTAAACATTAATCACATTTCTTCCTGAGCGCAATGGTTGTGCAATTGATTACAAGTGTTAAAACCATATAAAAAAAGCAGTTTCTGAAGCTTAAGATAGAATATTATGAGCGGAACATACAGGAAGCCAAAAACTATTTTAAGGAATTGTTTAAAATTATTAACAGTGTATGAAACCAATTGCATCTGCCCCAATATTGCAATATTTTTTTGGCTCATAAAGCATTATAGACCCCAGTTAAGCAACATAAAGTTGATGCTTTACTGTCAAATTTGTGCTGGTCCTGTAATAGCGGTATAGGCACTCTGGAACATATGTATTTTTCCTGCCCTGATATTCAAACTTTTTGGTCGGCGGTATGGGAGAGAATAGGTGATATTCTTCACATCAAGATTCCTCATTCATATAAAAGCTTTATTTTTTGATCCGCAGGTTTAAATAGAAAAGACTACGATTGTAGTTACAAGATATATGACACATTGGGGTATGTTTACTAAGGTGCGTTAGCGTTTCTCACGTGCCCTTAAATTTAAGGTGCATTAAACGCTAATGCACCTATACATTTCTATGGGCACATTAGCGTTTAACGGGCGTAAACCATTTATGTGCATTAAAAATGCTAACGTGCCCATACGCACCTTAGTAAACATAGGCGATTATTAGCTATTGCAATTTCCACTATTATTAACAATTGGAAAAACCATAAATTAGTATCGTTCTCTTTTTGGTGGGCCAATGTCTGCACTATTCTCAAATATAAGAAAATCCTAGCTGAACACAATAATTCTATGACAATTTTTCAAACATGGGAACCGGTGAGTGAGCTTTATAACCTTTAATAATTTGGATATAGACTGCATTCAATGGTCATTTTTTCTTCTTGTATTAATATTTATTTTTTACATTGTTGCACTATTCTAAATGAGATATTGCAGTGTATAGAACTGTCTTTATAACATGTCTATGATAGTTCATTATTGTTATATTTGTTTTTTGTATCTATTATTGAAAAATTCAATAAAATATTTGAACTGAAAAAATATATATTAACTAGTAAAAGAGGCCCGTTTCAGAGCAAATGAAACGGGCGCTAGCAAGGTTTTCGTCGCCAACACCCCCCCTCCCTCCCTGGCCAACCCCTTTGTTATTCTGCTATTGCTCCGCCCCCAACGTCATGACGTTTGACGCGAGGGCGGGGCCCGGAGCGATTTCCCCCCCCCCCCCCCGCCTCCCTGCCTCCCTGCCTCCCTCCCTGCCAACCCCTTCGTTGTTCTGCCATTGCTCCGCCCTCGAGGGTGGGGCCTGGAGCGATTTTGGTGGCTTCACCACCACGAACCTTCGAACCTTTTTGAAGGAAGTCAGGGCTTGGCTTCACTGACGTCAGTGTCCTCAGAACGTTGAGGGTGAGTTTTATTATAGTAGATGATGTGGTTAACATTGATAATGTATGGTCATTTCCTAAAAATTTGCATCCATCTGCAGAAAATCTGGTAAAGTTTTTTCAATCTAAGGTAATTAAGATCAGACAATCATTTTGCTTAGATAGAACAGACTATTTATTTATTTATTTAGATTTTACTCACACCTTTTTCAGTAGTAGCTCAAGGTGAGTTACATTCAGGTACTTTGGATATTTCTCTGTCCCAGGAGGGCTCACAATCTTAGTTTGTACCTGAGGCAATGGAGGGTTAAGTGACTTGCCCAAGATCACAAGGAGCAGCAGTGGTGTTCTGTATTAAAGCTTCTTAAGAAGGAAAGAATTCCTGGAGACAGAATTTGGGATAGATTTACTGTGATTTCATCCAATTTGATCAAAAGCTCAATGAAAAAGCTCTCGAAGAAATCTTGTAGTCTGGATATATGTCCCTTTTTTCTTTTAAAAACTGCTCCACAGGATATAGTGTTATGGCTTGCAAAATTTATTAATCTTACATTGCAGGAAGGCTTATATCCAGACACAATAGCAGAAATAATACTAACTCCTATACCAAAGTCAACTGGAGCAGACCTTACAGTAGTTGATAATTATAGACCAGTGGCTGGTGTTCCTTAGCTAGCCAAGTTACTGGGATTTGTGGTTTATCAACAACTTTCAGACTTTATATTTTTTAATGATTTTTTCTTTTACATTTTTCACAAAATGTTTTTTGTCTAATACATAGCACTGAATTGTTGTTACTGACATTATCATCAGAAATCAAGGAAGGAGATTTTCAGCAGGGGAAGCAGGTAGTCCTTCACTTTGATATCTTGGCTGCATTTGATACACCATTCTTTGATGCTGTACAGATTTAGGGGTCTTTTTACTAAGGTGTGCTAATGAATTTAGTGCACACTAACGATTAGGATGTGCTAAATGATAAGACACCCATTATATTCCTATAGGCATCTTATCATTTAGCACTAAATCCTTTAGTGCACCCTTGTAAAAAGACCCCTTAGTGAGTTGGGAATCACAGGAACAGTTATTAAATGGTATAAGGAATTTGTGGGGAAAATATCAAACAAACAGAGAGGGTATACAGCATACATAGAAAGTATACAGACAAAAAAAAAGCAACACTGGGCCTTCAAGACAGAGACAACAGGAGTATTTTATTGACAAATGACCCGACACGGGCCGTGTTTCGGCATAAAACAATGCCTGCCTCAGGGGTCAGGGTGTGCTTGCAAACTGTGCGCAATATATATATGCGTCCAATGCCTTTGAAAATAAAAGAAGTCTTTTAAACCAAGCGTTCCTGTTGCAAAAGACAGTCGCAATGTTGGAAGTAAACTCCTAACATTGTTTTTAGTGAAAAAAGATTATTAAAAAAAATCTTTTTTCACTAAAAACAATGTTAATATAGGAGTTTACTTTCAACATCGCGACTGTCTTTTGCAACAGAAAACGGCCCGTGTCAGGTCATTTGTCAATAAAATACTCCTGTTGTCTCAGTCTTGAAGGCCCAGTGTTGCTTTTTTTGTCTGCGGATAATATCATATAGGGTACAGAAGAATGGGCTTATTTCAACCCCTTGGCATTCCTTGTGTGGCGTTCTACAAGGTTTGCCACTCTCCCCTTTCCTTTTTAATAAGAAATCTGTGGGAAGTTATTGACCAAACTTGCTATTTTAGTACTATCGTATGCAGTTCTTCTATGCCCAGCATTAAAAACATTTGATAAGACCATAGAACAAAAATGTTTCTTTAGTAGCCTCGTGGACTAAGAATAATTTTCTAAAACTGAATATATGGAAAATAAAAGTTATTTGGTTTGGTGATTTTGAGTCAATTCCACATAAAAATTTTATATTGGATACAGAAGAGATTTTGCAGATAGAAAATAAATGAAAAGTTTTAGGTGTGATTTTTGATTCTAGGATAACGATAGAGGATCAAGTTAATGCTCTGCCCCCAATTTTTTTTTTTTTTTTATTCCAGTTACGACAGTTCAGGGCTGTTCAATCTTCTTTGAGTCCTCAAAGTTTCCGAAGTGTTACTCAAGCAGTATTATTGCCTTATTTGGACTACTGCAATTCATTATATGGGAGAATTCCTAGAAAGTTCTTTAAAAAGTTACAATTGCTCCAAAATATTGCAGCCAGATTCATTTTTAGGGTGAATAGGTTTGAATAATAATAATAATACATTATATTTGTATCCCACACTTGCCACAAAAGTCCATTGTGGCTCACAGAAGAGTAAACTGGACCAACTCCAGGAATATTACACATGATGGTCTACTAACCGTCAAGAAAAATACCACAGTCACATCAAATATTTCTTAAACAAGAAGGTTGTCAACAGTTTTCGAGAAACCATATAATCAGATTGCCTTCTTAGATCAATAGGTAATTCATTCCAGTGGCTGGCTGCCAAATAAGCAAATGTGCCAGAGAAAGCCTGTTTAGAAACCACCTGTTTTTGGACTTGGATATTGTAAAAGCAGAAAACATCTAGATAATATTTCTATGCTGGTATACACATATGAGTTTATCTTGTTGGGCAGACTGGATGGACCGTGCAGGTCTTTTTCTGCCGTCATCTACTATGTTGCTATGTTATATGCGATAATCTGACTTACCTTATACTCTGGTACTTCACCACACACAATTTGAAAAACAAGGCAACAAAGCTTAAAGATAACTCACACTTGCATTGGCAACCAATGCAACCGTATCAATAATGGGGAAACTCTGTTAAATATAGAAACCCTAAATATTAATCACACAGTGGTATTTAATAAAGTTTGAAGTATTTTTTTAACACTACATCATAAGTATATAAGTATTGCCACACTGGGGCAGACCAAAGGTCCATCAAGCCCAGCATCCTGTTTCCAATAGTGGCCAATCCAGGTCACAAACACCTGGCAAGATCCTGAAACAGTTCAATACATTTTATGCTGCTTATCCCAGAAATAAGCAGTGGATTTTCCCCAAGTCCATTTTAATAATGGACTTTTCCTTTAGGAAGTCATCCAAAGCTTTTTAAACCCTGCTAAGCTAACTGCCTTTACCACATTCTATGGCAGCGAATTCCAGAGTTTAATTACACGTTGAGTGAAGAAACATTTTCTCCAATTCGTATTAAATTTACTACTTTGTAGCTTCATCGCATGCCCCCTAGTCCTAGTATTTTTGGAAAGAGTAAACAAATGATTCACGTCTACCCATTTCTCTCCACTCATTATTTTATAGACCTCTATCATATCTCCCTTCAGCCATCTTTTCTCCAAGCTGAAGAGCCCTAGACACTTCAGCCTTTCCTCATAGGGAAGTCGTCCCATCCCCTTTATCATTTTCGTCACCCTTCTTTGTACCTTTTCTAATTCCATGATCTCTTTTTTGAGATGCGGCAACCAGAATTGAACACAATATTTGAGGTGCGGTCGCACCATGAACCGATATAAAAGCATTATAATGTCCTCACTTTTGTTTTCCATTCCTTTCCTAATAATACCAAACATTTTATTTGCTTTCTTAGCCACCGCAGCATACTGAGCAGAAGGTTTCAACGAATCATCAACAACATCCTTACAACCTAGGTAAACAATGTTGCAAGCTTTTCTTTTATGTAGAAATCTTCATTGGCTGCCAGTAAATTCCAGAACAGAATTCAAGATAGCTTGCATGGTTTATAAATCATTGACAGGACAAAACTCAGACAGATTGGCAAACTATCATGTACTTCTTAATAATTGTATTGATTCCTGTTCTGCAGAAAATTAAACTTTGGCTTTCCCAAGTTTTAGAGGAGTTAGATTGAAAAAAATATCTGGAACATTCTTTCAGATATTTAAGTACAAAAGTTTGGAATAGTTTGCCCATTCAGATTAGAAGATCTAGCTCTTACCTGCTTCTTTTGGAAAAATTTTAAAACTTATTTATTTTCTGTAAATGATATGGAGTAGTTTAAAGTATATCCCCCCTGTTTACTAAGGCACGCTAGTGGCTGCCGTACGCTAATTCCAGCACAGCCTATTCACTTTGAATGGGCTATGTCGTCATTGCCATGCGGCTTAGTAAACAGGGGGGTATACTTTTTAGTGTAAGTTGTAATTCATTTCATTTATGAGAGGTCTTTTTTTTATTGTAATCCACATTGAATCCTAACAGAAAAAATGTAGAATGTAAGACGTTTTTAAAAACTACTTTTGCAATAGTTGTCTCATGTAGTTAAACTACTACAAGAAAAATCTAGTTAACTAGGGGCCTTTTTTACAAAGCTGCGCTATCAATTCCTGGTGCAGCAAATGAGAGGAAGCCCATTCAATTCCTATGTGCTTCCTCTCAATTAAGCTACAAAGTAGTAAATTTAAAGCAAATCAGAGAAAATATTTCTTCACTCAACACTCTGGAATTCATTGCCAGAGAATGTGGTAAAAGCAGTTAGCTTAGCTGGGTTTTAAAAAGATTTAGATGCACTTCCTAAAAGAAAAGTTCATAAGTCATTATTAAGAAAATCCATCACTTCTTTCTAGGATAAGCAGCATAAAATGTATTGTACTGTTTTGGGATCTTGCCAGGTATTTTTAACCTGGATTGGCCACTGTTGGAAACAGGATGCTGGGCTTGATGAACCTTCAGTCTATCCCAGTATGGCAACACTTACGTTCTTATATTCAAAGGTCCTTTGCTTCTTTGAATCAAACTTGCTAATGTTGTTTAATTTGAGGACTATAATGGGACCTTATATTCCATTTAAGGGCAGTCAGAAAAATTCCACAGTCTATTGGGGATATTTTAAGAATGCTTTTTTTTTTTTAGCAGTGTGAGCTAATCCTGTTTTTACCATGCACTCTGCTAGCCATAACTGGGAGTTAGTCTGACACAGAAGACCCACGGTTGATTCCCAGAGCCAAGTTTTCTGATCCTTGGCCTAGTCAGAAGTGAGAATTATACGGAAGTTAGGGAGTTCCAACCATCACACAGGGATCAAACCAGGCACCAAAGGCAGTCATGGTTGATGCTTCTCAAGCCCTAGAATCATGACTGAGATGGCCATATTTGGCAGGGAACACAGCAGAGGGATAGAACAGCAGTCATGAATGAAGCGGGCTTGCTAAGTTTCCCTTTATTTGGAATAAGTCCTAGGTATGAGAACTGTATCTCTCTTTTTCCCACATGGGAGCAAAAGAGGGGGAGACTTGGAGCAGCTCATCGAGCACAGCTATATCCTGCTATCTCTCCTGCCCATCTATCAGCAGCATTGAACTGTTAAGAGCATTGAAAGTTCAGGGATTTTGACCAAACCCAATGCTGCCTGCCCCCAAGTCCCTCCCCCTCCCCCCATGCTCAGGTGCTCCCTGAACAAAGGAGAAAGAAGGGGACAGTCCATATGACCTGCAAAGCTGCTCTCATGGGAGAGGCCTGGCGGACCTGGGACTAGGGGTTACTATTCTAGAAATAAGGGAGGAAAAAAGGAGATGGAGAAGGTTTGAGGTGAGAGAGGGAGGCAAAGAACTTAGATGAATGATGGAGGGATGGGAGAAGAGAGAAGAAGGAAGGTAGAGGGATAGGAGAAGAGAGATGAGGGAAGGTAAAGAAGAACAACAATGAGGACTAGAAGGGTGGAGACTAGACAATAATGGGGGTCCTATGGAGGAGAAGGAATGGAGGGAGAGAGATGAGGGTGGGTAGGAGATGTGAAGGAGGAAGGGCAAAAAAGGAGTAAAAAGAAGCAAGCCAAGGGTGAGAAGAGGTGAAGGAGGATAAAGATGAAATGAGGGAAAAGAAAGAGGAGGGAGGGTAAAGGAGAGAAATGAGGAAAGCAGGAGGAAGACGTGTGGGAGAGAAGGAAAGTGAGGTGGGTGGGTGTCAGAGACAGAGAAAGGGAGAATATAAAAGCATAGTAGAGAAAAACAGGAAATATCAGTAATGATTTGACACCTAAAGATGGCATCAGCAAAACAAAAAAGATGGCAAAATAATGAGCACAGGAACATAAGAACTGCCCTACTAGATCAGCACAAAGGTCCACCAAGCCCAGCATCCTATTTCTGACAGCGGCCAATCCAGATCAGAGGTACCTGGAAAGATCCTTAACAGTGGATATTTCCCATGCTACTTACCCCCAGGAATAAGAAGTACTCTCCCCAGGTCTATCTTCATAATGGTTTATGGACATCTCCTGCAGAATCTTGTCCAAGCCCATGAATTCCATGTGAAAACTGTAAAAGAAAGGCCAAAAAAATAGACTGGGTAAGAGGAAACGTAGGAAGCTGAAATAGAGAAAAACAAGAGAAAGATTCCTTTGTGTTTATCCCATGCAAGTGCACCTGGGTAAATTGCTGATACATGTTACATCTTACGAACTCCAGAAAAAAAAGTTCTTTTTGGTACAAGTACTACAGTGAGCATTCAGTACATTTGAGAGCCTGAAATCATACTCCACATACTCTGGCTTAGGACTGAGGTTCATTATTGTCCTGGTATGTGCAAAACTAACCCATTTGGATATACTCCCCCCCCCCCCCCCCCCATAAGATTCAGCATAAATAAATAGAACACTAAACATAGAAAGTTATTAGGCACACACACACACACACAGAAATCTTATAAATCACCTCTCCATTAGGAAAGGAGACTAATAAAAAATGAGAAAATGGGTTAACCAGATGGAGCATGGTTCATGGAATTCTTTCCAATCCCCTCTGTGGCAGAGCCTGTCTGAATTCATTGTCCCAGTTTAGCAGCCACTGACAGGATGGGCTGCTGATTGGTTGAATGATCTCCAGAAGATGGATGCTGCAACTGATAAATGCTGAATCATGGGTTATAGTTTCCAAGTTTGGAAGACAGGAGAGAAAGGCTTGTGACTTCGCCTAGTCATACTGAAGCTGAGATGGAGATTTTATCTGTAGGGGGAGGAGGGCAGAGAGAGACTACCTAGGGGCTCTGGAATTGACCCATAGGATCAGAGGTTCCACCTGGCTGAGGTATGAGCAAGCCAGGTCTCAAGGGGACTGGAGAGCACAGGTCACATGCAACATTTAACCTGTGAGGTTACAGCACCAAGCAGGAAGTATGTCATATTAGCTACATAGGCTATCAGTGCAATACAAGTTGAATGTAAACTTGCATGCACAGCACTGGGGGCAGAACACAGTCGTTAGATATCACCATATACAGCAGGCAATACAAAACCTATATGGTTCAGTCACTAGGTTTCATAGTGGAATTCACAACAAAGAGCATGAAATACACATTTTACTCACTCAGAGACAGCCCAGCAGGGATAGGGATGTGGCAGTGGGCAGGGTGAGGGTGTGTGGTCAAAAATACATGCCTCTTAGAATTGTTTTCAATTACTCTGGGGCCCTTTTACTAAGGCATGGGAGGGATAACGCGTGGGTAGCACACGCCAAATCAGCACTACCGCTGGGCTAGCCCATGCATCCAGCAGTAATTCTGAGTTTGGCGCATGCCGAATCCCGCAGTAGAAAATAATTTTCTATTTTATACTGTGTGAGTGTTCTCGGCTTGCGCGCGCTGCATGGTTACCACACGGGTAGCATGTGAGCTCTTACTGCTAGGTCAATGGGTGGCGGTAAGGGCTCAGGCCATAAATAGGCACACGCTAGTTTTAATTTCACCACATTTCCGAAAAAGCCCTTTATCCAAGCCGCAGTAAAAAAAAATGGCCCGGCGCATGCCCAAAACACGCGCCCACACTAGCACAGGCCAATTTTTGCCGCAGCTTAGTAAAAGGACCCCTCTGTGCACAGGTATGTGTGTGTGATTTGTTTCTTTCTGTGTCTATGTTTTGTTTGAGTGTGTCTATGTTTCTGCTTGTGTGTGTCTCTGTTTTGTGTGTCTGTGTATGTATATATATTGTTCCATTCAAAACATCAGAACGGATACAAAGAAAACTTTCGTTTTTGGAACAAATATTAAAGTAGAACACAACCTATAATTATAAAAATCCCCCCCCCCCCCCCTCTAACTTCCCTGATACCCCTTCCTCACATATTCTAAACAGTCCCACAATAAAATAGAGCAGGTAATGAAATCAGAGTCAAAAGTTCAATAAACAGCTGCATGCCCTAGCAGACAAGGACAACCAAAAGGGTTCCCAAGTCTCATTAAATCTCTGTCCTAGGTCATCTTCCAAAGTGTGAATCCCCTGATGCTCCATCTGCATTTACATGCGTAATAAGGAGCACCAGCATTGCAAGGTAGGCCACAAAGCTTCCATCCAAAACATAATAAAATCACCTTTACTCCAAACAGAATGGCCTTATGAAGAAATCTTTTAAAACCAGAAGGTACCGGATCTGTACACACATATTGTCCAAAAAAGCAGTAGAGTGTCTCAAGTTACAGAACAGTCCCAGTAAGACGCTAAAGCATTTAACAGAGTTCTCCAAAAACTGGCAATTAAAGTACAGTGTCAAAACATATGCCTCAGTGTCACCAGAGCCCTTCCACATTTAAGACAAGTGTCTCGTGGAGCTAGGTGAGCTTTGTATGCACAATGTGGGGAAATATGTAATCGTAATGCAAATTTATACAAAAACTCTCTCAGCAACATCGATTCCTGCAGCTTGTGAATCCCCAAAACAAAGTGTCGAAGTTCCTCTGAGGTGAGCACACATTGAAGTTCCTAGGACCACTTCTCAGCCTAAGTATTATAATCCAGATCTGGAGTGGTGTCGTTTAGGTAATGATGATGGTAAGTAAGAGGCACTAACTTTTGTGCCACTAACTCTTGGAACAATGAACTCTTGTGTTTATTGTTCCGAGCTACAAAAATGTGATCCATGAACACACTTGAGCCTCAAACTTTTCTTTTCAGGGTCCCTCTCTCTGGAATCTACTACCACGTCCCCTACGTCATTAAACTTCTTTGTCCGCTTTCAAGACTGACCTTAAAAAATGTCTGTTTCAAGATGCATTTGGTTCATCCTAACTATTTAGAGTGCAGCTTGGGTACCCCTCTGAGATGCTTAAGAGTTTTCCCTTTTGTTCAGCCCTCCCCCCTTTTTTCTTCAGTATATGGAGTTCTTCCCTCTTTTCCCTCATTCTCTGTTTTGACATATAAACACTACTAGTTTTCCTCTTCTTCTTTCTATTAATTACTTTATTCTAAGCTGCCTAGATGGCATTGCTAACTGGTGGATTAGAAAATCCAAATAAACTTGAAACTTGACCCCAAAGTGTACACTTTCAACAAGTTTTCCTGGACATCTTCTGTGAGATCGGTCCACAGCAGTGAAAAGAGATAATGACGGGGCTGGAAATACTAAAAAAAAATGAGAAGCTGGCTGGTATCTGAAATTCTCTTTGTAAAGTATCGAGACTTCAGCTTCTTCTCCTCGGTAACTGCCTGGCAAATTAAAATAAGTCCTTGTTGGGATGCATCCCTGTCCTTGGGAGAAAGCTGGGTTATCACAGAGAGATTGATATGGTGTCACTTTAACTGAAAAATGATGTCTACAGTAAACCCAACACCAGACCTCCCTAAAAGCCTTAAGCAATGGGTACCCTAGGAAGGCACCTTGCGGCAGCCTACTAGAAGTGTACAAAATGTGGCTGACGTGCACCCCAGGAAGTAGTTTAGTCTCTAGGGAGGTGAGAGAGAAATGTGCAGTTCCCCGGTACCTCTTTTTTTTGGGGGGGGGATTTAATAGCCAGTCCAGAAACTTAGAAGTCAGCAGTTGAGCACTTTCTCAACCTTCCTCCTCCCATCACTGTTATCTCCACTGAAAGGAAGTGTGCGTGGAAGGGGGGGGGGGAGGAGGGTCTCTTCTGAGATCTATGCCAGATCCTTTAGGGCCTGATTTACTGAGGCTGTTTTCCTATTCTTTGTCCCAGGGAAAAGGAAACTTGGTATACCAGGCCCTTAATGCAGCTGTGAATGCCACTGACAGAAATACACAGCAGCAGCCCACCTCCCACCCAGTCACCCAGAATTGCTCTCTCTCTCCCCCCACCTCACACCTTATCATCAACCAGTCTTGCTCTCTCCCCTCCCACTCTCTATTGTCACCGAGTCTTGCTGTCTTCCCTCCCTGTGCTCTATTCTCACCCAGTCTCACTTTCATTTTCTCCCCCCCCCCCCCCCGCACTCTGTCATCACCAGTCTCAGGCTCTCTCTTCTACTCTGTCACCCCATATTTTTAGCCCATTCTCCCCCACCAGTCTTCCTCTTCTCTTATGTTGGCCACCCTTAGCCCAACCCCTCACCCCAGCTAGCTCTCACCAGTCAGCTGTCCCACCCTCACAATCTGTACCCCAGCAAGTCAGCCAGCCACCCTATTGCCCCACCCTAGCCTGTGCCCCATAAAGAGAGCCATCCTACTCCCCCAGCAGCCAGTCGCCCACCAACCTACAGCCTGTACCCCAGCAAGCCAAAGCCACCACCCCATTCCCCTAGCAAGCCATTTAGCTGCACCAATAAGCCCTCTCACAACGACTCATGCCGCCCTCACAGTTATTAACCATTACCCTGTTGTCCACAGCTGCTGCCAGGAGTAAAAACATTCACTTCTGCGTATCACATGGTTCTGTGTGTGCCTGAGCTGCCTGCCACAGAATTCTCATGCTGGTCTTGCGAGACTTGAGGCCATCGTGAGAGTTCCTGCAGTGCATGGCTCACACACACACAAAGTTGTGTGATGCACAGAGAAAGAAGTCCCAGGGGCAGCTTCATCGACCAAAAAATAACTTTAAATGGGCACAAATATCCCAGGCACCAGAGACAAATTTCTAGTCGACATGCCAGCTCATTTTCGAAAGTGATCGCTGGCCATCTTCCGACACAAATCGGGAGATGGCCGGCGATCTCCTGAACCTGGCGAAATCGGTATTATCGAAAGCCGATTTTGGCCGGGTTCAACTGCTTTCTGTCGTGGAGCCGGCGAAGCATCAAGGGGGTGTGTCGGTAGGGTAGGGAAGGCAGGACAGGGGTGTGCTCATGAGATGGCCGGCTTCGCCCGATAATGGAAAAAAAAGCCAGGCTTGACGAGCATTTCTCCGGCTTTACTTGGTCCCTTTTTTTCACGACTAAGCTTCAAAAAGGAGCCCCAACTGGCCAAATGACCACCAAAGGGAATCGGGGATCACCTCCCCCTACTCCCCCCAGTGGTCACCAACCCCCTCCAACCCCCCCCCCCCCCCAAAAAAAGAAAACTTTTTTGCCAGCCTCTATGCTAGCCTCAAATGTCATACCCAGCTCCCTGATAGCAGCATGCAAGTCCCTGGAGCAGTTTTTAGTGGGTGCAGTGCACTTCAGACAGGTGTACCCAGGCCCATCCCCCCCCCACCTGTTACACTTGTGGTGGTAAATGGGAGCCCTCCAAAACCCACCCAAAACCCACTGTACCCACATGTAGGTGCCCCCCTTCACCCCTTAGGGCTATGGTAATGGTGTAGAGTTGTGGGGAGTGGGTTTTGAGGGGGATTTGGGGGGCTAAACAACCAAGGGAAGGGAGCTATGCACCTGGAAGCTATTTTTTTTTAATTTTTAGAAGTGCCCCCTAGGGTGCCCGGTTGGTGTCCTGGCATGTGAGGGGGGCCAGTGCACTACAAATGCTGGCTCCTCCCACGACCAAATGCCTTGGATTTCGCCGGGTTTGAGATCGCCGGCATTTTTTTCCATTATGGCCGAAAACCAATGCCGGCCATCTCAAACCCGGCGAACTCTGACATTTGGCCGGGCCCAACCGCATTAGCGAAGAAAAAGATGGCCGACCATCTTTTTCGAAAATACGGTTAGTTACGCCCACTTGCGGCGCCGGAGTTGGCCACCCATAGAGATGGCTGGCGCCTTTCGATTATGCCCCTCATGGTGACCTGGCACCTGGGATTTGTTGAGCCCTGTATGTGCATATATATAGATAGATAGAGATATATAGATACATATGCCCTTGTTGTGTTTATATTTTTGCATTTGTGTCTTTGCTTGTTTGTCTGTTTTGCATATAAATGTGTTACAGTCTTTTCTATTTGTGTTAAATTTTCAGAGAGTTATTTTGTCTCCAGACAGACAGGCATTCTCGCTCCTTTATGTATAATTTATTTCCAACATCCATTGAGTTGAAAAAAAAAATAAAAAGACTCTAAATTAAACAACCATGAAATAAAATCTAAAGAAGGATCAGGGGAAAGGAATAAGAAAAAAAACAGAAGATGAAGATTAGAGCTCGAGAAATACAAAGGTATAAAAACATTTTATTGAAAATTATGTTATGTTACTGGGTAAGGAGATAGCATAGGAGGGCAGGGTGGAGAGCATTTCCTGAATTCTTCACCTTTATTTATTTATTTGTTGCATTTGTATCCCACATTTTCCCACCTTTTTGCAGGCTCAATGTGGCTTACATAGTACCGTAAACAGCGTTAGCCGATTCCGGTTTGAACAAATACAGATATGAACAATACAAGGTGAAATTGTGGTAGAATGGGTTACATGTATGGTAAATACAATTGGAGGAACTTAGAGAGGGAGGGGAAGAGTTAGGATATGTCCATTATGGTCTTTGATTACGTTGTGTCGCAGGTATCCAGGTTTTTATGTTGGGTCAGTGGGCTATGCTTTTCTGAACAGGTCTGTCTTTAGTACTTTCCGGAAATTTGTGTGGTCGAGCATAGTTTTTACTACTTTTGGTAGTGCGTTCCATAGTTGTGCAGTTAGGTAGGAAAAGCTTGATGCATAAGTGGATTTGTATTTGAGTCCTTTGATACTTGGGTAGTGGAGGTTTAGGTATGATCGTGCTGATTTTATGGTGTTTCTGGTTGGAAGATCAATGAGGTCTGTCATGTACCCTGGTGCTTCGCCATAGACAATTTTGTGAACTGTCGTGCAGATTTTGAAAGCGATGCATTCCTTAATTGGAAGCCAGTGCAGTTTTTCTCTGAGTGGTTTGGCGCTGTCAAAACGCATTTTTCCAAAAATAAGCCTAGCTGCCGTGTTTTGCACGGTCTGAAGTTTCTTTATAATTTGTTCTTTGCATCCCGCATAGATTCCATTGCAGTAGTCTGCGTGGCTTAGTACCATTGACTGTATCAGGTTGCAAAATATTTTCCTCGGGAAGAATGGTCTCATGCGTTTGAGTTTCCACATTGAGAGAAACATTTTCTGTATGGTGGATTTAGCTTGGGTCTCCAGTGAGAGGTTTCGGTCGATTGTTACTCCGAGGATTTTCAGGCTGTCTGATATGAGGGAGGGTGTATTCTGGGGTGTTGATGTTTGTGAGTTTGTATGTGTTGTATTAGGATGAGATGATGAGACTATCCAGCTCATTTTCAAAAGTGAAGGGCACCCATCTTTCGACACAAATTTGGAGATGGGCACCCTTCTCTCCGGGGTGCCAGAATCAGCATAATCGAAAGCCGATTTTGGGCATCCCCAACTGCTTTCTGTTGCCAGGATGGCCGAAGTTCCCGGGGGCGTGTCGGAAGGGTAGCGAAAGCGGAACAGGGGCGTACCGGGGCGTGGTTAAGAGATGGGCGCCCTCAGCCGATAATGGAAAAAAGAAGGGCGTCCGTGTTGAGAATTTGGTCCACTTTATTTGGTCCTTTTTTTCAGGTCCAAGTCCCAAAAAAGTGCCCGAACTGACCAGATGCCCACCGGAGGGAATCAGGGATCACCTCACCTGACTCCCCCAGTGGTCACTAACCCCCTCCCACCCTCAAAAAAATAACTTTCAAAACTTTTTTTGCCAACCTCTATGCCAGCCTCAAATGTCATACTCAGGTCCATGACAGCAGTATACAGGTCCCTGGAGCAGTTTTAGTGGGTGCAATGGACTTCAGGCAGGCGGACACAGGCCCATCCCTCCACTGTACCCACATGTTGGTACCCCCCTTCGGCCTATGGTAGTGGTGTACAGTTGTGGGGAGTGGGTTTTGGGGGGGGTTCGGGGAGTTCAGCACCCAAGGTAAGGGAGCTATGTACCTGGGAGCAATTTTCGAAGTCCACTGTAGTACCCCCTGGGGTGCCTGGTTGGTGTCCTGGCATGTGAGGGGGACCAGTGCACTACGAATCCTGACCCCTCCCATGACCAAATGCCTTGGATTTATTCATTTTTTAGATGGGCACCATCGGTTTCCATTATGGGGAAAAACCGAGGGCGCCCATCTCTAAATCCGATGATCTCAGCATTTAGGTCGAGATTTGGGCGCCCCTAACCGTATTATCGAAACAAAAGATGGACACCCATTTCATTTTGAAAATACGGTTGCCCCGCCCCTTCATGGCACCGTCCTCGATGGGCGTCCTCGATCGAAAATGCCCCTCAATGTGTTTTTGTTCTGTGTTGAGTTTTAGTTGGAATGCTTTTGCCCATGAGTTCATGATGTCTAGGCTGAGCTTGATTTCAGTGGTGATTTCTGTCAGATCATGTCTGTAGGGGATGTATAGCGTAACGTCATCAGCCTAGATAAATGGGTTAAGGCCTTGGGTAGATAAGGCCTTGGCTAGTGGGACCATCATGAGGTTGAAAAGGATTGGTGATAGTGGTGATCCTTGCGGTATTCCGCAATCTGGTTTCCAGGGTGACGATATGTTCGTGCTTGATTTCACTTGGTATGTTCTGGTAGTTAGAAAACCCTTGATCCAGATGAGAGTGTTGCCACCAATTCCGTAGTAATCTAGGAGTCTTAGTAGTATGTTATGATTAACCATGTCAAACGCACTGAACATGTCAAATTGGAGGAGGAGAATGCTTTTGCCTATGGCTATCTCCTGCTTGAATTTAGTTAGGAGAGTAAGTAATACTGTTTCAGTGCTGTGTAGAGGTCGAAATCCTGATTGTGACTCATGTAGAATAGTGAATTTGTTCATGTAGCCATTGAGTTGTTTGGTCACCAGTCCTTCCATTAGTTTGACTGCTAATGGGATAGATGCCACTGGGCGGTAGTTAGTGATATTGTTTGTTTTTTTGTTGGTGTCTTTTGGTATTGGGGTGAGCAGGATGTTGCCTTTATCTTTAGGAAAAATACCCTGCTGAAGCATGAAGTTTAAGTGGGATGTGAGATCTGTTATGAAGCGGTGGGGGGCAGATAGTATTAGGCAGCTGGGGCAGGTGTCCAGTTGACAGTGTCTGTTGGAGTATCATTTAATCGCCTGGGTGACTGTCCAGCTTATTTTCGAAGGAGATCGCCGGCCATCTTCCAACACAAATCCGGAGATGGCTGGCGATCTCCTGAACCCGGCCAAATCGGTATAATGGAAAGCCGATTTTGGTCAGAGCCAACTGCTTTCCGTCGCGGAGCCGGCCAAACTTCAAGGGGGCGTTTCAGTAGGGTAGCAAAGGTGGGACGGGGGCGTGGTTACGAGATGGCCGGCTTCGCCCGATAATGGAAAAAAGAAAGCCGGCCCTGACAAGCATTTTGCCGGCTTCACTTGGTCCATTTATTTTTAGGACCAAGTCTCAAAAAAGTGCCCCAATTGACCAGATGACCACCGGAGGGAATCGGGGATCACCTCCCCTTACTCCCCCAGTGGTCACCAACCCCCTCCCACCCAAAAAATATTAAAAAAAAACTTTTTTTGACAGCCTCTATGCCAGCCTCAAATGTCATACCCAGCTCCATGACAGCAGTATTCAGGTCCCTGGAGCAGTATTTAGTGGGTGCAGTGCACTTCAGGCAGGCGGACCCAGGCCCACCCCACCCCCTACCTGTTACACTTGTGGTGGTAAATGTTGAGCACTCCAAAAAAAAAAACCAATGTACCCACATGTAGGTGCCCCCTTCACCCCTTAGGGCTATGGTAGTGGTGTAGAGTTGTGGGGAGTGGGTTTTGGGGGGGGGGGATTTGTGGGGCTCAGCACCCAAGGTAAGGGAGCTATGCACATGGGAGCAATTTTTGAAGTCCTGCAGTGCCCCCTAGGGTGCCCGGTTGGTGACCTGGCATGTGAGGGAGGCCAGTGCACTACAAATGCTGGCTCCTTGCATTTGGCCAGGTTTGAGATCGCTGGCATTAGTTTCCATTATCGCCGGAAACCGATGCCGGCCATCTCTAAAGCCGGCCCAAATGCTGACATTTGGCCGGCTCCAACTGTATTATCCAAACAAAAGATAGCTGGCTATCTTTTTCGATTATACGGTTCGGCCACCACTTTACGGCGCCAGCCATATAGATGGCCGGCGCCGTTCGATTATGCCCCTCTGTGTTGGCACTGAGGTGGGCAAAATTTGACCATGTTCGGTCTGCAGGGTATTCACCGGGGGTTGGGTCTAGCCCATTCATGAAGTTTTCTATGTCCATGTTGTCCTGAAGTAGAGTTTTGCATAGGTTGACAATTTTATCATTAAAATATTTGGCAAGATTGTCTGTAGATGGGATGTCAGTGTTGGTTGTGATGACCAGTGTTGCATCCAGTAATTTGTTCATGAGATGGTATAGTTTCTTTGTGTTTTTGTAATCCGGCCCAATTTTAGTTTTGTAGTACGACCTTTTGGTCTGTCTTATTGCGTACTTGTATTTCCTTTGTATTTGTTTCCATGCATTGAGTGTGTGTTTGTTCTTTATTTTTTTCCATGCACGTTCCAGTTTCCTTGATTGTGTTTTCAGTTTTTTCAGTTCTTCATTGAACCATGGTATCGAGTTGTGTCTACGTGAAGTTCTTGTTTGTAAGGATGCTGTTTCGTCTAATATGTACAGTATCTGCATCTTTTGTCCCATTCTGAGAGGTAGTATATGGAGTCTGTTTGTGCTGTCCAGTCGTTATTGTATATCTGTTGCCAGAAAGTATCCGGGTCTATTTGGCCTCTCATGGTGTGGGTTGTGTTTAGGGTATCTTAGCTTGGTATATTCATTTTAGAAATTCAATTTTTATAGCATTATCACACAGTATGTGGTAAATTGGAATATTTTCATTAGATCACAGGTATAGGCAGGGCCAGATTAAGGCACAGGCAAACTAGGCATCTGCCTAGGGCCCAAAAGATTAAGGGAGGTCCAATCAGATGTGTTCAAAACTCAGGAGGCTAGGATTCTGTTAGAATTTTGTCAGAAAACTACACATTTCTAAATTAAATGTCTCAAAACCAGAAGGATGGCTAAAGCGTCTGGATATTTTTCAGAGTTTAGCCTTCTATTGCTCTCCAAAAAGTGGAGTTGTATATCTGTAATGGGAGTTCTCCATAGACAGCAAGGAAATGCAGCCAAACTTGATGGTGACGTCTTCTGATGGAGACTTGGTGCCTGAGCTCTCCCCTAGCTTAGTAAGCCTTTTTTTCCATTGTGCTTTATTATTGAATTTTATGTATTAATGGTTCTTTCCTTATTGCTAAATGTGAGTTTATTTCATATATTGTAATGACTTCTTTATAACTTCTTAGCCACATTGTACTCGAAATTGTGCAGAAAATATGGGGGTATAAATGTCATAAATAAATAAATTTCCCCATTTCATATGCTCTCAACTTTAACTCTAATCTGCTCAATGCATGAACAGTCCTTATCCAGTGTCCTTTCAACAAAATTCCTTCTGGACACCTATAAATGTGGTCACTTAATCCACCTACCATTGCATAGTGCCCAGGGCTGTGAATAATGCCTAAGGAATCCCTAGTCCTGGACTTGCCCTGTAGCAGAAGAGCTGAGCAGGGAACTGAACTCAGCCAGGTCTCGCCACACAGCAGTTCCCAGCACTGTCACTGAGACCAACCTTAATAATGGCAGATAAAGATCAGCATACTCCATCCAATCTTCCCAAGAAGGTGGCCAGAGCTGCACCTTCTGCTCTGTGCAGGTAACCCCCATCTACTCTCTCTCTTTCCCCCCTACCCCTTCTTGTATTTGTATGAGTCATTTATGTTTTACTTTGAGTGGAAATACTTTACACTTTAATTTCATCTTCTTCCTGTATAAGGATCATCTGTGTATATCACGTGCCTTTTTGAATTCCATCACCATTTTCATCCCCACCACCTCCTGCAGAAGAGTAACCACCAGCCTCTCCATGAAAAAGTATTTCATGACGTTGCTTGTCAGTCCCCCCTCCCCCATCTCTAGTTCTACAGTATCTCTGTTTTTGGAAAAGGTTTGTTTGTTCATGTATATTATTAAGTATTCAAATGTCTGTATCATATCTCCCCTTTCTCTCCTCTTCTCCAGGGTATACATATTCAAGTCTCTTCTCGCATGTCTTCTGCTGGAGACCCTATACCATAAGAACATAAGAATAGCTGTACTGGGTCAGACCAATGGTCCATTTAGCCCAGTATCCTGTTTCCAACATTGGCCAATCCAGGTCACAAGTACCTAGCAGAAACCCAATTAGTAGCAGCATTCCATGCTACCAATCCCAGGGCAAGCAGTGGCTTCCCCCATGTTCATCTCAATAACAGACGATGGACTTTTCCTCCAGGAACTAGTTCAAAAACCTTTTTAACACCCAGATACACTAACCACTGTTACCACACCTGCAGCAGCAAGTTCCAGAGCCTAACTATTCTTCAAGTGAAAAAATATTTCCTCCTATTTATTTTAAAAGTATTTCCATGTAATTTCATTGAGTGTCCCCTGGTCTTTGTACTTTTTGAAAGAGAGAAAATTTGATTCACTTCAACCCATTCTACACCACTCAGGATTTTATAGACCTCAATCATACCCCCCCCCCCCCCCCCTCATATGGGAGGAGTTCCATCCCCTCTATCATTTTGGTTGCTTTCCTCTGAACCACTTCTAGTCTTTTTAGGTCTTTGCTAGAATAGAGCATTTAAAAGTGTAACAGTACTCTAAATGTGGTCTCACCAACCACTTGTACAGGGTTTCACACTGTAAAGTTCACATCTGTTGTTCCTGGGAGTTACTTAATATACCAGACCTTAGGGTGAATAAAATATAGAAGTCCCATGTGGGGCTGTGTTTTACGGGTGATTTTTCTAAGTATTTCACTTGAAAGGTAGAGAGGAAAAAGGTTGGAGGTGTCAAATGCAATCAAAATCTCTCTCTCACCAAATGTTCTGCTTACAGCTCTGAATGAATTCATGGCGTCCAGAGAATGCCTCAACTAGACAGAAGCAGCACTGAAGCTGCTGGGCTAGGAATATAATTAAACATAAAAGACATTAATTGTTTTTTTTTACATTAGACACAGATGAGCGGGTAAGAAATGTCAGGGAGGTGCTTAAGGGCAACCCACAGGTATTCACGCACCTAAGCTGAAAATAACGGAAGTGTCTTAAACTTCAAAAGGACAAACGTCCTAAAAGTCTATTCTGTTCTATCAGTGAGGAGAGGGTTGGGAGTTGGGACATCCGGCCAGAATAGCCCTTTGCATACTAATCGCCGGCATCTGCCTCCATTCCAGCCAAAATTGGTCGGTGTTTCCTTGCATAGTCCTCCGCACTTTGCAAGCATGCTTTACCGCCTCCGAAATATACGTATACGGGCTGGAGGCACGAAGATGTCTGGACACAATCCTTTTAAGGGGTGATGGGTGAAAAGTAGATTCCACCTTTCCCTTGTTCATGCTGGCTTTTCACACAGCCACTGTTTTGTTTTGTTTTTTGTAGCCATTGTTGCTGGCACGGGAAGAAGGGACAAGGAGGCTCCTGCCTGAAGTATTGTGCACATCTTTGATTGACACACGCCAGATTTTTTTTTTGGGGGGGGGGGGGGGAAGGGGGGAGTGAGAGAGAGAGAGAGAGAGGACGAGGTGCACATTGAGCTGTGATCCTGCAGCGCCCCCTGCTGATCCTGCACTGATACAGCAGGCCCACAAATCTTCGGCCCACAGCCAGGGGAGGAACAGCCAGCACTGCTGTGCAAATGCAATTAACTGCAGTGACCACGGCAGAGATTGCAGCCATCGCATTGCCAGGCTCGAGGAGTTAAAGCACAACAATGATTTACTAGAGAGCTCCACCCCCCCCCCCCCCATACACACATATCCCTCTGCTCATGATGCACAAAGACTAAAAAAGAAAGTGTGGTTTTCTTCCCATACCAATATCCCCCTTTGTAAATCAGATTCTATACACACATGTATGTAACAAATGGTACATGTAGGAAAACAGTAACGGAATTCAAACATGTGTGGGATAAGCATAAAGGAATCCTGCTCAGAAGGAAGGGATCCCCAGAAGCTTAGCCGGTGGTGGGAGGCAGGGCTGGTGGTTGGGAGGTGGGGATAGTGCTGGGCAGACTTATACGGTCTGTGCCAGAGCTGGTGGTGGGAGGCGGGACTGGTGGTTGGGAGGCGGGGATAGTGCTGGGCAGACTTATACGGTCTGTGCCAGAGTCGGTGGTGGGAGGCGGGGCTGGTGGTTGGGAGGTGGGGATAGTGCTGGGCAGACTTATACGGTCTGTGCCAGAGCCGGTGGTGGGAGATGGGGTTGGTGGTTGGGGGGCAGGGATAGTGCTGGGCAGACTTATACTTTTATGGTCTGTGCCCTGAAAAAGACAGGTACCAATCAAGGTAAGGTATACACAAAAAATGGCACATGTGAGTTTATCTTGTTGGGCAGACTGGATGGACTGTGCAGGTCTTTTTCTGCCGTCATCTACTATGTTACTATGTAAACAGGGGGCCCGCATATATGCACACTTACACATAATGGAGTTATGCTCCAGATACTGACACACACACCCATATGTAAGAGTACACAAATATACACAAACACACATATATGCACACATATAGAAAACCACATACAGCAAAGACACAGATAAACGCAATGAAGGTTGGAGAGGCACCAAGTACTAGGCTGCTAAAACCTCTGCTAAATTGGATTCTTAGGGTCCAATGCTCAAAAGTCACTGCCTGCATTGTAGCCACAGCTGAAATTCCCGAATGAGGATTGGCGATTGATACTCAAAAGAAATCGCATGCAAATGAGATGTGTGAAAAATCTGCATAAAGTTCAGTAGTTAAAGCACCTGGCACATGCGCAGAACAGTCTCGCCCTAAGCATTGATGTTCTGCGCGTGCTCAGGCCAGAGGAATGGGGGGGGGGGGGGAACAAGTGTAGTAGCTGTGCTCCGTTATACAGGAAAAAAAAGTGGAAATAAAATAGAAAACAAGACAAAATAAAAACAGAACCTGAAAAAATGGCAACAACTGCTCTTTGGACCCTGCTGTAAAAGTTTGTGTCATGGGCGCACATTAACGGACAATTCTTGTTGGTTACGTTTTTTGTTCTTGCTGTTGCCTTTTTTATTGCTTTTTAAAAAATTGTTATATTTTCTGTATAGCAACAGGCGAAACACAAGTGCATTCCATACATGCACATAAAAAGTGCAGATACTATTTGCAGTCCACTGAGAAGCTGCCCTTTCACATGCAAGGCCACCAGGGACCTGCTGGAAATTTTTGAACATTACAGGTAGGTGCTCCCTTCTGTTCATTGCATGAAACATCGGTGCATTTCACAGAATGCTGATATTAATACTAGTGAGCTTATTTTAATACATTTGCATCTAGTTTTTCACTGGTACTTTAATGGTGAAAGCTGTGCCAAAACCCTTTGTGCATTAGGCGCACAATAACGTTCACACAAAACCGGCTGAAACCAGTCAAAGCGAAATGTTACAAGTCCAGTATGCTTTGAGCATCGGCCTCTTAGAAGCCGATGCGTAAAAGCCCCCATAAAGCACTGCTCGCTATTTCCACCTTGATAAAACTTACCGAAGTGGAAATAGTGAGTGATGCTCAAAAAAAATCAAATGAAAATGAGCTGCATGGACTTTTTACTGGGCAGCTCGGGCCAGTGCATGCACATAGCAGTTAATCGCTAAGCGTGGCTGCTGTGCGCATTCCCCAAATGGCTTAGCACAGCTACATGGTGATTTATCAGGACAGCACCAGCTCTGCAGCAAGCCAGGGTTGAAGGTGGTGGTGGTGGTGGTGGGGGGGGGGGTGGGTAGGGGGTGACAGTAAACAATGGGGCATCTGACACTGCCAGCCTTCAGGGGAGCTCCAGCTTCTGCCAGAGGTCTTTGCTCTGCTGGCTGTGGAGGATTTGCTCGCAGAGGATGTTGATGCTGCCAGCCTGCAAGGGTGCTCCGAGTTCCTGCATGAGTCATAAGTGGACCCGAACTTCAGCCCTACCCTATTCCCCAGCCCCGCACACAAAGCTCTCTTGGCGACACCTCCTGACCTCCCTTTAAAATTCCCTTGGATAAGGCAGGCATTCCTTTCTCTACATCAGTCAGAAGCAGTTGTACATTGCTCATAATGTACATTTCAACTGTAATCAACTTATTATCATAGTTTTACATGTGATTCTGATTGGTTGCCACTGCAAATGGAAAAGACTGCAGAACCCTTTTGTCCATGTCTGGCAGAATACCATCCTTGCTAAACATTGTTGCCCAGGTAAGTTTTGTGCATTGGGGGCCTTAGTTTCTGTCCAAGGAAGAGGAAGGCATTCTATTGTGCAAGGAGAAGAAGAAGAGCGATGGGTGTCCTTAAGTATACCTTGTCCTTGTCAGTAAGAGATTCCAGTATCATCTCATCACTTTTCAGTTATCTAAAGCTGTTTATATTTTTGCCAAGTCCTTAGAGAACCCTGTGTGGGAGTTGGTTTTTGCAATGGTTAGCATAGTGAGTGTGCCTTGATTTTAGCTCTTATACTGAGACTTTGAGCAAGTGACGTCTTCACCGTCTAGCCTTCACTTTATCTGTTTGCACTGTGGGTAAGAAACATTGGCTCATTCACTCCTTAGAAGCTCTTAAGTGTTGTGACTCTAAACCTTGATAGAACCCTGCTTGGGTGACAGGTGCTGTAAAGTCAAATTACCCTTAAGTATAATTGCCCCTGGGTGCCTGTCGCTTTCACTTGTTCGGAGAAATAATGGGAGCCTTTGAGGAGTAATTAATTTATCATCTCAGTGGGGAGGTAAAGTACAGCATTATAGAAGGATAATGCTACTGACTGTGCACGGGTAAAGATATGAGGGGCAGCTTGGCCCAATCTGTTACTCACTTTAATACAAATTCAGTTTAAAAGGGCAGACAGAACACTTGCATATCTTTAAGAAATTAATAAATTCTGATTTGGAAGATCAGGGGGACAGTATTAGTAGAGGTAGCTGCGGACGTTGCAAGAAATCGCACGAGCATCCATTTAAATGTCACAAGCAAAAGCAAAACGGACTCCAGGATGCCGTGTGAAGGAGTTTTTGCTTCTTACACCATGCTGTTTGTGTCTTTAGGACCATTAAAAACGGGACAGAAAAGGGCTTTTTTTTTTTTTTATTCTGCAAGGGTTTTTAAAGCCTCTTTGGGCATTTTCATTAGCTTAAGTGTCTATATTTGTTTGGCAGTCTCTCAAAACAAAGTCGATACTAAATCTCCTTTTAGAGACATTTTGCTAACATTAAGAATTATGATATATACGCAAATGTTTAAGGATTAAATGTCCCAGAAGAGAAAATAGATAACCAGGAAGGCAGAGGCTTTGAAAGGTCAGTTAAGGAAGTGTATTTTAAGTCCCCCACTCCAAAAGACCCATTTAAACAAAGGCAAGGAGACAAAATAGAGACACAGGTGGAGAAAGAAGTATAAACAACTATGAAGGCAATACACGGGGGGAGGGGGGAAGAGAGAGAGGTAGGGTGGCAACGGACCCCATGCCACAGGGGGGTCACAAGCTCACCTCAAGCAGAAGGAAGCAGTGTCTAAAAGGGGTACTTTGAGGTCCCCTCAGTTTCTGTCCTGGACCACAATACCTAACACCGGCTGCGCCCAAAGATGCTAATATACTGAGGGATGGGGATTATGATGGTGGTAGGATCTGTCTGAGGGAGATTGGAGGCTCAAGCAGATGGAGATTAACCCAATTTCTTACCGCTTCCAGTCCTGGGATCTGCAGGACTGTGGGACATACGATAAATGACACAAACAGATGGCCAGGTAGCATAGAGGGTCATTCTGTAGAGGAGAAGAGAATACAAGAAAATAAAAGTGAGCAGCTAAGAGAGCAAAGACAGTTTGGGGAATGCAGACACAACAGAAGATGCGGAGAAGGGTGGGGTTGGGGAGGCATTGTTGGAGCAGAGGTTGAGAAAGAATAGCGGTGTCTTTAAGACGTGCTTTGATTTGAGAATCCGGGTAGGCAGCGCTCTGTCCATGGTCCTGAAACCCACAATCCTGCGTCTCCTCCGACACAGCTGCACGTCCCAGCCCTCCACCAAGCAGCCCGAACATAACACCCGCCTTCTCACTCCCTCTCTTTTCTTCTCGCTCTGTGAGCCTAGTGAAATGTGACAACTGTGTGCGAAATCATTATAATACTCTTTTTAACCATCCGCGCTAGAACCATTTTTTTCAAAATATAAACGTGTCAGGGGTTTTTGTCAATATTTCTTGCTCTTTTGCCTTTATTCATAGGTCTAGAGACATATAAAGACAAATTAAAAACTTCAGATGTGTGACTACAGCTCTTCTAATCAACACATATAATGATAATCTATTAAAACTTCATTCTCTGAAGATCTCGATACCATTATACTAGAAGGGGCAATTTATTCTTTTATCTCCTGCGGTGAATTTTGTCTGCGTATATACTTTTAACCTCGTTTCCCAGTCTGACCTTGTTAGATCGCCATGTCTGGGGTGCGTCTGTCTCCTTCCCCCAATAACTTCTAAATCATTCATTCAGTTTCATTCTGATTTGTGCCCAGATAGTAATGTCCAGTGACCCCTGGATGCTTGGAATGCCCTCCCGCGGGAGGTGGTGGAAACGAAAACAGTAATGGAATTCAAACATGCGTGGGATAAACATAAAGGAATCCTGTTCAGAAGGAATGGATCCTAAGGAGCTTAGCCGAGATTGGGTGGCAGAGCCGGTGGCGGGAGGCGGGGATGGTGCTGGTCAGACTTATACGGTCTGTGCCAGAACCGGTGGTGGGAGGCGGGACTGGTGGTTGGGAGGCGGGGATAGTGATGGGCAGACTTATACGGTCTGTGCCCTAAAAAGGACAGGTACAAATCAAGGTAAGGTATACACAAAAAGTAGCACATGTGAGTTTATCTTGTTGGGCAGACTGGATGGACCGTGCAGGTCTTTTTCTGCCGTCATCTACTATGTTACTATGTTACTATATTTGCCATTTGCTCTTAACATCATATTTCAAATTCCTATATTAATAATAATAATATTGAATAGGAATACAGTCCAGTCTTAGCACATTGTGAAGTCACTGCTAGACTGCGTGGATTATTCCTTGTCATCACCAGCTGATTCCATATCTTGCCCGGTTTCCTACAGAGAAACTCCATCTCTAATGTTGGAGGATGTATTTAGTTAGATAAGATTTACATAATGAACACGGTTATAACCGCATGCAAAGTTCCTACCACAGAAGGAAACTAGATATGACAAAATGTTCACCGGTCTCCTTCTTATATTTTCCACTCTTTCCTGGAATAATGTGCAGGTTTTCTGAATATACAGCATAGTTTAAAGATTATCTGTGCCTGCCTGTCTTGGCTGATGGTACAGTATTTGGTCTTTGCTTGCATCTGTGTGATTTATAGGACTCTGATAAGGATCAGAAGAGCATTCTCTGATTTACTTAGCTCATCGGGTCCAAAAGAAGTCTGGGACTGACAGTTATGAAAATAAACATATGATTTATAAGGCATGCATCTGTCTACAAATAGATCCATTTTCAGGAGATCCTAAATATTCCTTGTGAGTATCCTGGAGACTAGACTCTCTTGGGGGAAGAAAAGGGGAACCACAAGGGCCAGATGCAAGTAGCAGAGAGGGCTAGGGTTAGATGGATCTAGGGACAGTCTATACCAGTGGTTTTCAGGATACCCTCAATGAATATGCATGAGAGACACTTGCATGCAATGGAGGAAGCACATACTAATAGTCTCATGCTTATTCACTGTGAATATCCTGAAAACCCAACTGGCCAGGTGGTCCCTGAAGACTAGGTTGAAAACCACTGATCTACACCTCACATCAGGAAGGGGAGGCACCTCTAATTACTATAATCACATTGCTGGAGCAATTTATATATGCATGGAAGCATTTATGAATATACACTGCTCAATATATAATTTCTTTTGTTAGGAGCAGTGATTGAGTGAAATGTGTTTATGGTTCTCTGGTGTCTGATTGTGTCTTCATGTGAGCATCAGGATGGGTGCAATATGTTTCTGTGTGTTTCAGAGTAGGTACTATTGCGTATGGATTTGTTTCTGACTATTTACAGTTGTGTGTTTCTCTGTGTATATATAGATTGATTGCATGTGTATAGATTCTGTGTATCTGTATGCACACACATACACAGCATGCACCTGTATCCTCTCCCATTAAGCGGCGTGGTTAAATGATGATAATGAGGCATCTTGGTGGTAATCCCTGAAAGCGCATTCCAGTTGCCATGGAAATGCAGCAGGCATGGAAGGATAAAGCCTCCCTTCCATTTGTCTTCCCACCTCACAGAGATGGGATAGCTGGGATGATGATGCCAACCTGGGCTGCACTGCAACTCTTACAGAAACCTGGCTCTCCAAATCTGCCAGGACCTCCTGGAACCTGCTGCACCAGAGAACAGATTTAAAACAAAATGTAAATACACGCAGGCATGCAGCTGTTCCCAGGGTTCTTCTCATCTGCCTGACCATCCGTAAAAGATGAGCCAGGGCTAGGAAGGAGTTTCTGGGCTATGGTTAAAGCAAAGATGCATAGTTGTCCTGCCCACTCCAGTACCTGGTGCTCTTCTCTACAGCAGTCAGTAAAATGAAACAAGGGGAAAGGAAGGGAACCTCTCACAGCCCCTCCAAGCAAGGAGTGAGGAGGAGAGTGGACCTTGAAAGCTCTCTCCCTGCCATGAGGATAGATAAAAGGTCTACATGGGGAGACAGATGGGTGGGTAAAAATGAACTGAAAAAAATAATAGCAATCCACTTTCCTCCAGAGGTGTTGGCTTCTTTAACATGTTTGTTGCAGTTTGTAGGATGTTTTTCTGACTGCCTGTGTGTTTGGTGATTAAACTTTATCAAATCCTCTACTTTCTGATTTTGTCTGTCTCTCTGTCTCTGACTCTTTGTGTGTGTGTCTCTGTCTGTCTGTGTGTGTGTGTCTCTCTCTCTCTCTCTCTCTCTCTCTCTCTCTCTCTCTCTCTCTCTCTCTCTCTCCCTCTGTCTTGCCTATCTATTTCTTGGCCAGCTTTGCACACACACAGAGGATAACTGATGGGTCAGGATGTGCTGGCCACTCAAACTAAATATGAAGCAAGCTGTGACTCAGATGCGCAGGCTGTCCATCTGTCTCCCACAATGTCCATCTCTCTCCTTTTCCAGCTGTTATTGTTAGCCAGGAGGAACAGATGGAGGGATGAGGATTGCTCCTTTCAAGAGATCATCAGCTTGTCCTGTGAATCTGCCACTCATTTTGTAAAGAAGCCAAGCTAGGCCAGCCTGCTGGCTCAGTAACAAGTACTGCACAATACAATATGGAGGACCTTAATATGAATTGTGGGCCAGGTGTCTGCTTTCCCGATCAGCCAGAGCTGTGGATACAACTCCTGGTGGTGGGAGGGGAGGGATTCTTAGCCATCATGTAACAAGGACACCTAATAGCCAACTTGTGTTCTGCTGGGTGGCTGAGGAAGCCATAGTTTGTATGCTGTGGTTGTGGACAGTTTTTCCGATGTCTGATACAAAGCAGGTACATGAAGCACAGTCTCACTAACAGTATAACACATAGGAGGGGGCCTTCTTGTATACAACTTGGTTTGTAGCACATCGGGATCTTTCCTTGCATGCACTGTACACTACTCAACTTTCCTAGTGCATAAACATGTTTTACTTATTATGCCTTTCAAGAACACAGTGCAAGAAAAGATATTAAGCTTAGAAGTTAATGGTCACAATTTTAAATCAAACAAGGACCTTCCATCAATACATCTAAATAAGAAAGATCCAATTTCAACTGATATTAAAATAAAAAGGCTAAGCATCCTAGCAATCTATTTTATTGTACGAGCAACCCACAACAGATGGGTTATTTTTCCCCCAATCATTAGTATGTCTTTATGTATACACGACTTATGCAGCATGCATACAAACTCATTAGTGCATGCTGTTGCAACCAAAATGTAAAAAAACAGAAGGGAATAAATCTGAAACCAAAACGTTAAAAAAAGAAGGGAAGAAATCTGAAGTCAATGACCATGTCCCTAACAAACATTTCAATATCCCCTCGTTCCGTTCTCTAGTTCATTTGCTGATACTAGATCACAGACAAAGGAGCATGATTTCTACATAAGGTGCTCCTGTTTTATTTCATATGAGTACACTTAAAAATAAGCCCCAGGCAGTTGTGAATGCAGGCTCATGGAGCCACAGCCCAGTAGAGGCCAGTTCCATAACCAGAATCAACTATATATATAAAACTCACCCTCAACGTTCTGAAGACAGTGACGTCAGTGAAGCCAAGCCCTGACTTCCTTCAAAAAGGTTCGAAGGTTCGTGGTGGTGAAGCCACCAAAATCGCTCCAGGCCCCACCCTCGAGGGTGGAGCAATGGCAGAACAACAAGGGGTTGGCAGTGAGGGAGGCAGGGAGGCGGGGGGTGGGAAATCGCTCCGGGCCCCGCCCTTGCATCAAACGTCATGACGTTGAGGGCGGAGCAATGCCAGAACAACGAAGGGGTTGGCAGGCAGGGAGGGGGTGTTGGCGACGAAAACCTTGCTAGCGCCCGTTTCATTTGCTCAGAAACAGGCCTCTTTTACTAGTAACTTAATAAATGCAACCAAGGCTCAGGGAATATGGAAATATCCCCAATCAGATGCCTTTTACCTCACCCTACCCCTCCCTCCCCCCACACGTTTCCCAAGCACCCAGGATCCACCTTAGACAGACTATGGCTGGAAACACATTTGCCCAATAGGTGGGGGATGGGATTCATGTCCTTGTTCTAAAGAGGGCATTGCAAAAAAAATTAAAGCAAGCACTGCCTGTCAGGTAAAATCATTGAGGTGGTCAAAAAGCAGTGCTGCAAAGCAGTGCTGCTGTCTTCATGCTAGAAAAGCAGGACCTTCCAAGAGTCAAAGAGCACCAATGTTTCAACAGCAGCAGTAGCGTAAGGTGGGTCCTGTGAATCTCCTGTTGTAGATGTAGATTCAAGGTTACAGAACAAGTTTTTCTATTTATGGGTCCTGAGGGCACTAGGGAGAGAGCGAGACTCTTCTCCAAGGTCTGATACCATTACCCATTCAGAGTCCACTCAAGTTCCCTGTTCTCCTCTCCTCAGCCTGGGGGGGAGGGGGATGGAATAATTCAGAAATAAATTCATGGCACACAGTGATGTACTACTGAAACAGATACACTTGGGCAACTACTTGGTATAGTACATTCTTAGAAGACACTTTGCAAAATATTTAGATTTTTCAGTGATTGCTTCTCACCACTTCTCCTGTTTAGTTCTCATAGAATTCGAACTTCCATACACTTCTATCATCCCTCAGAAGATCTGATACTCTGGTCCCTGGTTGGAGCTCAGTTGCTTCTTGAGAAATAGGAATTAGGTATCCAAAACCTCGACTCCTAGGAGGATTCTCCTTTTCCTATGCCCTGAAACCTCTATGGTTCTGAGGGTCTTGCAGTAACAAAGCAAAAATCTGCTTGTTCTGACTGACAGAAAAGACCCTTCCCCTCCCAAACTGGAGCATTAAATAAGGGGCCCTCCCCTAGGCATATCCCCTTTGGGTGCCCAGCTAGAACAATCTGTGTTTATCCCTTTCTGCTGCTTCCAGAGCAGTTCCACCCTTGCAAGGGCAAAAAGAATCTTCACCATTAGCTATAGGCCAATGAGAAACTGTTTCAGATTATTCAGTTGGAAGTGATGTAAAACAATTCAATTTTTTCTCTTTCCTGATGTTTCATTTCTGGGGCGATTGTAATCTCTCACCATTGTGAAGCTCACTGAATTGGGTGCCAAGGGCTCCTCATCAGAACACCCGCCCCTGCTCACAGGTGTCACACTGATACACAGAAAGTAGGAAACCAACATGGAGAACCGAAGGAGGGGCCACGGGGCATGTGGCACATCTTTTCCTGCAAAATGTTTACCCATGTAAGGCATAAAGTGCTCTTAGAACAGAAAAAGAAAAGAGAGCAAGGGAAAAGACGCAAGAAACTGGTAAGTTCCTATTTTAACTAATATAAAAGCCTGTCAAAATAACGGGAGAAAAGCAATGTACATGCATACACTCACTCCCCTGACCTCCCCCTGACTCTTTTTTCAGCGGCTGAAAGTACACAGTGGGCGTACTCTCTGCAGTGGAGAGATGAATGTATGTTGAGTCACCGTGTGCACTTCTCCCAGCAGGTAAAACAATGTACAGAGTTACAAAACACATACCTTTACACAAAGGATAGGCAACGATCAGAATGCTTTTCTATGTGTGGAAACATATTTTTACCCATGTGAAAGGTGCAGAAATTGGCTGTCTGCATTCTATGAGAAAATCATTTTTTATTCTGGTAGAACAGAATTACAATTGATGATGCACACAGCTGGGGCTGTACTAAAATGATTGGTTCTTTTTTTATCTTCCCTTTCAGGTCAGGGCTATAGAAACCTAGTTATCAACAAAACAGCTAAAATGGGGACTGTCCAAAGGACTTCTCTGTCACCTCTACTGTTTAATATATAGATATAGATATTTTGTAGCCATTAGGGAAGTTGATATGTAAATGGAAATTACACCCTATGAGGTGGATTCAGTATATAGGCCCCGATACATGAAAGTAACGTTAAAGAACTGAAAACATTAAAGTCCATGCAGTGGCGTACCAAGGGAAGGGCAGTGGGGGTGGTCCGCCCCGGGTGCAAGCCACTGGAGGGGTGCAGAGAGCAGCTGCGTGCCTGTCAGCTCCGCTGGTTCCCTGCTCCCTCTGCCCTGGAACAGGTTACTTTCTGTTTCGGGGCAGAGGGAGCAGGGAGCCAGCGGAGCCGAGAGCCATGCCGTTGCTCCCAGCAGCTAAGAATGCACCAGGGGGGGGGGGGTTGATACGCTGGGGGGGTGTCATTGTGCTGGGGGGGTGCGCATCGGCGATCCACCCCGGGTGGCAGCCGACCTAGGATCGTCATTGGGTCCATGATAAAAGTTACCAATTTTGAAAAACAACCGATGGTCAAAAGAAATTGCATGCAAATGAGCCGCACAGTAATCCAAAGGTCGATGCATGAAAGTCTCGCTAACCTGTTGAAATCCACGGTAGTGAGGTTGCAAACACATGCGCACAATAGCCATTCACTAAACATACAGCAAGCTCTACAGCTGTCGTATGCATGTCTAAAAGATTGCATCATAGACGTGCGTCCAAGGCGCATGTTTTTTTTGACCACTCTGCTGATGGTTGCCGTGCTGTGCTGTGTTGTGCCACGTTGCTTTGCATTGCATTTTTCTATGTGCTTTCACATTTTTATTGGTGAGTATGAAATGTTTTCATTTTTTGTGGTGGTTGAGGGATTGAGGGGCAGGATGGATAGGGGCAGCACTGTGCGCAGTCTTTTCTGTGGTCTGCCAAAACTTTTTGTGGGGGGTGCTCCTGCCAGATGGGAGGGATGAGGTGATGGGAGAAATGCCAGATGGGTGGGAGAGAGAGAGGGGGCGCAAGGAGAGATATGCAGGGTGGGGAGAGAGAGAGGGACAATGAGAGATATTCAGGATGGGGAGAGAGAGGCAAGGAGAGAAATGCTGGATATAATTGGAAAGGGGATGGGAAGAGAGGAGGCAAATTATTTTTTGTTGGGCGGGTGATAACTGTGGTTTGTACTTGCATTTTCCCTCTTGTTTCTTTTTTTGAGCTAACATCAGAGATCTTTTTTTTCAGGAAGGCATGGAGGATCATGGTGTGCCCCGACAAGAGGAGGAGGAAACAATGACCCAAAGTGGGAGTCCAGATACCACTCAGAAGTGGAAGCAGGCACCGAAATTCACAGAGGAAGAGCTTGAAGTTTTGGTGCATTGTGTCCATTAAGAATTTGGCCGCCTCTTTGCCAGAGGAGGTGGTAACAGTGGTTAGCGTATCTGGGTTTAAAAAAAGTTTGTACAAATTCCTGGAGGAAAAGTCCATAGTCTGCTATTGAGACAGACATGGGAAGCAATTGCTTGCCCTGGGATTTGTAGTATGGAGTGTTGCCATGAGTTGGGTTTCTGCCAGGTACTTGTGACCTGGCTTGGCCACTGTTTGGAAAACAGGATACTGGGCTAGATGGACTACTGGTCTGACCCAGTATGGCTACTCTTATGTTCTGTTTTAAAAGTCACAGCTCTCCATAGGCCAGAAAAATTAAATCTGGAAGAAGATAGTGGAGGAAGTGAGTGCCCTTGGTATGTAGAGGCACACTGTGGAGCAGTGCAAGCATCGGTGGCAAAATTTCAGGGGTCTTGTCAAATCCAACGCACAAAAGCAGTGGAAGTATGCAAAGGGTACGAGGGGGACACTCACTGAGCCTTTAATCTGATCCTCCTGGAGGAGGCTGTGTTGCCCATCCTCGGCCGTGAGCAGGTAGTGGGTCTGTGTGGTGATGTTGACACGTCGGAGGAGGCCATTGATGAAATGGAAGGTGACTTGTGTTTGTCGTAATGCAGGCGAGTAAGTGGTGGTGAGAACAATGATGTGCTGCTGGTCACGATCAAACTGCCTTGTGGTTGGCTTTGTAGGGGGAACATCTGGAAGTTCCCACAAGATTGCTAGGGCAAGGGTCCCCATGTACCAGCATCAAGGACAGAGAGGATAGTGAGTAACATGATGTGTTATGGGGGTGCTGGAATGGAACAGTAGTTGTGGTGGGTGGAGCAGCTGGTTGTTATTCAACTGGCTTTTGTTTGTTTTTGTAGGGGGACATCTGGCTGGGGGCACTTCCACAGGGGTGTCTGAGCCTATAGCACCATGTAGCAGTCAGGACGACCGAGAAGAAGGTGAGTGCAGAGGAGTGGCATGTGTGTTGCAGGGATCTTGAAATAGGTTAGCAGGGAGGAGAGGATGAGGAGCCAGCAGAGGAAACTGTGACCCTTCAGGTCATTGATGTTACCTCATCTTCTGTCATAGAGGCACACCATAATTGCCCAGCCCCCCTTCCTACAGAAGCATGGCTGGATCAGCGCCAGCTGTGGAAAAAGCAGGAAAAGTAGAACGAAGGTGTCAACAGACTACTTTCAGCGATGGCAGGTTGTGTACAGTATTCCACAGATGCCTTATGCGAACAGATGCGGATCGTGTCTGACACACAGTGTGAGCAGCAGAACTTGGTGGGCAATGCACTGTTGGAGGAGTTGCAGAACACCAACAAACAGATGGACACCCATCTCCTGGACTTGCTTGAATAAGTAGAAAGGCATTTTCATGAGCAGCAGCAGAAGATGAAGATGCTCTTTCATGGTCTCTGCCAGGAGCTCAGGAAGCTGAGGCACAAAGGCTTGTGGGATGACCCCACAGGCAATTCCCACGGTGCAAATGGTACGTTTTCCTTATCAATTCCTCTATATTTCTGTCCCACGCGCATATATTATTTTCCCCCTAACCATAATATATTCTTCTAACGTGTGTGTTCTTTTTTGTTCCACTCTCATGTCTCAACCCTTCTCTCAATAGTAAGTATCTCCCGTGCATAGTATATTCATATTTTGCCACCCACCCATAATGTGCACTTCTAACCCTTGTTATTTTTTTCTCTTCGCAGCCAGGACTACAAACTATCTTCTGTCACTGTGAGCTGTCGTACCCTCAAGCCATTCTGTCCTCAGATACGGTGCATTGTGAATAGTTTGGTATGCCACGGTGTCTCCCCCCCCCCCCCCCCCCCACCTCCAAAAACCAATGCAAGATCCACCAATACTTGTGTTTTTGTGCCCTCACAGCAAATATCATAGCTCTACCGTTCTGTTCATTTCAGCTCTGCAACACCTAATTGTTCTTTCTTTCTTTCAAGGTACAGGGAAACAGTCAGGTCAAACAGACCTGCATGATGCTCGATGTGGGACACCTTGAACATCAACTGTCTCTCTGATATTAACCAAAAATATTGTCTGTGTTATGTGTACAGGTTTACTGTCTTGATTGTACATTTTGGGAAATAGGTTTCTGTCAGATAACTATGATGGGATTTGGAATAATTCTGCAAAGAACAACATTGGTAGGCAAAAACGGAAATGTATATATTCTACATTATTGTATTCTGTTCCTGATCACCACCCTCAATAAAGTTAACAGTATCACAGAGAGCGAGTTTTGTAGGAGAACTACTATTGTTTTTGAAATATGTTTGCATAGGGCACCGTTGCAAGGCTTTCTTAATTCAAAATTATTGTATTCCGCCACACACCACTTCCCAGTAAAACTAAAACTTCCAGGACAGCATTTGTGGTCTCCTGCCAGGCTTTAACCACAACAGATTCATCCCCAAACAGTGAATGTTTTCTGTTCTTTTAATTTTTTCTATGGTAATACAGATGGTTTATCTTGAAAAGCGTATTCGTTGTGCGTGAAACATAAAAAGGTATATGCAATATTGGGCACACTAAACAAAAGGGTTTTGCCTCTTATTAACTTTTTATTGCATGGTCTCTCTCATGAATGAAATATAAGGTGTGGTCAAAAAACATTGTGCATATATGTCTTCTAGGTTCAGCCCAGTATCAACTTTTATTGCATTCCGTATATGAGACTACATACAGTGGGGGAAATAAGTATTTGATCCCTTGCTGATTTTGTAAGTTTGCCCACTGACAAAGACATGAGCAGCCCATAATTGAAGGGTAGGTTATTGGTAACAGTGAGAGACAGCACATCACAAATTAAATCCGGAAAATCACATTGTGGAAAGTATATGAATTTATTTGCATTCTGCAGAGGGAAATAAGTATTTGATCCCCCACCAACCAGTAAGAGATCTGGCCCCTACAGACCAGGTAGATGCTCCAAATCAACTCGTTACCTGCATGACAGACAGCTGTCGGCAATGGTCACCTGTATGAAAGACACCTGTCCACAGACTCAGTGAATCAGTCAGACTCTAACCTCTACAAAATGGCCAAGAGCAAGGAGCTGTCTAAGGATGTCAGGGACAAGATCATACACCTGCACAAGGCTGGAATGGGCTACAAAACCATCAGTAAGACGCTGGGCGAGAAGGAGACAACTGTTGGTGCCATAGTAAGAAAATGGAAGAAGTACAAAATGACTGTCAATCGACAAAGATCTGGGGCTCCACGCAAAATCTCACCTCGTGGGGTATCCTTGATCATGAGGAAGGTTAGAAATCAGCCTACAACTACAAGGGGGGAACTTGTCAATGATCTCAAGGCAGCTGGGACCACTGTCACCACGAAAACCATTGGTAACACATTACAACATAACGGATTGCAATCCTGCAGTGCCTGCTCCGGAAGGCACATGTGACGGCCCGTCTGAAGTTTGCCAGTGAACACCTGGATGATGCCGAGAGTGATTGGGAGAAGGTGCTGTGGTCAGATGAGACAAAAATTGAGCTCTTTGGCATGAACTCAACTCGCCGTGTTTGGAGGAAGAGAAATGCTGCCTATGACCCAAAGAACACCGTCCCCACTGTCAAGCATGGAGGTGGAAATGTTATGTTTTGGGGGTGTTTCTCTGCTAAGGGCACAGGACTACTTCACCGCATCAATGGGAGAATGGATGGGGCCATGTACCGTACAATTCTGAGTGACAACCTCCTTCCCTCCGCCAGGGCCTTAAAAATGGGTCGTGGCTGGGTCTTCCAGCACGACAATGACCCAAAACATACAGCCAAGGCAACAAAGGAGTGGCTCAGGAAGAAGCACATTAGGGTCATGGAGTGGCCTAGCCAGTCACCAGACCTTAATCCCATTGAAAACTTATGGAGGGAGCTGAAGCTGCGAGTTGCCAAGCGACAGCCCAGAACTCTTAATGATTTAGAGATGATCTGCAAAGAGGAGTGGACCAAAATTCCTCCTGACATGTGTGCAAACCTCATCATCAACTACAGAAGACGTCTGACCGCTGTGCTTGCCAACAAGGGTTTTGCCACCAAGTATTAGGTCTTGTTTGCCAGAGGGATTAAATACTTATTTCCCTCTGCAGAATGCAAATAAATTCATATACTTTCCACAATGTGATTTTCCGGATTTAATTTGTGATGTGCTATCTCTCACTGTTACCAATAACCTACCCTTCAATTATGGGCTGCTCATGTCTTTGTCAGTGGGCAAACTTACAAAATCAGCAAGGGATCAAATACTTATTTCCCCCACTGTAGTCCGTGCCACTCTTCAACTTCTGTCACGCCGCATTTCCCCTGGTTACATCTGATCCTCTGTCTAAGGGGTTTATGTCCACCTCTGGTGGCACTACTATGTCCATCTCGAGTCAATGCTTCAGTGCGATGTTATGCAGCACACAGCATGCAGTCACAATGTTGGCCACCTTGTCAGGGGCATATTGCAGGGATCCCCCTGAAAGATGCAAGCAGCAAAACTGGCTCTTCAGTATCTCGAAGGTACACCCAATAGTGCACCTTGTGGAGATATGTGACTCGATGTAGCATTTCTCTGCCTCCGTCCGGACAACTGCAAGCGGGGTCAACAGTCACAGTTTGGACCCATATCCGGCATCCTCTGGAGGAACACAGCAATTCATTATTACTGAGCACAAAGTATCGGTGCCTCCCACTAGCCAAAACAAAGGCCCTTCCCTGAAGTCCTAGTGCCACTTTTTTAAGAGGGTTGGATATGCATTCATCTGGACCCCTGTTAAAAGACAATAGCACTCACCAAGTAACCACCCTTGTCCGAATCTCCCCTCTGCAAATTTTTGCCCAATGAACTGTTTGCCAGGATATGAGTCATGGCAGCTCCTGAGATAGTGTGACACAACATTGAGGATCCTCAAGTTAGCATCATAGACAAACATTCAGTGAGTATCCCATTTTGCAATTGCAGTACTGGATTTCTTGATCCATCGGTGGGGTGAATGCAACATGAGTGCAGTCAATGGCCCCCAGAACATTGGGCATGCCAGCAATCTTGAAAAAGTCCTGTTTAATCCTGCACTGTTCCTCTTCCTCTGCAGGGTTTCTAATGTGCTGGCGAAAGCCATTTACATAGGCCTCCAAAGTCACCTTTCTCCAGGTACTACCACCAGTCAGTAGTTCAAATGTAGAGCAAAGGGGGGCTTATAATGTATGTGATCTATTTTATCAGAAAGATTTTATTGAAGATACCATATGTAAACAAATTGCCCGACACAGGCCGTGTTTCGCCCACCAAGGGCTGCGTCAGGGGCTACAATAAACAAACAGATTAAATTATAATAAATAAAACATCACTATTAAAATATTAAAAAAAACATCAATTTTAAAATATAAAAAAACAACATACCACCATAGTTTCTCATATATTCATGAACAAATAGATAATGTATAAGGTATAAAATGATAATAAAATATTATACATACATGTATGTAAAATCTAAACATGAATAAATAAGTATGTGGTGTACATAGAAAGAACCACTTAACGCAAATAAATAAATAAATAAATCATCCCATCACAAAAACGCTTATATGTATTTAAAATATATATATATATATATATATATATATATATATATATATATATATATATATATATATATATAAACATGCATATGATTACCAACATATATATAATAAATAATAAATATCTATATAAGAACATATACATAAAAACAGCAAAGCAAGGGCACTGATATAAAGCATTAGACCTTAAACATATATAAATATGTGAAAATATTGTGTAACATATTAAACAATAAAAATGGAGTGGTGGACACATACCTAATTTGAAACCTTCTGAAAGGAGCAACTCTAAAAACGGAAAACCTAAAAATATGAATGCAATCAATCACTAAATATATCAAACCAGCAATGAGAAAAAATCATAATAATGAAAAATTAAAAAAATAAGAAGTGAAACAAAAATAACAATACGAATAAGATTATGCAATAAAAGGTTACTAACTTGCGGTGTATAATAAATTGGAAAAAACCAGCTCATACAGCAGATACCTAAAATGACTGTCCAAAGAATAAGGAATAAAAATTAAAAAAAAAATGAAAATAGGCGTCATACCTTGGAGATGCACAATATACTGAATGTATGTGAAAAACATCTAATGGAATGATGTCATGTTTATACTATATATTGCTGTGTCAGAAAAAATAGTGCTATGGTGTGTGTATGCCCGCTGCGTATTGTCAGAAGGAAACCTCTAAAACTATGTGCCAAAGGTGTCTAACAATAAAGGGTTATACTTGGTGATATCTGTTTAAAATCATTAAAAAACACCATAAAATGCTCTAAAGTATTACTGTTACTCGTTCACAGTAAGAGAATATATGTGCAGGAAGAGGAATTTTAAAAACCCAAACATAGAGCGCAATAAAATATGCATAAATAGACATAAAACGAAACCAAAAGTAAAGGACGTGTAGTGATTTGCTTTAAAAACGGAGATGAGCAGTGCCTGAAAATACAAGTCTCCAAAGCACAGGAAAATGCTGATGTATCTCAATAATAGTTATAAAAACGTGCCAAAAGTAAAGGGGGAAGGGGGAAAAGGAACCACCACTAAATGCTGCATGCAATTGTTGTCAGAGAGGAAAATAGCACTAGTATAACGGAGACACTATCCGAAGGACCTTATAAATATAAATATCTTATAAAGTGCCTTGAAACGGAGGCTATAGTCACTATGACTCTTAACACAACGCAAGCAGATGCACTGCTGTCAAACCTGGAAAAACTTTGAGGAGTGTCATGTGATGTTTTTTATCCTTGATTTCCGGGTGGTAGTTCCAAATTGACGTGCATTGGACGCACTTAGGCACCTATCAGGCTTATTTTTTGAAAGTGATCGCTGGCGATCTTCTGACATAAATTGGCAAAATCAGTATAATCGAAAGCTGCTTTTTTTACACCATTGCCGCTTTCCCCGTCGCCAAGCTGGCGAAAGTTCAAGGGGGCATGTTGGCAGCGAAGCGAAGGCGGGACATGGGCGGGCATGGGCGTTGCTACCAGATGGCCGGCTTTTGCGGATAATGGAAAAAAAAGCAGCATTAATCAGTATTTCGCCGCTTTTACTTGGTCCTTTTATTTTCACGACCAAGCCTCAAAAAGGTGCCCGAACTGACCAGATGACCACCGGAGGGAATGGGGGATGACCTCCCCGTACTCCCCCAGTAGTCACCAACCCCCTCCCACACTAAAACAATAAAACTAAAAACCTTTTTTGCCAGCCTCAAATGTCATACCCAGCTCCCTGACAGCAGTATGCAGGTCCCTGGAACAGTTTATGTTGGTTGGAGTGGACTTCAGGCAGGTGGACCCAGGCCCATCCCCCCTACCTGTTACACTTGTGGTGGTAAGTGTTGAGCCATCCAACCCCCCCCCCCCCAAACCCACATGTTGGTACCCCCCTTCATCCATAAGGACTATGGTAGTGGTGTAGAGTTGTGGGGAGTGGGTTTTGGGGGGGATTTGGGGGGCTCAGCACCCAAGGTAAGGGAGCTATGCACCTGGGAGCTATTTTTATTATTTGTTTTAATTTTTAGAAGTGCCCCCTAGAGTGCCCAGTTGGTGTCCTAGCATGTCAGGGGGACCAGTGCACTACAAATGCTGGCTCCTCCCATGACCAAATGCCTTGGATGTCGCCGGGTTGGAGATCGCTGGCATTTTTTTTTCATTATCGCTGAAAAACAAAACCAGCCATCTCAAACCTAGCGAACTCTGGCATTTGGCCGGGCTAAACCGTATTATCGAGAAAAAAAAGATGGCCAGCCATCTTTTTCGATAATACGGTTCTGGCTAGCTGTAGCGCCGCCGCCAAAATAGATCGCCAGCGATCTATTTCGCCAGCGGTGTTTGATTATGCCCCTCCACATGCCTTAGTAAAAGGGCCCCAAAGAGTGTTGGTTTGCTATTAGGATCTAACTTCTTCCAATATCACTTGGGAATCCCGATATATGTTTGAAGTATACAAAAACTTTGGAGTATCTTACAGATTGCCTCTTGCTTGTCCATATAACTTCTAGTGATTTTTTTTCTTCAGTAGCTTGCTATTACAGCATATAAACAGCCAATAATTACTGCATCATCCCAGTCCAAATCTATGTCAAAATTGAGATAAATATTCAACTGGCAGTGGTCAGCGATTTTTTTCACTACTACTGGTGTTATGCCCAGATATTCAATGGTTGGCCATGTCTGCACACTGGCATTGAATCACTGGGTATGTACAGCCAGCCAGAGCTTAATCAGTTAAGGGCCAAGATTCTATATATGGTGCCTAGAAAATCCACAAGGAAAACATTTCTGCCTAAGAGTATTCTATAAGCGGCACCTAGATTTAGGCACAGTATATAGAATACGCTTAGTTGATATCCTAGCGCCTAAAATTACACGTCTCCATTTACACCAATGAAAATATGGCATACATCCTGGCACTTAGATTTAGGTGCAGAGGGCCATATTCTATAACTATGCATATAAATTTTAGAATGCCCACGAAATGAAAATTAAGTGCATTGTTAGAGAATACGCTTGGATTTTGGCATAGAATGCTTGGTGCACTATACAGAATCTGGGGGTAAGTGCTGATATTCAGCCTTAACCGGTTAAGTTAAACTGGCCAAAGGTAGCACTGCTATTTATGCGATCCTATTTGGCCAGTTAACTTAACTGGTTAAATGCTGACTCAGCCCCTGGGCCGCCCACTAAATAACTGGTTTTGGCTTAGGAGGTCGGTGCTGATATTCAGTGATACTATCCAGTTTATTGTCACTGAATATCAGCAGATAGCCCTGCATAGGTGATTTAACTCTTCTCCCCAGTTAAATCATTTTGAATATTGAACCCATTGCTTCTAATAATGTTCAATTAGTATGATTTGCAATTCAATTTTAGGATGGTGAATATGGAGCTGTCTTCTCATGAGGAATTCAATATTTTTTTATTTGGCTCCCACCTTTTTCAGTAGTAGATCAAGGTGAGTTCCATTCAGGTACACTAGGAATTTCCCTGTCCCCAGAGGGTTTACAGTCAAACTTTATACCTGAGGCAATGGAGAGTTAAGTGACTTGGTCAAGATCCCAAGGAGCAACAGCAGGATTTGAACTGGGCTTCCCTGGTTGTCAGCCCGGTGCTCTAACCACTAGGCTACTCTTCCCCTTATGAAGCTCTCAATCCTGTCTATGATGAATTCACTGTCCTTATCAGTATCCAGGAGTTTTCAAACCAGTCCTTGGGATACACCCAGCCAGTCAGGTTTTTCAGGATACCTGCAATATGGATATCTTGAAAACCAGGCTTGGCTTGGTGTGTCCTGAGGACTGGGTTGGAAACCCCTGGTCTTGTCTAATTTCTGTTCTTTGCCTGTTGGGCATCTTGAGTATTGTGTATAGCCAATAGAAATATCTAGGATCTTAAAGAAAAATACGTTAATCTTACAACTGCATTCATCTATGTTAAACACATACTTTCTACCATTGATAGAGTCCACTTACATTGGTCCACATAAGCTTGTGTGTATTAGCTCCAATGGATTCTTGCCTGATTCCTGGAAAATTGATTTAAATTGTTTCCTTGAATATTTATTTCTGACAAAGTCTTCAAATGTGGATGGTTCCCTGTCTTCAAGTGAATTTCTTTTGGTTTTTCCCTTTCACTCAAACATTTTAGAGTGTCATAATTCAAACGTGCCTTTGGCATCAATTGCTACTAGAATATTTGTATGGTCACTCACAGGTGTAGCCTTGGCCTTCCTGCGATAAATACCAAAATTAAACAAAAGTTCCTTGCCATTTTTGACTTTGCAACTGTCTGACAAACATAACTTTCAATCCATTATCCATTAATTTGAAAACTGATATGAGGTTGTCAGCTAATATGCATACATGTGGTATATCTTCAGCTATCAGTCTTTCATCGTTATTGTCTCCATATGGTCTCAGTTGCATACTTCCTACTCCCTCTGCCTCTGTGGACATGCCATCTGCCACTGTTATATATTGCTACTATATGGCAGTACAGTAATCAAGTAGATTTTATTGTGGTGTACCATAACCTATTAAAAATGGCTTTTGGTGTCAATTTACAGGATAATAACACACAACATAAAGGGATCTATCTAGCCTGGTATCCTATTTCCAACAGTGGCTAATCCAGGTCACAAGTACGTGACAGAGACCCAAAAAAGTAGCAAGATTCCATACTACATAATCCCAAGGTTAAGCAATGGTCTTCTTTAATAACAGTTTATGGACTTTTCCTCCAGGAATTTGACCAAATCTTTTTTAAACTTAGCTACCCTAACTGCTTTTACCACTTGCTCCAGAAATGAGTTTCAGAGATTAACTATCTGAGTGAAAAATGTTTTCTCTTATTTGTTTTAAATATGCTACTATGTAACAATGAATGTATATGAGATGTATTTGCATACACTGCCTCCCTTGCTTGTGACATTATCTCATGCATATTCTTGGTCGATATCCTGAAACCGTGACTGGCTGGGCTATCCGACAAGTTCCCACCTGGACGTTCCCATCCGACAGTTCCCACCCACCAATTCCCCCCAAGACAATTCCTACCTAGAACAATTTCTCCTGGGACAATTCCCACTTAAGGGGGACAATTCCCACCAAGGACTTCCCATCCTCCCTAGCCTTTTTTTTTTTAACCAACTGTGCATCTGCACCAACCCTCCTGACACCTTCTACCACTGCAGGCACAGGAGCAGCATGGATCACAATACCAGATTCCTAGGCGTTTCACGGAGGCGTTTCACTAGGCCCAGAACCTGAAGTTGAGAACTTTCACCGCGCCCGATAGCACTGATTGGCTCTTCAATCCCAGTGATGCCTTCATCCAGCCCCTCTTTATCCTTCCACCCGGCACCACCCACCTCAACAGCAGGTCTTGCCCTGTATCGGCCCCAGCATCCACCCACCGCGCGGACGCGCTTCTCTTTTGACTCGACCATCCATTGCCTGGGCAAAAGATAGGAGGGTACACCCCCAAGAACTGGGAAATAGCCGTGGTAGTAAAACAGCAAAAAAAATTTAAATTAACCTGAGGCTGACCCCCTCACCCAGGCAGGCTTCCCCCCTAGCCACTACCTAATCATCAGCACCATGCCCTGTACCGAAATCTTTCTAGTCTACTTTACTACAAGTCACCCTCTGACTTCTCTGCAGTCTGTGTCCACCAGGTCTTCACCAATGTGCCACAGAAGATGACTGTCACTGACCCTGTGTGTGCCACAATACTGCAGGGGCTCTTCAGCAGAGGGGGATGCTGGGACTGATTAAGTTGAAATCTAGTTTGAGGGGGTGTGGGGGGAGGGCATTGTACCCTCAACCAAACTGCATGTCTAGAAGGGGAAAGAGATGTGTAAAAGGTAATGTTTTTTTTTGGGGGGGGGGTGAGGGGGTACTGCCCCCCCCCCCCAAACAATCTGGAAGAGGAAAAGGAGGGAGATTACTTGTCCTAGTGTGCATTGTATTTTTTGGGTTATGGTTGGGAATTGTCCTCCCTGGTGTGGTGGGAATTGGTTCAGTGGGAATTGTCCAGATGGCAATTTGTGGGTGGGAACTATCCAGTGGGAACTGTCCAGCTGGGAACTGACCTAGAACCCCAGCTGGTACTCCCCAGAAGGTGACAGAGAACTACTGATCTATACTTTTACATAGAATGCCATTGCATCTTACTGAACCCAGTGTCATTTTCATCGTTGGATGATTGTTTTGCTCTCTTTTTGTTCTCTGATTCTTTTTATTGCTTGAAAAATGTTTAGCCCTTTTTGCATTCTGGGTATTTCCCTGGTGTGCAAAATAGCAGTGCCTTGCAAAATGTCTACATTTCTTGCAGTGATAACATTTCCCCCTGTCTATAACTGTTCACCTAAATGTAGGTGCCATTTGTGTACATTTATGTACATAATTGGCATCTGCATGCTTAGCTCTAGTCTATAATGTAGGCACACAAGTTGCTTAACCCCCTATTTACTAAGCTGTGCTAGCGGCTGCTATGCAGCAATGCTGATGCAGCCCATTCAAAGTGAATGGGCTGTGTCGGCATTAGCGCACGGGAGCTGCTAGCACAGCTTAGTAAACAGCGGTTAGTGTGCAACCAGAGAGCAAGTACATGGGTGGAGCACGGGAGAGGCATAAGTGTATCTCCAATTTATGTGTGTGACAAATAGGACTCTATCCCCCAGATTCTATATATGGCGCCCAAAATTGTGTGCTAATATTTGAGTGCTGATCCAAGATGTGCGGCCAACTAAATTGGCTAATGAGCCAATTAACGCCAATAATTGTGTGCTAATGGGCACTAATTGGTGCCAATTTGAATTTGTATGCACATCTTGCTACACACTATTGTATAACACTGAGCGCTCAAATCCCATTGCACACAACCCAAAATGGGTTGTGGCCATGAGAGATACATGGTGGCCCAGGGGTGTTCCTAGAATTTGTGTGCAGTGTTATAGAAAACGTTGTTGCATGGAATTGCACCTGGTTTCAGCAGGGGCAAGTCCTGGTGTCCAAATCTGGGTGCCAAAATTGGCAGTCAATGCTTTTCTATAATGGGCACTCATCTTTGAGTGCCCATTGTAGAATTAGCATTGAGCGCCGATTTTTGACTGAATCTAGCCTGAAAATTCTGCATGGACAAAAAAAATACGCTTAGGCGTATTCTCTAAAGCATGTCTATATTTTAAAGAATAAGCTTAAATTTTCACACAGTATATAGAATACACTGAGTGCCTCGCCACATGACCAAATTTAATTGTGGTCATTTACGCCATGTTTTACTGGGCATAAATCCAACACCTAAATTAGGGGCAGAGCAGGTATATTCTATAACAAAGCGCATAGATTTTAGGAAGGCTCATGCCCTGCCCATGGCCATGCCTCCTTTTCAACTTATGACTTGGAATTTAAGCGCACTACATTACAGAATATGCTTAGTGAGTTGTGTGCATAAATCTTAATTAATGCCAATTAGTGCTGATAATTTACTTGCTAACATCCAATTTACAGCGCTGATTAGCTAGTTAACCAATTAAGTTAACCAATATGATTCGATTTCTGCACGGAAATTAAGGCGTGATACATAGAATCCTTCCATTGATATAGCATAAGGTTATTTTAGTGCCCAGATGCTGTTATAGATGTAGGATTAGATTCAGTAAAAAGCACCCAAACTTAATACAATTGCTAGTGTGTAGTTCCGATTCCTGTGACTAACCCTCCAATATTCAGCCAGTGGTGGTCTGCGTTTTTAAAATGCTGATCATCACCGGCTAACATCCCCCAATATTCAGTGCCGGACCATGTCCCGGCACTTATGCGGGCCTGGCCGATATTCTGCCAGGGCCACATAAAAGTTATGCAGCCCTGGCTGAATATCAGGCCAGCCGGTCTGCATAGCTTTTTTTTCTTTACTAAAGACCCTGAGTCCCCTCAAGCCCCCCCCCCCCTGCTAATGTCCCCTTCTTTCCCTCTCCCTCTCAACCCTCATCAAGACCCCCCCCCCCAGATGTGCAGGTAGGCCCTCCCTCCAGGCCTACCTGTATCCCTGGTGGTCCAGTGGGGTTGTTGGGGGCAGAAGTGCAACCTCCTCGCTTTTGCCCCTTGTAGCGCCGGTCTAAAATGGCTGCCGTGACCTCTCGTGGCAGTTCATGGTACTTCGTTCCCATGGAGGGGGAGGGAAAGAAGGGGACATTGGCGGGGGGGGGGGGGGCTTGAGCGGTGTCGGGGACTTTAGTAAAGAAAAAAATAAAAATACATTTTAAAAAATTTTAAAAAGTTATGCAGGTGACTGCCTATATATTCAGAGCTGGCACCAGCATAGCTAAGCGGCCTTATTTAGGACAGCTCTTGAGCTATCCTAAATGAAGCCGCTTAGCTATGTGGGTGCTAGCACCCGCATAACCTGGGGCTCGTCCCCAGTGCCGCCCCTGACCTGCCTATTTTTTGTTTGGGTGGTCTCAGGGAATATTCAGCAGCACTGTCCATTTACTGTATGTGCCGCTGAATATTCCCAGTTAGGTGGCGGGAAGCTATTTAAGCGGGCAAGAGAGGTTTCTCACTGCTTAAATCACTTTGAATATCAGCCTCTAAAATAAGGCGCAGGTCTTACACCTGCTGAAACCAGGTACAAATTGTGGTATACAAGTTGGGCAAAGTTCCCCCCAATTCCGTAACACTGAGCATAATTTTTGGAAACACCAATGACCTGCCCACACCCCTCCTGTGGCCTTTTGTGTTGTGTGTGAAAGAATTTAGGCACTGTGCTTTGTAGAATTGTGCCAATTAACGTCAAAAATTGTTAGCACCAAATTATTGCTCTTAATTGGCTCATTAACCAATGAAGTTGTGTGCGCATCTCACAATCACGCCCAAATGTTGGCACAGAAATTTGGGCAGCCTTTATAGAATCCAGGGGTTAGTGCTCAGCCTGCAGAATCAAGGTGCCTACATTACCTTCTGTTTGTCATTTTCTCTGTTCACATTATGGGGGTAATTTTGTAAAGCTATTTCTGCACGTTTTGTATGAATAAAATAGCTATTATAAAATTCTAAGGGGTATACACTCAGAAAAAGTAGGTATACTGCAATATAGAGGTAAATTCAAGAAACGGCCCCAGAGCTGGGACGAAACGTGCTGAGCGTAAATTTTATAATGGCAGCTCTGGTTCCATACTGTGAGCACCCAACTTTGCACTTTGGGGTATATTCAAGTGACGCCTAAAAATCGGTGCTGAAAATGTTATGTGCTGAGTGCTATTCTATAAAGGGTATGTGTCCTTTATAGAATAGCGCTTAGGACCTTGCCTAAATTTATGCCTGCTAAAAGCAGGTGTAAATGCCGGTGCCTAAATTAGGCATGGTTCTGCCAAATTCTGTATTAACGCATGTAAAATTTTGGAATGCCCCTGAAATGCCCCCTAGCCTCATCCCCAAAAATGTATGCACTTTAGGATTTACGCGCGAATTGTTATAGAATATGATCTGTGCATAAATCTAAATTAAGGTCAATTAACACCAATAATTGGCGTTGTCTGGTTAAGCAATTAAGTTGAGCACACAAATCGGCTAAAGTTTAACAACCGGCTCCCAAATTTTGAGCTGTGGAGCCTGTGGTTTGGACGTCTCAGTTGTTCTCCTCCTGTCCGCAGCAACTAAACAAAAAACAGTGATAAAAACCATGCGTGGGGCTGTAGTCCTGCGTGCGCCCCTGCCGACTCCCTTCCTCCCTCCCTCTCCAAAACAGGAAGTTACATCCTGAGGGGAGGGAGGAAGAAGGAAGCTGGCAGTGGTTTCATGCTGTTTTTGTTTTGCCCTCTGCCAGCGCGAGGATCGCAGCTCATGGTTCCATTCAGGCCGCCACAATACCGGCCTGGGAGGGGAAAGGAAGCCAGCAGCAGCGGGTCCAGGGCTGCAGCTCAAGGTTAGATTGAGAACAGGAGGTGCATGAAGTCAAGTTCATTCCACAGAGACATGTCTCTTTCCCCTACCCCGTGCAGCCATCATCCCTGTACATTCAAAACAAAGCAAGCAGTCCTTTGAGCTGCTGCATCCATGTTGTCATTCTTTAATATTGGGTAGCATTTTTATTTAATCTCACTTATATGTTCAAACATGCCAGCTTGTGCAGCATACAGATATAAACAGAGGAAGTATAATAGTGGAATAATTTTCATAGGTAGAGTAGTAATTTGTTATAAATTGTAATTAGTGTGTCAGAGATTTTTATTCTCCTGGAAAAGGGCCACTAAAACAGGCATCATGTTATGAGAATCAGGTGCTCAACATCCAGAGTTTCTATCTATTTATTGTAAGAAATGTATAAAGATATGGCATTTTCATTAAACTTAGTGGCAAATATAGAATAGGCCCTAGGTAAGATGTCGCTAAAAGAAAGCATTTCACTATATCTTAGCTGTTTAAATCATTGCACAAAGGAATAGTGCTTTTCTGTAATAAGCAGGATGTAAATGACATGCAGGCCCCAGAGCTGAGATAAACTGTTGCATGAGGCAAGGTCAGAAGGTGGGGAAAATGGGCATCTGTGAGATAACTATGAACAAAGAAACTACAGAGAGTGAGAAGTCCCAGCTGCTGTTAACAGCAAACTAGCAGACAGGCAGGTGACCATTGGCCAATGAGGAAAACTTAGGGGCAGTCACTTAAATGTAACTATAAGATCTGTGGAATCTTGTAGAAATTGTGTGTGTATGCAAGCTCCCAGTTTAGAGCTGCTGGGACACACCTCATTGTTGCAAGGGTGATCCTTTTTGATTTTTAAACAATAAATAGCTTAACTAAGATTTGGTTCATCAAATTTTATGAGTCCTATTTTTGTATAGGTTCTCAGGTTATCTGGGGGCTATTTATAACATTTATTTACTTATTTTAAGTTATTTATGGCATTTATATTATCCCACATTAAACATGAATTAGGTTGAAACCTGGGAGCATTTTAAATCTTTTTTTTTCCTGTGCCTAGATCAAAAGAGAAAGATAGTCGGCATCCCTGCCAGCAAAGGTATGCCTAGCATGCCTGCATAGGGGGGGGGGGGGGAGAGTGAGGAATGTGTTGCCCCCCCCCCCCCCCAATGAACCTCAGCCCCCTCCCCCCCAAATTGTACGGCTGGCTATGCCCAGAGGGAGAGCCTGTTTAAAATTTTCCAGCACACCACTGATTAAGGTTCACTTTTTTTAAGGGTGTGTCACCTATTTGCTTATTCTAGAGGTTGAACAGAAGAGAAGCAGACTTTGCGGACACTGTCCCACTGGAGCAGGCTTCCGCCGTGCAACAGAAGATGTGCAAAGGCACCTTTAGTTTCTTTTGTCCATAGACACTGAATAGGAAAAGAGCCTTAGTAAATTGGTTTTTTGAAAGAGTTGATGATCTAGGAGGGGATTGATGCCCACCTCCACCCCATAAATTCAATGGGGACAATATTAGAGGCAGGGACTTCCTGAGGTCTGTGCAAGCAGTTCAGCCACACAGGGCACAAGGGAGATGGGGGACACAAAACTTGTTCCCTGTCCATTTTCTCCCCTGCAGTGACCATGGTACAGTGGGTGAGGCTGGGGTGCTAGGGGATGTGGTTCCAGCTCAGAATGCTCCTGGTTGGAGGGATAGGGGAAAAGAAGCAAGAAAGGTATCAGCTACTGGCAATTAAGTTTTTTGAGCTGGCTGCACAATTTAATGAAAATTTGTCAAGCTCTGGTTTAGACAACTGTATTCATAATATCCTGATCACTTTTCTTCAAGGCATTTTTAACTTAGAAGACTAGCTTCTATGACTCTTTTGCTATTAGAAGAATCGTCATCTTAATCAAATGGGATTTAATATACCCCCTTTTTATAGTATTCCAAATTTGAAATCCACTGGTAATGATGATCTTCTCTTCAGTCTCCCAAATGCCCTGCGTTGGACGCCATTTTTGTGTAACCCAAATCTTACCCACACACTAGTTCCGGCCCCCAGGCCACAAAGCAGATTCAGAGCCACTCTCACATCACTCCTCCATTCCAGGTCGCCTGCAGTCCAGCTTGGGAGTGGGTCTTTGGTCTAGAATAGCGATCCGGCAGTTTGGGAGGTCAGATTCTCTCAACAGTTCTGGTTTCCACTCAGCTCTTCAGTCCAGGAACCACACAGCACTCCAATGGTTTAATAAAGAAACTCAATTTTTATTTGCAAACCGATACAACAAGCAGACTTTTTAACTTTAACCTCCTTTCCAGTACAGTCACTTGATAAACTCTAAAGCAAACTTAACATTCAACTTCTTTTATTCCCAGGGGGAACACCTTTGCCACTATCCTCCTCAGGTGTATCTTCAAGTGAATTCTCATTGAGGGCTATTTGCATATATACAATTTCTCCTGTCCATACCCATCCTATAGAGAGATTTTATCCCCAAAGACTGTATTCTTCTTCTTAATACTGAGGCCCAGATGCACTAAATTCCACACAACCAGCCCTTATATTACTGATCCCCATTGCCGCTTACCAATTTTTAAAAAGCCGGGCATGCATGAAGGAAATCGCATACAAATGAGCTGCTCGCCGTTAGCTCATTTGCCTGCGATTTCTTTCATAGGAGGGAAGCAAGTTGGTCAGCTGAGCATGCGCAGAGCAGCCAATTGCTAAGTGTGGCTGCTCTGCGCATGCCACAGACGGCTTCTTACACACAGACAAGCTGCGTGTATAAAGGTCATCTGCAGCCTTTTTTTGTTTACCTTCAATCCACGCTTAATAAATGTTTCTGCAAGACACTTGTTCCTGCAGCCACATACCACCTCCTTTCCCAGGAAGGTTCCAGTTGCTATCAATTGCCACAGAAGTGCCTGCCTGCCAATCGCAGTGCATATAGCTGACATAAGAGAAGCTGATTTCAGCTAAATGAGCAGTGATTGGCTGAGACCAGGCTGGAACAGCTCAAGCTAGGAGCTCCGGGGGGGGGGGGGGGGGGGTGGATTTGTAGCTGCATGTAGTGATCTGCACATGCTGGTGTCAGCTAAATGTACTGTGATTGACCAGGCTGGAATGGCTCAAGCAGGGAGTTCCAGGGGGGGAGGGGATTTGTAGCTGTGTAGTGACAAATCAAAAGAGATCTTATGAGCACACAAGAACACTACTGGCGTCCTACCTTCTAATAGCAAAAGAGTCATAGAAGTATTGGCAGGAGCAGAGGCAGCCGCAGCAGTAGAGATCAAGGATAGAACATTTTCCTGGCAGGAATGGCCAATCTGTAGCTCTGACAGCTCTCCTCAGTCAGCCAGCCACCAGGCAATACTGGCAACTCCTGACCACCCATTAACTTTTCCACGGTAAAGGTAGGAACTGCTTCTGTGCATTGGGTTGGAAAATGGCTGTGCATTGCTTTGCATGCACATTTGTATAATAATTAGCTCATTATAATAGCTTTGCATTCCATTTTCATTAGCTGATACCGTGATGGGAAAAGAGTTCGAAGAACCCTTTTGTGTATGTCTCGCTGTACTCTGCTCGCTAAACCGGCTAGAACCAGTGTAAAAACCACATTGCTGGCTCATTAGGTTTTGTGCATCTGGGCCTGATTTACTTTAGTGGGCTCAGACCTCCCTCAATCTGACTCTCCTTCAGTGGTGACCCCACCTTTGATCCACCCTGGTTCCGGGACATGCTCTCCTTGGAACCAGTCTCCTGCTCCTGAGCTGGGCCTTCTTCTATTTGCCCATAGCACACTGTCTCCCGGATGCCACTTATTGGAGCCATAAGCTGCCGCTCACAGCTAGTGGATCTCTTCAATTCTCAGGACTCCTCTCTCTTTCTTCCTGGTCAATAGTGGAGGATGTTCAAGCAACTCCAGACCTGCAGGCAACCAAAGACCCCCCCTAAAAGACATAACTCTAGTTTTATATCCTTTCAAACTCCTCCCCCCTGTCACTCTTCAGTATCAGGGCACTATTTCTCTGCAATCTATTTCAAAATTACTCCCTATGAGCTGGGCTTCCTCCAACCCAGGGACATCCTATCACTCCAACCCTCTAGCAGGGACCCCCCTCCCCAGGGCTCTGGAAAAATCAATCACTTTAGTAATACCCATTCCCATAGGGTATTACACCGAGTTTGTTTGTAGGGTTAGGTCTAGGATCAGCTAGAGCTGGAGAATGAAGGCACAATAAAGCCACTCACTCAACACTCTGCTTTTATCCAACAAATCAGTTACAATACAATACAATTCAATATAGGTACTTATTGTCCACATCTTACCAAAGGCTTAAAGCAGATTAACAAAATAATATACTAAGAAACGAACACCTAACAAAACATATGAAAATTACAATTGAACAATTAAAAATTTCTGAAATAAAAGTTTTCAATAATTTCATAAACTTTAGGTATGACAATTGCATCCTAATTTCAGATGGAAGAGAGTTCCAGAAATTAGTAACAACTTATATGAGGAAAGGCTAAAGTGGCTAGGGCTCTTCAGCTTGGAGAAAAGATGATCAAGGAAAGATAAGATAGAGGTCTATAAAATAATGAGTGGAGTGGAACAGGTAGACAAAAATACTAGGACCAGGGGGCACAAAATGAAGCTACAAGGTAGTAAATTTAAAATGAATTGGAATTTTTCAAAGAAAAAAGTTTTCAGATATTTTCAGAATATTAGATAATTAGAAATTCATTTAACTTCAACTGGTAAATAATTCCACCATTTAGTTCCTATATGAAAGAAATCTTTGCATAATATAGATTTGAATTTGATTCTTTTATAGTTAGGATAATGTAAGTAAAAAGTATTCTCTGGATTTTACAGATGCATTTCGAGCTGCTAAATCAATTAAATCCAGCATGTATTCAGGTGCCACACCATGTTTTATTTTGTAAATGAATGTAATAACATCATGATTTGTAATAACACCGTGCCTAATTTCTGGGAATGCCCCTGGTCCACCCATGCCCTTCCCATGGCCATGCCCCCTTATGAGTTTCTGCTGTAAAATTTAGGCAGGCATTTTATGGAAGACTTTTTAAACGCCTTCCATCCTATATAATAATTCTCACCTCCAACAGGATGTGCCTGGGACCGTGCCTGCCGGAAGTGGTCTGCTAGGCAGGCACACACTGACCTCAGTGACATCAGTGACAAACACTTTGGCAAAGCAAAACAATCTGAGTGCTGGCCATTAGGACACAGGGTTGATAGGAGTTTTAAAAGACTGAAGGAACCGAAAGTGTTAAATGGGGGGAGGGGGGAGTTCTGAAGGACTGAAAGACATGAACATTTGGGAAAGGAAAACAATCTGAATGTTGGCCATTAGGACACAGGGTAGATAGGAGAGTTTTAAAAGACTGAAGGAAACGAAAGTGTTAAACTGGAGAAGGGGGGGGGGGGGGGAGTTGTGAATGACTGAAACACATGCAAATTTGGGACAGGAAAACAATCTCAATGCTGGCCATTAGCACACAGGGTACATAGGAGAGTTTTAAAAGACTGAAGGAACCAAAAGTGTTCAGGAGGAGGCAAGTTCTGAATGAATGAAAGAAATGAAAATTTACGAGAGGAACACAATCTGAATGCCCGGCATTTGTACACAGGGTAGATAAGACACTTTTTTTAAAAAATGAAGGACGTGAAAGTATTACATCTTGGGGGAGGGGTGAGGAGGAAAGTGGTGGGGTATCCGGATACTTGGCGTTAGGGCCACGGGGATACATAGACTTTTGAAAGCCTTAAGGAACCCAAAGTGTGGGAAGGAGGAGGAAAAGGAGGGGAGGGAACGGGGTGAGGGGCATTAGGAACAGGGGAGGGGGCCCTGTCACACACTCTCATTCTCACAAACACACTGTCACACAGACAGTCTCACTCTGTCACACACCCGCACATTCACTCTGGCTCTCTCTCTCAAACATACACACTCCCAGGAAAACCTTGCTAGCGCCCATTTCATTCGTTCCAGAAATGGGCCTTTATTACTAGTAGTTTATATTTCTCTGTTGTCACTAAAGTTTTGATATATCGCCATGCTTTGCAAAAGTCATTGCAATTCAACAGCTACCCAAGGAACAATCTACAGAATATTAGTGATTCAGTTCCTGCCATGCTTCAGTAACTTATAGAGAAGACTTTAGTATGATGTTGTGTAAAACAAGCAAAGAGCGGTTATTTTTATTCCTGTTGAGAAAGTAGTGTGTCAAGCAAATAGTACAATGATAGATAGCTAGTGATAAAGGTAGCAGTGATGGAGGTGGCAGTGTGTTAACAATTCAAGTAACAATAATGAGGTAGACATGATGGTGATGACAGTAGAGGTACTGGTGATGAGTGATGATGCTGATGGCTGTTGGATGACAGGACAGATAATGGCAGCAGGGTAGAGGTGATGGGGATGATGGTGATGGTGGTGGTTATGAGCTGATAAATACAGATGATTGTGATGACTACAGCTGATGTTAATGGGGGTGACAATGACAGCAGTGAGATAATTCAGGTGATAGTGGTGAGGTGAGGGTGATGATGTTTGTAGGGATGTTAAGGTGAAGGGTCATGAGAGCAATGGTGATGGGGTGAGACACAGTAGTGGAACAGTAGGCAAGATGATTACAAAGTGTGGGGGCTATATATTGTAGTGTGCAAGCAATGATCAGAGAGCAAGGAAGACATTAATGCAACACATATTAAAAGAACTACAGACAACCCTATAGTGGCAGGAAGTGGAGGAGTAGCCTAGTGGTTATTGCAGCAGGCTGAGCACTAGGGAAGCCAGGATTCAAATCCCACTGCTGCTCCTTATGATCTTGGGCAAGTCATGTAACCCTCCATTGCCTCAGGTGCACACACAGATTGTAAGCCCTCTGAGGACAGGGAAGTATACACTGCACCTGAATGTAATTCTTCTAGAACTATTACTGAAAAAAGAGTGAGCTAAACCAAAACACAAAATGCAGAGCAACCAAACTGAGGCAGAAACGAGAAGATGACAAAATAGCAGTATAATAATATCCACAAACTGGAGATGAGATGGAATAAAATAAGTTTGTGACATTCCTTGTCCTGTAAGTCACTGTCTTCATTATTTCTTGTTCTAGCACAAGTAATACAGTCTATAATTTATCATTTGAAATCGTTTTAAAATGTCAGTAGAGTTCAGACCTGCTGCAGGGATACCAGTACCACACAGATAGAAACCAGTGCAATCTCAGATGGCTTAACAAGAGGAAACAACCAGAAAAAAAAATAACAGTTCACCCTTCACTAACTTCTCCATCTCATGGGAACAATGGGATTCTCCCCTCCATGTTACCATGGCTCAAGTGGACAGCCTCCCATGGGCTGAATATCGGGCCCAAAGAGAAGATTCAGGTTACCTCCCCCCCCCCCCCCCCCCCCCCCCCCCACACACACACACATCACAGTCTACTACTGAATTTGCCCAGCTATTCATACAGAACTGTTTGAAGATGTTTCAGTGTTGGGATGGTTCTGCTGTGTAGAGGCTAGAAGAGAAAGTCCCCTTACTCTCAGGTAACATTTTTCTCAGCCTAGAAGCCCTAGCCTATGACCTGCAGTTCAAGGGTCTGGGTTACCAGCCCAGGAGGAGGAAGTCTGGGTTACTAGCCCAGGAGGAGGAAAGCTGATACCAGAAGTGTTGGAAGATTCTCTGTGGGCAGAATGGCAAGTCTCGATACACATTCTTATTCTTATTTGTAAGTTTTATAGACCACTGGAAAATCCATTCAGATAGGTGCATATTCCAATAAAAACAACCATAACATAATAAGATAAACTGCCAAGCTCTCCCATATCAACCACAGATCTTCATCAATATAGCGAAGATACTTACCTGTAGCAGGTATTCTTCGAGGACAGTTTGAGGCAGTTAGCTTAGCGGGGTTTCAAAAAGGCTTGGACAGCTTTCTAAAGGAAAAGTCCATAGATCATTATTAAAATGGACTTGGGGGAAAATCCACTGCTTACTTCTGGGATAAGCAGCATAAAATGTTTTGTACTATTTTGGGATCTTGCTAGGTATTTGTGACCTTGATTGGCCACTGTTGGAAACAGGATGCTGGGCTTGATGAACCTTTGGTCTGTCCCATTATGGCAATACTTATGTACTTATGTACTTATGACAGAAGGCCATATATTCTCACATGTGAGTGACATATCTTACTTTGCCCAGTTTGGAGCTTGAAAAAAACCTTTGCACAGCTTTAAGAGCTCATTCAGCATTCCCACTGCACATGCATAACTGCCTTCCTGCCCACCGCAACAGCGTGGGACCACCAGTTCAAGAAATGGCAGATAGTCAACTCCAAGGGGAGGAGGGAGGGTATGTGAGAATATATGGCCTGCTGTCCTCAGAGAATACCTGCTACAGGTAAGTATCTTTGTTCTCTCAGATTACAAGCAGGCCAATAATTCTCATATGTAGGAATCCCTAGCTACCAGGCTCACCAAAAACAGCGGTGGTCAAATGACCTTCACAATAGCGAGGTCAAAACATAGATTAATTTGAAACTATGTACAAACTGTATAAGAGTGCAGCCCTAGGTGGGTAGAGTTGGATTCTAGACCCCAAACAAATTGTGCAGTACCATCTGTCCAAACCAACTGTCACATTGGGTATGCTGCTCAAGACAGTAGTGAGGTGAATGTGTGGACTGAAGATCACATTGCAGCCTTGCAAATTTCTTCAATGGAGGCTGACCTCAAGTGGGCTACTGACGCAGCCATGGCTCTGACATTGTGAGCCTTGACATGACCCTCAAGAGTCAGCCCAACCTGGGCATAAGTGAAAAAAATGCAGTCTGCCAACCAGTTAGAAATGGTGTGTTTCCTGATGGTGACCCCCATCCTGATGGGATCAAAAGAAACAAAAAGTTGGATGGACTGTCTGTGCGGCCTAGTCCACTCCAAGTAAAAAGCCAATGCTCCCTTGCTGTCCAAGGTGTGCAGTAAGTAAAATGCCAATGCTTGCAGTCCAAGGTGTGCAGTATGCTCTTGCCATGATGGGCATGAAGTCTGGGAAAGAATGTTGGTAAGACAATCAACTGGTTCAGATGGCACTCTGACACAATCTTAAGCAGGAACTTAGGGTGCGTGCAAAGAACTAGTCTGTTGTGATGAAACCTAGCATAAAGTGGATTCAGTACTAAAGGCTAAAGCTCACTGACTCTGCAAGCTGAAGTAACAGCCACCCAAAACAAGACCTTCCAGGTCAAGTACTTCAGATGACAGGAATCAAATAGATCAAAAGGAGCGTTCATCAGCTGGGTGAGGACGTTGAGATCCCATGATATCAGTGGAGCTTTGACAGGGGGCTTTGTCAACAGCAAACCTCTGATGAATCGAACTAGAGGCTGTCTAGAGATGGGCTTACCCTCTACACAATAATGATAAGCACTAATTGCACTGAAGTGAAGCCTTACAGAGTTGGTCTTGAGACCAGACTTGGAGATGTGTAGAAGGTATTCAAGCAGGGTCTGTGTAGTGTAGAAAATTGGATCTAGGGCCTTGCTCTCACACCAAACGTCAAACCTCCTCCATTTGAAAGAGAAACATCTCTTAGTAGAATCTTTTCTGGAAGCCAGCAACACTCTGGATAGACCCTCTGGAAGATGAAAGGAAGCAAAATCCAAGCTCTCAACATCCAGGCCGTGAGGGCCAGAGACTGGAGGTTGGGATGCAGAAGAGACCCTTCATTCTGCATGATGAGGGTCAGAAAACAGGCCAATCTCCAAGGTTCTTTGGAGCATAACTCCAGAAGAAGAGGGAACCAGATCTGCCAGGGCCAATATGGTGCAATCAGAATCATGGTCCCGCAATCTTGCTTGAATTTCATCAAAGTCTTCCCACAAGAGATATGGGAGGATGCACATACAGAAAACTGTTCCTCTGATGAAGTGGTTTTGAAGAGCATCCCATGTCAGGCTGCCTAATGCCATATCTAGACGAACTTCTGACACAGAGGGTATGATCCGGTGTCCCCCTGCTTGCTGGTGTAGTACATCGCAACCTGATTATCTGTTTGAATGAGCACAATTTGGTTGATCAGCTGATCTCTGAAAGCCTTTAGAGTATTCCAGATTTCTCGAAGCTCCAGAAGGTTGATATGGAGATCTGTCTCCTGGGTTTACCAGGCACCCTGAGTGTGACACCTATCTAAATGAGCTCCCAACCCCAGATGGGATGCATCCATCATCAGCACCTTCTGAGCCTAAGGAATTAGGAATAGGAGTCCCAGAATCAAACTGAATCGAATTATCCATCTATTGCATACCAGCAGCCCAAACCATTTGTGTACTGATATGGACATTCCAGTTTGGACTGCTGGTATGCAGTAAGTTCATGTAAATGCAACAGTTTAATTAATACAGTGTTTGATATTTTCGATTGGATTAAATTCTGTTATGTGGAATCTCGACAGATTCTCCTGATGAAGGCTGTCCAGCCGAAACACAGCCTGTGTTGAGTTTCTCTGTCTAGGGCTTGTATCTACATGTTCTTTACCAATTAAAGGAACTTTTTTGCAACATTTGGAGGAGTATTTTCAAAGCACTCAGACTTATAAAGTTACATGGAGGGAAATTTTCAATATGACATCTAAATCCAACTTTGGACATTTTGCACAAATCAACCAAAATCTGAATAGAAAAAAAGGCAATTTTCAAGAAAAAGAAAAATGTCTTCTTTTTTTCAAAAATACCATTTTGAACAAGGTTTCTGCTCTGTCTGTTTTGTTTGTTGGACCATTTTCGAAAAAAAAAAAAAAATCCAAATTTAATGCGTAGAAAATTAATCCACTAGGATGTAGGAGGGTCCAGCATTTTTAGTAGACTGGTCACACAGACATCCCAGGAGAGCAATGGGGCACCTTAGGGGGCACTGCAGTGGACTTCAAATAAATGCTCCCAGTTACATATCTCACCATTGCTCCCTTATCTTTTCTGCTGAGCCCCCCCAAACCTACCCAAAACCCACTACCCCCAAATGTACACCACCACTACAATAGCCCTTATGGGTGAAGGGGCACCTATATGTGGGCACAGTGGGTTTCTGGTGAGTTTGGAGAGCTTACAGCTTCCACCACAAGTGTAACAGGTAAGGAGAGGTATGGGCCTGGGTCCACCTGTCTGCAGTGCACTGCACCCATCACTAGACTACTCCAGGGACCTGAATGCTGCTCAAATGGACCTGAGTATAACATCTGAGGCTGGCATAGAGTCTGGTAAGTAATGTTTTTATTCACATTTTTGAGAGGTGGGAGGGAGTCAATGACCACTGGGGGAGTAAGTGGAGGTCATCCCTGATTCCTTCCAGTGGTTATCTGGTCTTTTAGGGCACCTCTTTGTGCCTTATTCATTATAAAAACAGGTCTAGCTTAAAACGTCTTAGTTTTAGTCCTGGATGGTTTTGTTTTGTTCCATTATCAGGCTCATTTTCGAAAGAGGATGCCTATCTTTCGACACAAATCAGAAGATGGGCGTCCTTCTCACAGGGTTGCCCAAATCGGTATAATTGAAAGCTGATTTTGGGCGTCCCCAACTGCTTTCCATCACGGGGATGACCAAAGTTCATGGGGGCATGTCGAAGGCATAGCGAAGGCAGGACTTGGGCGTGCCTAACACATGGACGTCCTCGATCCATAATGGAAAAAAAAGGGCATCCATGACGAACACTTGGATGACTTTACCTGGTTGTTTTTTTTACAACCAAGGCACAAAATGGTGCCCAAACTGACCAGATGACCACCGGAGAGAATTGGGGATGACCTCCCCTTACTCCCCCAGTGGTCACTAACTCCCTCCCACCCAAAAAAAAAATCTTTAAAAATATTTTTTGCCAGCCTCAAATGTCATACTCAGGTCCATCACAGCAGTATGTAGGTTCCTGGAGCAGTTTTAGTGGGTGCAGTGCACTTCAGGCAAGCGGACCCAGGCCCATCCCACCCCACCCCACCCCGTTCCACTTGTGGTGGTAAATGTGAGACCTTCAAAACCCACCAGAAACCCACTGTACCCACATCTAGGTGCCCCCTTCACCCGTAAGGGCTATGGTAGTGTTGTACAGTTGTGGGCAGTAGGTTTTGGGGGGGATTTGGGGGGCTCAGCACACAAGGTAATGGAGCTATGTACCTGGGAGCAATTTATGAAGTCCACTGCAGTGCCCCCTAGGGTGCCCGGTTGGTTTCCTGGCATGTCAGGGAGACCAGTGCACTACGAATGCTGGCTCCTCCCATGACCAAAAGGTTTGCATTTGGTCATTTCTGAGATGGGCGTCCTTGGTTTCCATTATCGCCAAAAATCAGAAACGACCAAGTCTAGGGATGACCATCTCTAAGGACGACCTAAATTTCAGGATTTGGGCGTCCCCGACCGTATTATCAAAGCAAAAGATGGACGTCCATCTTGTTTCGATAATACGGATTTCCCTGCCTCTCCACCGGGACATTTTGCGAGGACGTCCTCAGCAAAACTTGGGCGTCCCTTTTGATTATGCCCCTCCACGGCTCCAAAATATCCAAATCTTAGGAATGCCCAAATCCTGCCCTTAATGCCCCCTTGAGATATGGACGCACTGCAGACAAACAGCACAGAAAAACGTTTGAAAAATAGGTTTTGTAAATACCGGTTTGGACGTTTTTGTGAAAAAAATCGTACAAATGCTGCTTTAAGCCACTTTTTAGACGTTTTTCTCTTTCGAAAATGAGCCCCCTAGTAGTATATGGAATTTTGTAAGTCTTTGAAAATGAACCCCTTGGTCATCTTGACATTTGTAATCTTCCACTCTTCGTTTGGTTTGTGTTCAAGTGCACATTTAGGCCAGCCCCTATTTATTTTTCCCTCTAATTTAGAATTAAATGACTATTGAAGCCTCTGTGTTTCATTGTTGGCATTCACATATGTAGTTTTACAAGATGGCTGGCACATATGTAAGTGATACTTCACCATTTACAAGTTTAAGTAGCCATGCTTCTTCTTTTGATGTTTTCCATGTTTATATTTGTAAAATGGAGGCTCCAACCTCACATGTCACCACATACACAAGGATTCCTACAGGTATTTCAGAACAGGCTCTACGTCAGCAGATCCTTTTCTAAAATGCTACCACAATTCTACACATCCCAACCCGGATGTATCAATTCTGATTTCTATATAAACTGCATTAACCCACTCACCAGACATTGCGATATATCAAATCACTAATAAACTGTAAATTCTAAACTATGTTCTAAAGTGAGGCTGAAAGTGTTTTATTTCATACAATGCACTAAATATTTTCTTGGATTGTTCTGATTTTATTTCTGCTTTTTTGCCATAGACCTATTTCAGTGGGTGTAATTCACAGTTATGCGTTTGCTGACAGGTAACAAATGCATGATTTGCATAGTACATAAGTACATAAGTACATAAGTAGTGCCATACTGGGAAAGACCAAAGGTCCATCTAGCCCAGCATCCTGTCACCGACAGTGGCCAATCCAGGTCAAGGGCACCTGGCACGCTCCCCAAACGTAAAAACATTCCAGACAAGTTATACCTAAAAATGAGGAATTTTTCCAGTCCATTTAATAGCGGTCTATGGACTTGTCCTTTAGGAATCTATCTAACCCCTTTTTAAACTCCGTCAAGCTAACCGCCCGTACCACGTTCTCCGGCAATGAATTCCAGAGTCTAATTACACGTTGGGTGAAGAAAAATTTTCTCCGATTCGTTTTAAATTTACCACACTGTAGCTTCAACTCATGCCCTCTAGTCCTAGTATTTTTGGATAGCGTGAACAGTCGCTTCACATCCACCCGATCCATTCCACTCATTATTTTATACACTTCTATCATATCTCCCCTCAGCCGTCTCTTCTCCAAGCTGAAAAGCCCTAGCCTTCTCAGCCTCTCTTCATAGGAAAGTCGTCCCATCCCCACTATCATTTTCGTCGCCCTTCGCTGTACCTTTTCCAATTCTACTATATCTTTTTTGAGATACGGAGACCAGTACTGAACACAATACTCCAGGTGCGGTCGCACCATGGAGCGATACAACGGCATTATAACATCCGCACACCTGGACTCCATACCCTTCTTAATAACACCCAACATTCTATTCGCTTTCCTAGCCGCAGCAGCACACTGAGCAGAAGGTTTCAGCGTATCATCGACGACGACACCCAGATCCCTTTCTTGATCCGTAACTCCTAACGCGGAACCTTGCAAGACGTAGCTATAATTCGGGTTCCTCTTACCCACATGCATCACTTTGCACTTGTCAACATTGAACTTCATCTGCCACTTGCACGCCCATTCTCCCAGTCTCGCAAGGTCCTCCTGTAATCGTTCACATTCCTCCTGCGACTTGACGACCCTGAATAATTTTGTGTCATCGGCGAATTTAATTACCTCACTAGTTATTCCCATCTCTAGGTCATTTATAAATACATTAAAAAGCAACGGACCCAGCACAGACCCCTGCGGGACCCCACTAACTACCCTCCTCCACTGAGAATACTGGCCACGCAATCCTACTCTCTGCTTCCTATCTTTCAACCAGTTCTTAATCCATAATAATACCCTACCTCCGATTCCATGACTCTGCAATTTCTTCAGGAGTCTTTCGTGCGGCACTTTGTCAAACGCCTTCTGAAAATCCAGATATACAATATCAACCGGCTCCCCATTGTCCACATGTTTGCTTACCCCCTCAAAAAAATGCATTAGATTGGTGAGGCAAGACTTCCCTTCACTAAATCCGTGCTGACTTTGTCTCATCAGTCCATGTTTTTGTATATGCTCTGCAATTTTATTCTTAATAATAGCCTCCACCATCTTGCCCGGCACCGACGTCAGACTCACCGGTCTATAATTTCCCGGATCTCCTCTGGAACCTTTCTTAAAAATCGGAGTAACATTGGCTACCCTCCAGTCTTCCGGTATTACACTCGATTTTAGGGACAGATTGCATATTTCTAACAGTAGCTCCGCAAGTTCATTTTTTAGTTCTATTAATACTCTGGGATGAATACCATCAGGTCCCGGTGATTTACTACTCTTCAGCTTGCTGAACTGACCCATTACATCCTCCAAGGTTACAGAGAATTTGTTTAGTTTCTCCGACTCCCCCGCTTCAAATATTCTTTCCGGCACCGGTGTCCCCCCCAAATCCTCCTCGGTGAAGACCGAAGCAAAGAATTCATTTAATTTCTCCGCTACGGCTTTGTCCTCCTTGATCGCCCCTTTAACACCATTTTCGTCCAGCGGCCCAACCGACTCTTTGGCCGGTTTCCTGCTTTTAATGTATCTAAAAAAGTTTTTACTATGTATTTTTGCTTCCAACGCTAATTTCTTCTCAAAGTCCTTTTTTGCCCTCCTTATCTCCGCTTTGCATTTGGCTTGGCATTCCTTATGATCTATCCTGTTACTTTCAGTTGGTTCTCTTCTCCACTTTCTGAAGGATTGTTTTTTGGCTCTAATGATTTCCTTTATCTTACTGTTTAGCCACGCCGGCTGACGTTTAGTCTTTTTTCCCTTTTTTCTAATACGTGGAATATATTTGTCCTGAACCTCCAGGATGGTGTTTTTAAACAGCATCCACGCCTGATGCAAGTTTTTACTCTGCGAGCTGCTCCTTTCAGTCTTTTTTTCACCATTTTTCTCATTTTGTCGTAATCACCTTTTCTATAGTTAAACGCTAGCGTACTTGATTTCCTAGTTTCACTTCCTTCAATGCCAATATCAAAACCGATCATATTATGATCACTGTTATCAAGCGGCCCTCGTATCGTTACCCCCCTGCACTAGATCATGAGCACCACTAAGGACTAAGTCTAGTATTTTTCCTTCTCTTGTCGGCTCCTGAACTAGCTGTTCCATGAAGCTGTCCTTGATTTCATCAAGAAATCTTATGTCCCTTGCGTGTACAGATGTTACATTACCCCAGTCTATATGCGGGTAATTGAAATCCCCCATTATTATTGTGTTGCCCAGTTTGTTTGCGTCCCTGATTTCCTTTAACATTTCCGCATCCGTCTGTTCGTCCTGGCCAGGCGGACGGTAGTACACTCCTATCACTATCCTTTTCCCCTTTGCATATGTGGGTTTTTTTTGTTGCTGAACAGAAAATATTGGACAGTTTAACTTGCTACCAGTCCAATGTCATTTATAGGATCTGAGAGTGGAGTTGACTGCCCCAACTTGACATTTTGTCCTTTAGATTGTAAGCTCCTTCGAGCAGGGACTGTCCTTCTTTGTTAAACTGTACAGCGCTGTGTAACCCTAGTAGCGCTCTAGAAATGTTAAGTAGTAGTAGTTTTTTATTTTGGGGGGCCACTGTTGTCAATAGTGCACTCTGTTCCACAATAGTGCACTCTATTGTACAACAGTGTACACTACTTTTCAACAGTGCTTCTGTTGATAGTGTGCATTATTGAGCACACTATTGATGAAACATTAAAAAACTGCAATTTGGTGGGGTTTCCAATTGTTTTGGGCTAAAAATAGCACGAAACAACAATGGGAAATGCTATTAATGAATGCCCATCCCTAATGCAGTGGACCTCAACCAAGACCTCAGGGCACATCGAGCCAGTCAGATTTTCATGATATCCACAATGATAATAATAATGGGTATTTCTATCCCACATTAACTCTAAATATAGGTTCAGAGTGGGTTAACAATAAAAGTAAACAGAAAACATAAATCAGGAATATACAATAATAATTTATATTAAAAAAAACATAATACAAAAAAATTAGAAAACAAATATGACTTCAAAAATTTACAAAACTGAAAATAAGATGAACCTAATCGAACCTCAAGTGGTAATGTGTTCCAACATCTCACCAGCTGAACTACAAAAAGATTTATTGTATAAGGATTTCAACCTAGTACCTTTAAAGGAAGGGCATTTTAATATACGATCATTTTGACTACAACAATCATAAGAACCTCCCAGCAAAGTAGTTAGTTGATTCAATACATTTGGACAATTGCCTTCTAAAAATTAAAAAAATAACAAATTTAAAAAAAAATATACAAGCCTTTAGCAGCAGTCAATGACGAGCAACCTAATCAATGAAATACTACTAAACATCTTAGACTACTTCAGAATTGGTGGAAGTGTACTCAGCTGGATCAAGGGCTTCGTAACCACCAGAACTTATCAAGTCAAATCAAAATCAAACATATCACCACCATGGAATACAGACTGCGGCGTACCTCAAGGATCATCACTATCACCGATCCTATTCAACCTAAGGATGACCCCACTAGCCACATCCCTATCCAACCAAGGACTTAACCCCTACATTTACGCAGATGATGTCCTGATATACATCCCCTTTAAACATGACCCAATAGAAATCATTAACGAAACCAAACTCAACCTGCAAATCATGAACACATGGGCAGATGCATTCCAACTGAAACTAAATGCAGAGAAAACATACTGTCTCATCCTTACATCCCAATATAACACCAACAAACCCAACAATATTAACACCCCAGACTACACCCTCCCTGTTTCTGACAACCTAAACATTCTTGGAGTTACCATTGATCGAAACCTCACGCTAGAAACCCAATCGAAAAGTACAAGGAAAATGTTCCAATCAATGTGGAAACTCAAACGAATAAAACCTTTCTTCCCGAGGGCAATATTCCACAACTTGGTACAATCAATGGTACTAACTTGCTTATTTTCGAAAGGAGAAAAACACCCATGTTCGGGAGATGGGCGTCCGTTTCCCGTGGGCGGCCAAATCGGTATAATCGAAAGCCGATTTTGGTCGTCTTCAACTGCACTCCGTCGCGGGAACGAATAAAGTTGACGGGGGCGTGTCGGAGGTGTGGTGAAGGCGGGACTGGGGCATGGTTATCGGCCAAGCAGAGATGGGTGCGCTCGGCCAATAATGGAAAAAAAAAGGCGTTGTTAGCGAGAATTTAGGACACTTTTTTTGGACCCTTTTTTCTCACGAACATGTCCCAAAAAAGTGCCCTAAATGGCCATATGACCACCGGAGGGAATCACCTCCCATGACTCCCCCATTTGTCACTAACCCCCTCCCACAAAAAAAAAACCACTTGCAAAAACCTTATTTCCCAGCCTCTATGCCACCCTCAAATTCCGTACCCACCTCCATGACAGCAGAATGTGTTCAATCCTCTCAGAGCCTTTCCCTGGGTCAGATGTGGCTCTCGGGTGCACTGCAGGGTCACATCAGCATTGCATTGTGGTGGGTGTAGGGTATTGGGCTCCGTGATTTCACTAGCTTGTGTTGGTAGTTGGTAGGCTCTTCTCCCATGGTGCTTTTCCCTCTGCTTACTGGGTCAGAGTGTGCCCTGTTTTGTTTCCGGTAGTCCACAAGGTAGTGGCCATTTTTGTAAGCCCATTTTAGATCCCTTTCGTGTGTTAGCCACATTACAGAACTTAGTTCTTACCTTGAATGTTGCTGAAAGAGGGCATTGTACACCATTCTGCCAGCTCTGAGCTACTGCTAATCTTAGTACCAGGGAGACTCGTTGCCAGTGGGGCACAACCTCTGATCTGCAGTTAACTGTGAGTAAACACGGTTATTGAAATAAAGGACGTTTTCAGCAAGATTAGTCTTATGGTGTGAACTGCTGTGCCAAGGTTATACAGCAGCAACAAGTCCTGTCCCTGGAGCACTTTTAGTGGGTAATGCAGTGCACTTCAGGCAGGCGGACCCAGGCCCATCCTCCCCTACCTGTACCACTTGAGGTGGTAAATGGGAGCCCTCTAACCCCCCCCCAAAACCCACTGTACCCACATGTAGGTGCCCCCCTTCACCATTAAGTGCTATGGTAATGGTGTAGAGTTGTGGGGAGTGGTTTTTGGGGGAGATTTGGGGGTCTCAGAACCCAAGGTAAAGGAGCTATGCACCTGGGAGGTAATTTAATGTTTTTTCCTATTTTTTAAAAGTGCCCCCTAGGGTGCCCGGTTGGTGTCCTGGCATTTGAGGGGGACCAGTGCACTATGAATCCTGGCCCCTCCCACGACCCAAAGCCTTGGATTTGGTTGTTTTTGAGCTGGGACGCTTTGGTTTCGATTATCGCTGAAAAACGAAAACGCCCAGCTCATACAAACGCCCACATCTCAAAAATGCCCACATCCAATGCATTTGCCTGGCACAAACCGTATTTGCGAAACTAAAGATAAACGTCCATCTTTTTCGAAAATACAATTCGGCCCACCCCTTCACAGACCTGTTCTCGGAGATGGACGTTCTTACACATGGGCGTTTGCATTTGATTATGCCCCTCCATGTCACCTAGACTATTGTAATGCAATCTACGCGGGATGTAAAGAACAAATCATAAAGAAACTCCAAACCGCTCAAAACACCGCAGCCAGACTGATTTTTGGAAAAATGAAATACGAAGCGCCAAACCCCTAAGCAAAAAACTACATTGGCTCCCGATCAAAGAACGGATTGCCTTCAAAATCTGCACTCTAATGCATAAAATCATCTATGGTGAGACCCTGGGATACATGACAGACCTCATTGACCTTCCAACCAGAAACACCACAAGATCAACATGCACATACCTAAACCTACACCACCCAAGCTGCAAAAGAATTAAATAAAAATCAACCTATGCATCCAGCTTCTCCTTTATAAGCACGCAACTATGGAACACACTACCAAACACCTTGAAAACAACGCATGACCTATCAAACTTTTGGAAATCACTAAAAACTTATTTATTCAAAAAGGCATACCCTGATGACCCAACTTAAATGCCTCAATCCCACAACACAACGAAACTAAGACTCAAATTGATCATAACTCAACCCTTCCTCCTTATTCCCTGACGTGTTTATCCTATACGAACCTTCTACATTGTCATTCTGTATCTGCTATACTGGAACTGGCAATCGCCATCACGGTTACTATGTAAGCCACATTGAGCCTGTAAATAGGTGGGAAAATGTGGGATACAAATGCAATAAATAAATAAATAAAATAAAACTGAGCCTTACAAAAATTCATCCTAGCAGCCATACTCTGAATCAATTGTAATCTAGCTAATTGTTTCTCAGTTATACCAACATAGAACGAGTTACAGTAATCTAACTGTGATAAGGTTACTAATTGCACAAGTACTTAAATTGTCTAGGAATGAAATAAGATCAAATTAGTCGCAGCTGAATGAACAATGAACATGTTCGAGAGATTTGCATATCTAGGAGGCAGTGCATATGTCATGCATATCATGCTTTATTGATATCCTGAAAACCTGACTGGCGGAGTGTGCCCCAAGGAATAGGTTGAGAAGCACATCTCTAATGGAGAGTGCCACTGAATATATGAGTAAAGGTCAGTGCTGGTGCTTAACTTTATTTATATGCTGGCCGGGTTGGTGTATATCAGACTCAGTGATACTAGCGACTTCAACACCAACTTCCAGCCTTGGGCCTGCACTCCTCCGCTGTATGGGTGAGATTGCTGCTAGTATAGAACTGTTGAAGGTACAAGACTGGCTCAGAGCTTTACTACAATGTACATGCTAACATCAGGTCAGAAAAAACAGTCATATAAAATATTGACCAATGCATCTGGCTCAGGCTTACCACTGTCATAAGAGTTTTGCTTTTCTAACAAGTGTCTTTGTATACAGCTGAAACCTTTTCAGAGAATGCAAAGTTTATTAGGTGATACCCATGGAAATACAATGTTACAATAACATGCCTAAAGCCATCAAAAGCCAACCAGAGAGATTACAACAAAATAAGTTCCATTCTACACCAGTCTTATCTGTCCCACAGAGAGCTCTAAATAATCTTCTGGTGCTTATAAGTACATAAGTACATAAGTAGTGCCATACTGGGAAAGACCAAAGGTCCATCTAGCCCAGCATCCTGTCACCGACAGTGGCCAATCCAGGTCAAGGGCACCTGGCACGCTCCCCAAACGTAAAAACATTCCAGACAAGTTATACCTAAAAATGCGGAATTTTTCCAAGTCCATTTAATAGCGGTCTATGGACTTGTCCTTTAGGAATCTATCTAACCCCTTTTTAAACTCCGTCAAGCTAACCGCCCGTACCACGTTCTCCGGCAACGAATTCCAGAGTCTAATTACACGTTGGGTGAAGAAAAATTTTCTCCGATTCGTTTTAAATTTACCACACTGTAGCTTCAACTCATGCCCTCTAGTCCATTAGCAATATCCCCCCTCTCCTGTTAGACTCCTCCTACTTCTTTGTACTTCCAGCTGTCAAAACCATGCACCAGAGATCCTTCCAGAACCCTGTAATCATGGGCAGTGAAACTGGCCACTAGGTGTTATGCCACCTTCTCCTGTTAGCGCTCATTTATGGAATGGTCTACCTAAATTGGTGAAACTTACTCCTGGTCACCCGACCTTCAAAAAACGCCTCAAGACCTTTTTATTTGGAAAAGCTTACGCTCAAACCCTACCTAGCATCTCTTACTTCTGAACTGCCTCTGTCAAGGTGTCATATTGATCACCACTACTCTTTCTTTTTTCCCTTCTTTGCTTTTACCCTTTCTCTCTAACACTTCTAAGAAACAGATTGTTTGTTTGCTGAATTGATGTTTTTTTTTTTAACAGAATGTTGTAAGCCACATTGAGCCTGCCCATGGGTGGGAAATTGTAGGATATAAATGCTATAAATAAATAAATGATTCCCTCCAGATGCTGTGAATTCTACTCCACCATCCTCAGCTGACCTAGGAAGCAGAAGCCCCAAGGAGAAGATTAAACCGTCAACACCTGAAGCACCGGGCTGGCCTTCGATTCGTGATCAATGCATTTTTTTTAACACAAACCTACAATGTAACAGCAGGTAAGAACCATGAAGTCCATCCAGTCTGCCCATTCGATATTTGGCCTTCCCTGACTTTTTTGCAATATGGACTGACTGATCTGAAAAGGGTAGCACTGCTGTTTTCAAGAGAGTGCTTCTTGGATCCACTCTGTTAAAGAAACTATTTTATTTTATGCCATGATTTTAAAATCCAGTAAATCTGTCAAAACAAATCAACTTATGATTGTCATAGCAGGAATAGAGAAAAGTTAAATACTGAAATGTTCAGCCTCTCAGCTATTTATCCTTTCTAAGACATTCAATGGTGAACAGTTTAGTCTCTACAACTCTGCCCTTCCACTATTATCAGATAGCAACATGTGAAGATTATGGAATGGAGCTCATTCTTTGTGTGTGTGTGTGTGTCTATCTATCTATAGTCATATTCAGGAGAATGCCCATGCCCCCAGCCCATGAATCTTATTTGGGCCATCCAGGGTTGTGAACTTATCCTGAAGGGAGAAGGACCCTTTTTCTTGGTGGAGCACTGAGACCTTGTCTTGGACTACTGCATGGGCCTTACAAGTACGTGGACCTGAATTACTGGTGACAAGAATGGGATCTGGTAAGTTTCTATGCTGAGGAGTGACCAGAGGGTTCCCGCCACCCTTAGAGAAGCATGACTCAGCGGCCTCAGCGGCCTCTTCTGGTAAGAGTACCTGGGAAGGGCCTTTGCTGACAGCGGGATTTCTAAGGTAGCGGTGACAACTTGGGGGATAAGCTCCCCAGCTGAAGGAATCATACTTGGGTTTTCTTTTGTTTGTGGTTCTTGTTGTTTGTTTTTTTGTTTTTGCAGTTATTCACCACTATGATGGAAGCAAAGGATGTGGGCCAGTTCAAGCAATAGCAAGTGGAGACCCAGAAGTTGCTACAGGATTCCCTGGAAGTCAGCCAACAGCTGCATCAGCAGACTCTTTTGGACTTGTTGCAAGGACATCAAGGCTATTGAGAGAATGCCGGAACAAAGAATTGGACAAAGGAATCCTGCTGCCGTGGAGGATGAACCTGGATGTTCAGTATTGGACCCTTTTTTGGGGGGAAATGATTGATAAAGACAGCTTGGATGAAATTATGGTGACATTTGAATGGAGAGCCATTGGGATGGGCTGGCCGAGGAAACAATGGGCTTTTCAATTGGCTACATGTTTTGACAGGAGAACCTTTTGCTGCCTATCGGGCCTTATCCTCATCTCAGGCTCAGGACAATGAAGCTGTAAAATCAGCCATTAGAGACCATATGGGATTATCTAAAGATTTCTACAGGATAAGTTTTAGAGGGACTTCTTTAAGGGCCAAAGAACAGCCTATAGCCCTAGCTCAACGGCTGAAAGACATTGCCACAAAATGGCTAAAGCACGAGGAGAAAATAGTGGTGCAATTGATAGAAGAAATAGCATTGAATAGTTCATGTATGCTGTACCCCAAAAGTGAGGGAATGGCTTATACAGCATGGGGTGAAGACAGGGCAGAGTCCAACCATACCAACTCTTTTTTGAAGTGAGTAGGGACTTCAAATATAGGTCCTATAGCCAAGACCTTAAAGAAGACCCCAGAATGGCAGAAGAGGGGGAGGAAGGGGTGATGAGAGAGGTAATGCCCAAAAGAAAAGAGAATTGGGAATTAAAATGTTTCCAATGTGGTAAGGGGAGATAGTTTAAGAAAGATTTGTGAAGAAAGGGCATCTTTGGTAACATTGTAAATAATGATAACGTGGTAACATAGATAAAGACCTGAATGGTCCATCCAGTGTGCCCAATAGTCACACTCATTATCAAGTCAAGATTAAACTTACAATTAATGTGATATAAAATACTTGATCATTGTCTCTCTTGGGCATTTCTGGGACATAGACTGTTGAAGTCCAACCGGCCTTGTCCTTAGATTCTAACTATTGAAGTTGCCATTGAAGCCTACTCCAGCCTATCGAAATCTGTCTTGTCCATTGCAGAACATAGACCATAGAAATATGGCTGGCACTGTCCTCATGTTGCAAATTACTGGAGTTTGTCAAAGCCCTCTCCATCCCATCCTAAACCGGATTGCCATAGAGGACCCAGACCATACAAGTCAGCCCAGCACCGGCCTTAGTTCTTCATAATCAGAGTCGCCATCTAAAGCACCACTTGACATACAAGCATAAGAACATAAGAATAGCCATACTGGGTCAGACCAATGGTCCATCTAAACCAGTATCCTGTTTCCAACAGTGGCCAATCCAGATCACAAATACCTGGCACAAACCAATTAGTAGCAACATTCCATACTACCAATCCAGGAGCAAGTGGTGGCTTCCCCATGTCCATCTCAATAACAGACTATGGACTTTTCCTCCAGGAACTTGTCCAAACCTTTTTAAAACCCAGATACTCTAACTGCCATTACCTTCAGCAGTGAGTTCCAGAACTTAACTATTCTTTGAGTGAAAAAATATTTCCTCCTATTTGTTTTAAAAGTATTTCCATGTAAAAGTATTTCCATGTAAAAGTATTTTCTGTGCTTTTTGAAAGACTGAAAAATTGATTCACTTTTACCCATTCTACATCACTTAGGATTTTATAAGCCTCAATCATATGCTCCCTCAGCCATCTCTTTTCCAAGCTGAAGTGCCCTAACCTCTTTAGCCTTTCCTCATACAGGAGGAGTTCCATCTCCTTTATCATTTCGGTCACTCTTTTTTGAACCATTTCTAATTCTGCTATATCTTTTTTGAGATATGATGACCAGAACTGAACGCAATACTCAAGGTGAGGTCGCACCATGGAGCAATACAGAAGCATTATAATATTCTTGGTCTTATTTTGCATCTCTTTCCTAATAATTTCTAGCATCCTGTTTGCTTTTTTGGCCACCACCACACTGGACGAATATTTCAGCATATTGTCTTCAGTGACACCTAGATCTTTTTCTTTAGTGCTCACTCCTAAGGCGGACCCTAGCATCAGGTAACTATGATTCGAAGAATGTTTTCTAATGTGCATCACTTTGCATTTGTTTACATTAAATTTCATCTGCTACTTGGATGCTCAGTCTTCCAGTTTCCTAAGGTTTTCCTGCAATTTTTCATAATCTGCATGTGTTTTGACAACTTTGAATAGCTTTGTGTTGTCTGCAAATTTAATCACCTCACTCGTTGTTCCGATTTCCAGATCATTGATAAATATGTTAAATAGCACCGGTCCCAATACAGAACCCTGCAGCACTCCACTGCCCAATAAAGGACATTGCCTCCTATCCCATGATTTTTTAATTTTCTTAAGAGTCTCTTATGAAGAACTTTGTCAAACGTTTTCTGAAAATCTAGATACACTACATCAACTGGCTCTCTATTATCCACATGCTTATTCACGCCTTCAAAGAAATGAAGCAAATTGGTGAGACAAGACTTCCCTTGGCTTAATCCATGATGACTCTGTCCCATTAAACCATGTTTGTCTACGTGTTCCATAACTTTATTCTTTATAATAGTTTCTATATCTTGCCTGGCACTGACGTCAGACTTACCGGTCTGTAATTTCCCGGATCACCTCTGGAATCCTTTTTATAAATCGGCATTACATTGACCACCCTCTAATCTTCATGTACTATGGACAATTTTAATGACCATTTAGAGATCACTAACAGCAGATCAGCAATTTCATGTTTGAGTTCTTTTAGTACACTGGGATATATACCATCCGGTCCAGGTGATTTATCACTCTTTAACTTGTCGATTTGGCTCAGTACATCTTCCAGGTTCACCAAAATTTCTTTCAGTTCCTCCACATTTCATCCTTGAAAACCATTTCCAGTACAGGTAGATCTCTTACATCTTCTTCCGTAAAAACCGAAGCAAATAATTCATTCAATCTCTCCGCTATGGCCTTTTCCTCTCTGAGTGCCCCTTTGGCTTCTTCATTATCTCATGGTCCCACAGATTCGTTTACAAGCTTTCTGCTTCTGATGTACCTGAAAAAGTTGTTATTGTGAGTTTTTGCCTCCACAAGTTTTTTTTCCATATTCTCTTTTAACCTTCTTTCTCATTGCTTTGCATCTAACTTGACAATGCTTCTGTTGCTTATTTTCTTCATTCAGATTCTTTTTCCATTCTTTGAAGGATGCTCTTTTGGCTCTAATAACCTCTTTCACTCCATCTTTTAACCATGCTGGCTATTGTTTGCTCTTCTTTCCACCTTTGTTAATACTAGGCTTCCATAAATGGTATTTTTAAACAACATACATGCCTGCTTTAAAATCCTAATCTTTGCAGCTGACCATTTTAGCTTCTTTTTAAACATTTCTTTGTTGTAGTTGCCCTTTCAAAAATTAAATGCTGCTAAAGTAGATTTAGTGACTTCAGTCCAGATATCATTGTCTAATTAGAGATCCTCTGTGTTCATCCCACATTGTTTTGAATTTCATCACCACTTTTTCTCCACCACCTCCATCCTCTCTATTAAAAAGAATTTCATGACATTACTCCTAAGTCTACCACCCCGCAACCTCATGTCCTCTAGTTTTACCATTTTCCCTTCTCTTGCAAATATTTGTTTCTATATTAATATATTTCAAGTATTTAAATGTCTGTATCATATCATCCCTGTCCTTCCTCTTCTCTAGAGTATACATATTCAGTTATTCCAGTTTCTTCTGATACGTCCTTTGGCGCAACCCCAATAGCATTTTTGCTGCTCTCCTCTGGACCACTTCGTCTTTTTACATCTTTAGCAAGATACAGCCTCCAAAACTGAACACAATACTTCAAGTGGGGCCTCCTCAGGTACTTGTACAGGGGCATCAACACCTCCTTTCTTCTGCTGGTTAAGCCTCTCTTTATATAGCCTAGCATCCTGGCTATGGCCATCGCCTTGTCACACTGTTTTGTCGCCTTCAGATCCTCAGATGCTATCACCTCAAGGTCCCTCTCCCTATCTGTGCATATCAGGTTCTCACCACCTAGCACATATGGCCTTCCTGGATTTCTACTCCCTAAGTGCATCACTGCACTTCCTTGCATTGAATTTTAATTGTGAAACATTAGACCATTCTTCTAACTTTTGTAGATCCTTTTTCATGTTTTACAGTATCTCTGTAGTGTCGATTCTGTTACAAATCATCCGCAAAAAGGCAAATCTTACCTTCTAACCCTTTGGCAATATCGCTCACAAATATATTGAAGAGAATTGGTCCCAGCACTGATCCTTGAGGCACTCTACTACTCACCTTTCCTTCCTCCGATTGAATTCCATTAACCACCACCCTCTGGCATCTGTCTGTCAACCAGTTTCTAATCCAGTTCACCAATCTGGGTCCTAACTGCAGCCTGTGAACTTTATTCAAGAGCCTTCTATGAGGAACCACATCAAAGGCTTTGTTGAAATCTAAATATATTACATTTAACGCACATCCTCGAACCAATTCTCTGGTCACCCAGTCAAAGAATTCAATCAGATTTGATTGACATGATTTACCTTTGGTAAAACCATGCTGTCTTGGATCTTGGAACCTATTGTATTCCAGGAAATTCACTATGCTTTCCTTCAGCATCGCTTCCATTACTTTTCCAATAACCAAAGTGAGGATTACAAGTCTATAGTTTCCAGCTTCTTCTCTGTCATCACGTTTGTGAAGATGGTCCACATCCATTCTTCTTCAATACCTTGGAACCTCTCCCGTCTCCAAGGATTTATTAAATAAATCTTTAAGAGGACCCATCAGAACCTCTCTGAGCTCCCTCAATAACATGGGATGGATCCCATCCAGTCCCATGGCTTTGTCCACCTTCAAATTTTCAAGTTGTTCATAAACACCTCTTCTGAGAACAGTGCTATATCCACTCCATGCTCATATGTACCTTTGCCAGCCAATCATGGTCCTTCCCCTGGATTTTCTTCTGTGAGCACAGAATAGAAGTATTTGTTTAGCACATTTGCTTTTTACTCATAATTCTCCACATAGTGGTTCACAGCATCTTTCAATCTCACAATCCCATTTTTAGCCTTCCTCCTTTTACTAATATACCTCCTTACATTTGTTCTTCCGCTTGCACTTTTGCCAGACATATGTATCTCTTGGCTTCTTTCAGTTTCATCCAGTATTCATCTGTGTGTTCCTCTTCTTGAGTTTTTCTGTATTTCATGAACACCAACTCTTTTGCCTTTATTTTCTCAGCCACTTGCTTGGATAACAATATCAGTTTCCTTTTTTTTTCTTGCTTTTATTTACTCTCCACACATAAAAGTCAGTAGCTTTATTTATAGCTCCTTTCAGCCTGGACCACTGTCTTTCCACTTCTCCCAGCCCATCAGTCCTTTCTTCAGGTACTCCCCATTTTATGAAAGTCAGCATGTTTGAAATCCAGGACTTTGAGTTTTGAGAGGTTGCCCTCTGCTTTACTTGTTATATCAAGCCAAATCATTTGATGAGCACTACTGCCCAGGTGGGCACCCACTCAGACATAAGACACACTTTTCCCATTTGTAAGCACCAGATCTAGCATCACTTCTTCCCTCGTTGGTTCTGTCACAATTTGTCTGAGCAGATCACTTTGAAGGCAATCTCTCTACTTCTTTCCAATTTCGCAGATAGAACTTTCCAATTCACATCCAGCAGGTTGCAATCTTCCAGCAACAGCACCCCCCCCCCTTTCTTTCCCAACTTTTGGATATCTGTAACCAGATCTTTTAGTTGCTCTGATTGTGTTGGAGGTCTGTAGACAACACCCATGTGGACTGAGATTCCATCTTCTTTTTTCAAGGCAATCCTTACTGCTTCTTCTTTTCCCCAAGTCCCCTGAATTTCAGTCACTTTTATATCATTTCTCACATACAGAGCTACTCCTCCACTTTTTCGACCATCTCTATCCTTCCTAAATAGATTATAGCCCGGTATGTTTGCATCCCATTCATGGGAATCACTGAACCATGTCTCTGTGATATCTAAGTCTGCCTTTAACATCAGGGCTTGCAGATCATGAACTTTTCTGCTTAGACTGTGAGCATTTATGGTCACTGCTTTCCAACTACATTTCAGTGGAAGTCTCATCTTCTGTTTAGTTTTTTGTTTATTCTCATTTCCTACTGTGTTGGTAAGAAGTGATTTGCTAACATTGCTGTTTACATTGCTTTCTTTACTACTGTCAGATCTTGTCTTTTTCTGGGATGACCACTGGACGTGGCCTACATCCATATGCCACACCTTCTAGTTTAAATACCTAGGAACATATTGCCTGAATTTCTCACCAAGGATTCTTTTTCCTGCCACCATGAGATGCAGCCCATTGTTACAATATAGTCTTTTGTTTTTCCATGTATTGCCCCATCCTCCTATGTAACTAAAACCACCTTGACAACACCAGGCTTTCAGCCACCTATTGAAGTTCTCGGTATTTTATAACTTTTCTATCCCTTTCCAAAAGTAGGTAGTACTTCAGAAAAAGCTACCATTTGTACCAAAGGTTTTAACCCCTCCCCCAGCTCCTGAAAAGCTCTCTGCACTACAAGTGGAGTAGTATTTGCTAGGTCATTTGTTCCCATGTGAATAACAATATCAGTGTTAGATTCCCAATAAATGTAGCAGCTTCTTTAATGTAACTGCAGATTAAACCAATTATACGATTAAAGCTACTTTCTTGCCTAGGACTGGCAATGGAAAATAAACCTTCCAGAGCTTGTCCACAGTTCAGTAGACAAAGTTAGAACACTATAGCAAGAGTTAGCAATGTGAAGGACAAGAAACAGTTTGAAAGGCCTATCCTCTCTACTATCAGAGCTAGGCAGAAAGGGAAAGAAAGATTTTTTTTCTTCTGTGGGGGTCTAGATTAGAAAACTGTTATGGCTAATACATTTCACACAAGAGGCTACCCCAAGAAATGTGTGGACTTTTGGCTATAACAAGGCAGTCAAAATATCCCGTGATGATTTATTAACAATTCAAAAAGAAAAGCGAACAGTAGATATAGTATGTACTTTACATTTTTCACTTCTTTCAGACAACATGCAGAGGATTATTTGCAAACATTGGCAAATTCTTCAGGGCCATACCTGTTTTCAAGGAAAAGACTTAGTAATGGCTTATAAAAGGGAGTGTAATCTCAAAGAACTTTTGGTACCGTCCACATTACCAGAACCCACAAGGGATTTGATGTTATCTTTTCCTCTGGGTGACAAGAAATAGGTATGTTGCAGTGTATGTTATCATGCTCTGGAAATTACTAATTTTATACATCCTTCTACTGGTAAAATTTATCACTTGAAACATGTTTCCAACTGTACTACATCCCAAGTAGTCTTATTTATTTATTTATTTAATTTATTGTGAACATTTATATCCCACATAATCCCACCAAGGCAGGCTCTATGTGGCTTACAATGCTAAGGAAAAGTACATCACAATTAGTCAAGTGCAAATCAGGGTAGAAAGTAGGGGGGGGGGGGAATAAGGGGATGCAGAAGATCAAGCAGTAGAGGAGTAAGATCGATCACATAGGTAGGTCTTTAAGGATTTCTTGAACAGGCTGTGATCGGATGTCTCTTTTATCTTTGATGGTAGAACGTTCCAATGTCCCTGCTCACTGTTGTATGTGGGTAAAAGAACCCATATGATTAAAATTAGAGTAATAGATCACCATAGCTGTTTGAGCAGGAATGTACTTTCAGCACTGCTGGTGGAACATTGGAATGAAGCTGGACATTCAATCAGTGACCTCAAGTTTTTTTGTAATGAAGATCATTCAGCGTGGTTGGAGAGATGTGGATGTTGACACCTTACTTTTGAAAGAACAAAGGTTTATTGACCGCTTTCAGACAGTCACCCCTCATGGTCTAACATTGACCTTAGACCCTTTCTTTAGCTTTTTCTTTTTTTTATCTCCCTCTTCATGTCCTCAGATACGGTTTTAGTTTTGGCTTCCCAGTTTTGTTTTGCTTAGTAGTTTTCTGGCTGACTACGATAGTCTTTTTTTTTGTTTGCCATCATCTACACCCCCCCCCCCTCTTTATGCAAGGAGATGCATATGCAAATCCAATCAACTTTTATGTAAGGCATTGTATATGCAAATTCTATCAACATTCATGCCTTCTATAAGATAATCAGTCATCTGCACACTGCTTTGGGATTTTTTTTGTGTGACTTTTGGCAGTTTTTTAGAGTTTTCATTTGATAACGTGAAGGGGCATAATCGAAAGGGGCACCCAAGTTTTCCTGAGGACGTCCTCGCAGGACATCCCGGTGAAGGGGCGGGGAAACCCGTATTATCAAAACAAGATGGACATCCATCTTTCATTTCGATAATACAGTCGGGGACGCCCAAATCTTGAAATGTAGGTCATCCCTAGAGATGGTCGTCCTTAGACTTGGTCGTTTCTAATTTTCGGCGATAATGGAAACTAAGGATGCCCATCTCAGAAACAACCAAATGCAAGCCCTTTGGTCTTGGGAGAAGCCAGCATTCACTGGTCCCCCCTGACATGCCAGGACACCAACCATGCACCCTAGGGGGCACTGCAGTGGATTTCAGAAAAAACTCCCAGGTACATAGCTCCCTTACCTTGTGTGCTGAGCCTCCCAAAACCCACTTCCCACAACTGTACACCACTACCATAGGCCTTATGGGTGAAAGGGGGCACCTAGATGTGAGTACAGTGGGTTTCTGGTGGGTTTTGAAGGGCTCACATTTACCATCATAAGTGTAACAGATAGGGGGGGGGGGGGATGGGCCTGGGTCCACCTGCCTGAAGTGCACTGCACCCACTAAAACTGCTCCAGGGACCTGCATACTACTGTCATGGAACTGGGTATGACATTTGAGGCTGGCATAGAGGCTGGCAAAAAATATTGGCTGATAATGGATCTTTCCAAGCCTAACCCACATTCTTTTCATCGTCAACTGGTTATGGTCTACTGCCAGAAACCCAGCCTCGCCCAGCAGCACTCACAGCCTCTCTCTCCAATCATACGCCTGCATAACACTCACACAACCCCACCTCTCCACACAGCAACCTCCCTTCACTGTCCGCCCCTCTTCTACCCCTTCTAAAACCCCGCCCGCACCCCCAACCCTATCTTCCCCATCCCAGTCCCCAACTTCCCTTGAAAATCCCCATCACACCTGCGTGCAATGAGAGAGATCACCCCACTGATGTTATGAGGCCCCGCACCCCCGCATGACATTACTATAGTTACCGCTTTTCATGAAAGTCACTCTGTCCCAGTATATCACTTATAGTCCAGATTCCTGAACCCCATCAAGGTGGCAAATTTTCAGTCTCTTTAATCTCTTTTAAACACTGTAGAGCCTCTGCTGGTGAACCACATGCTTTCCATTGTCCATTATGAAAAATTTTCAAACAGGGTTGGGTACAAAAACATAAACCATATCTTGAGGTCCCTCAATTCAGTGCAGAGCGGTGAAAAAACAACGCCTCTTTTCCTGCAATGCTGCTGAATAATCCTGGTAAATCTGCACCAGGTGCCCCTCGTATTTGAGAGAGTCTCTTTTCAGTCTAAAGCCGTGCAGGATTTCTGCCTTGTGTATGTAATTGTGTACCTTTGCCAGCACCGCTCGCGGCCTATTCATCCCTTCTTTCAAGTGGCCCATGCGGTGCGGTCATTCTAGACACAAGGGGCCCATGCTATCCGATAGAGCAAATTCCAAGCGCAGCCATTTTTCCAGTGCGCCTGGCAAGGCATGGTCTTGGAGGGATTCCGGTAGCCCTATGAATCATATGTTAGTCCTCCGTGAGCGGTTTTCTAAATCATCAATTTGTGTTTCCAAGGTTTGTATCTGTTTTTCTAGCTGTTCCATGTGCTTGGAGGCCCCGGTTCCCACATCTTCCGACGCGGACACTCGCTCCTCCAGCTCCGTAATCCTGGTAGTTGTGTCCACCAACAATCCTTCCATCTCCAGTAGCTGGTCTAATAACTTGTTCCAACGTGGTTCAAGAGCTTTCCCAACCGCTTCGGTAATTTGCTGCAGCTGCGCCGCCGAGGTCGGACTTCCGCTGGTCTCCGCTGATGCCATTTTGTCCTCCGACCCTCGCGGTTTCTCTCGCTCTAATTTCTGATTTTTCCCCGGCATTTTAGACATAGATGGGGACAGGAATTTGTTCATCAACCACTCACTAACGCCTCTAAACTTCCCAACCAAAGATCACTTTTGCGGATCGTCAAAAAAGAGGGCTATGGAGGTGCGGGAACCTCGGAGAGGAGCCAACTCAAGTCCGCTCCCCTCAGCACATCACTTGATCTCCACAAACTAATCTTAAAGTATACAGTGTCTTGCTGATAATTGAATGCTGATTTTATTTCTTCACTTGAGTAGAAAGGCAGCCCAGAATCATGTCCCTGAAAGAAGTCAGCAGAATACAACATACACTGGCCTACTATATATACACACACATGCAAATTGTGCAGGAGCTATTGCTGAATTCAAACCCCCTTACAATATAAAGTCCTTACACTTTGCCCAGTGGCCTAGTGGTTAGGGTGGTGGACTTTGGTCCTGAGGAGCTGAGTTCAATTCCCACTTCAGGCACAGGCAGCTCCTTGTGACTCTGGGCAAGTCACTTAATCCTCCATTGCCCCATGTAAGCTGCATTGAGTCTGCCATGAGTGGGAAAGCGTGGGGTACAAATGTAAAAAAAAAAAAAAATTCTCTCCCCTCCCCTACCAAAGTAAACTTACAGTTCTTTCTTTTCCACCAGTGGAAGTGCCTATAGATCTTCTGTATGAGTTCAAACAGCTTGTCCACTCTGAAAACATACGGCAACATATTTCATGGAAGTACAGATGTAGTCTCTTGGATTTTTGCCAGAAACCACTCTTGAAGATTTTTTTTTCAATTTTGTCCTGTGCAATTTTTCATTAAGGAGTTAAGTGTGTGATTCTAATATGCAATCAACCCCCCCCCCCCCCCCCCCCCGCAAACAGCATTCAAATGTCTGTCATGGCTCCACATTCACAGTGCACAACCAAGGGTATGAATCTTTCTCCGAGGACCTCTGAAACTCAGGCTGTGTTCTCTGCTCCGTCCTCCATCAATGTTCTTCTCATGGTTTCTTTCTCATAAAGTGCAGAGCCATCCCTAAGAATAAGACAGCTGCCACCACAAGAAGGTGCAGGCTAGGAGTGGAAAAGAGAGATTCACCCTAACAGCAGCAAAATTGCTGCCACTCCCTCACAGAGTCTGGGACTTGTGAACAGGTAGACGCTTGATTTAGCTTTTCAGAATGCTAGCAAGTCACTGGATGGAGACGTGTGGTGGACACCAGGATGTGTCAGGATAAAGGAGACAATGGATGGATCGAAACCTGCAGGAAGAGAAGGAATTATCAACCAGGAAGCAGTCATCAAAGAAACAATAAAAGTTAGTAAGCACTTTAAATGAAAAATTGCTATTTTTCCATATGATTTTTATGTCATTTTGAGGTGATATTATTTTGACAGATTCCGAATGCTTCCACTGCCTGGTTTCTTTTATCATTACTACCTCAGTCAGCCCAGAGCTGGTGTGCTGTTCCTCATCAGAGCTATCATCTAGGCTCATAGAACACAGAATACAGCATGGACAGTTGAAGAGGGGACTCCGAGGGGGCAATTCCATAACTTGCAATTTAGGCACCCAGATGCCGCATGCTGAGTGCTAATTCTATGACAGAATCCAGGTGCCAAGATCTGATTATAGAATATTAGCATACATTGGCATCAACACACCTACATTTAGGCATGCCCATTTAAGCCATGTCAACAGCCTGCGGAAGTGGGTGCACCCAAAGGCAGAAATTTAGCACATAAGTTACGTGTGTAAATATTGGTCCCGCCCAGACCCTACCCATGTTCCTTCCCTGTGAACACCCCCTTTTTACATTCACACGTTAAGCAAGTTGCGTGCATCATTTATAGCATAGCAATTGTCCATCAAGCCCAGTATCCTTTTTTCCAAACAGTGGTCAAGCCAGGTACCTGGCAGAAACCCAATTAGCAGCAACATTCCATGCTATCAATCCTGGGGCAGGCAGTTGCTTCCCCATGTCTGTCTCAATAGCAGACTATGGACTTTTCCTCCAGGAATTTGTCCAAACATTTTTTAAACCCAGATACACTAACTGCTTTTACTACATCCCCAGGCAATGAGTTCCAGAGCTTAACTATTCTTTGAGTGAAAAAATATTTCCTATTTGTTTTAAAAGTATTTTCATGTAACTATCTCGAGTGTCCCCTAGGTCTTTGTACTTTTGGAATGAGTAAAAAATTGATTTCTACTCATTCCATACCAACTCAGGATTCTGTAGACCTGAATCATATACAACATTCCAGGCATCCTCCATCTTTTCCATGAAAAAATATTTCCTGATCTAAGTTCCCTCCTTGAAATAAGAGGGCATAACTATAACAGAAAACGCATATTTATTCTGAATAATAATGCAGGGAAGAGAATTTCAGAGTTAGGAACTGGAGAATAGTTGTACTGGATGGGCTGTGTTGTAACCTTGTGGAGCCCAGCTGCTAATGCTGACAATTAAAAAAGATGAGAGAGCAACTTTTAAACTAGATCATGGGGAAAACTGACAGTTGCTCAACAGCAAATTGTTCAGACAGAGGTACCCTCAGTTGATAATGTTAAAACAGGAATATCAGAATATCGTTATAGAGAGGATAAGATAAAAGCTGAGATATCACAGGTGGGTTTTAATGAAGAGCCGACAAATATGCGTGCTTTCAAATTACATGACTGAGCTGCTAATAATAAGGTACCTATGTAAAAAGTAAAAGTACTGGCTTCAAAAGTAGTGAAGTAAAAGTAGAAGTCTTATTCAAAATAATATGCAAGTAAAAGGAATGAAGTACAGATCTTAAAACTACTTTTTCACTACAAAGTAAAAAGTATTCTTAACAACTTGAACCACTAGTATGTTTACAAGCAACCTTCTAGTAGTCACACAAGGTCCTTCCTAGGAAAAAAAAAACACTTTCAGAACATGTAGCACTAAGGGGGACAGTTACTAAGGTATAGTAAAATTTGGCATTTTACTGCACTTTAATTTACTAAGGGAATCACTTACCTATGGTATCTCAGTACCTCAAAGACCCCCCCCCCCACCCCACCTTCCCACCCCTATAGGCCTACTATAACAGACCCCTGGTGGTCTAACGTAGAGAAAACAGAAGAAATCTCCAGCCCATACTGGTTCTGGGTTCAAAATGGCACCTGTGACCCCTACTATGTGTAAGAATGGAGTAAGAGTGGAGTGGGGTGAAGGTGCACCTGTGTTTGTTTTTTGAAGTTTCTATAATGTGGATGGAAATGTGGTAGTCAGGAAAAGTAGAGAATGCAACACGTGTAGCAGCTCCAGATGTAATTAAAAGAAGATCCCACATGGATAAAATGTTTTGTTACAGTCTCCCTTTGACCCCTGAAGCAGGTGGTATTGTCCCACAAAAACATGACCCCATATCAGGTCTTTGTTGGTGTCAATATTTTTTTGTTTACATTTGTACCCTGCGCTTTCCCACTCATGGCAGCCTCAATGCAGCTTACACGGGACAATGGAGGGTTAAGTGACTTGCCCAGAGTCACAAGGAGTTCCCTGTGCCTGAAGTGGGAATTGAACTCAGTTCTTCAGGACCAAAGCCCACCACCCTAACCACTAGGCCACTCCTGGATTTTCATTGGGGTGGGATGGTCTGTTAATTAATCCTGGAGCTGTTACTTGTGTTGCATTCTCTACTTTTCCTGTCTACTTTAGATTCTCGTAGAGGTGTTGTTTTCCTGTTGTTGCTTTCCCTGGAAATGTGGTGGCATACTTCCCCCTTTTTACCTTTGCTCCTGCAATACATAAGTACATAAGTATTGCCATACTGGGACAGACCAAAGGTCCATCAAGCCCAGCATCCTGTTTCCAACAGTGGCCAATCCAGGTTACAAATACCTGGCAAGATCCCAAAAAAGTAAAACACATTTTATGCTGCTTATCTCAGAAATAGTGGATTTTCCCCAAGTCCAATTCAATAATAGTCTATGGACTTTTCCTTTAGGAAGCCGTCCAAACCTTTTTTAAACTCTGCTAAGCTAACTGACTTTACCACATTCTCGGGCAACGAATTCCAGAGTTTAATTACACATTGAATGAAGAAAACATTTATCCAATTCGTTTTAAATTTACTACTTTGTAGCTTCATCGCATGCCCCTTAGTCTTAGTACTTTTGGAAAGTGTAAACAGACGCTTCACATCTATCCATTCAACTCCACTCATTATTTTATAGACCTCTATCATATCTCCCCTCAGTCATCTTTTCTCCAAGCTGAAGAGCCCTAGCTGTTTAGCCTTTCCTCACAGGGAAGTCATCCCATCCCTCTTATTATTTTCGTCCCCTTCTCTATACCTTTTCTAATTCCACTATATCTTTTTTGAGATGCAGTGACCAGAATTGAACACAATATTCGAGGTGCCGTCGCACCATGGAGCAATACAAAGGCATTATAACATCCTCATTTTTTTCCATTCCTTTCCTAATAATACTCAACATTCTGATTGCTTTCTTAGCCACAGCAGCACACTGAGCAGAAGGTTTCAACGTATCATCAACAATGACACCTAGATCCCTTTCTTGGTCGGTGACTCCTAACGTGGAGCCCTTGCATGACATAGCTATAATTCACACTCCTCTTTCCCACATGCATCACTTTGCACTTGCTCAGATTAAACATCATCTGCCATTTAGACGCCCAGTCTCCCAAGGTCCTCTTGTAATTTTTCACAATCCTCCTGTGATTTAACGACTTTGAATAACTTTGTGTCGTCAGTAAATTTAATTACCTCACTAGTTACTTCCATCTCTAGGTCATTTATAAATTTGTTAAAAAGCAGTGGTCCCAGCACAGACCCCTGGGGAACCCCACTATCTACCCTTCTCCATTGACTACTGACCATTTAACCCTACTCTCTGTTTTCTATCTTTTAACCAGTTTTTAATCCAAAATAGGCCAGTACCTCCTATCTCATGACTCTCCGATTTCCTCTGGAGTCTTTCATGAGGTACTTTGTCAAATGCCTTTTGAAAATCCAGATACACAATATCAACCGGCTAACCTTTATCCACATGTTTGTTCACTCCTTCAAAGAAATATAATAGATTGGTGAGACAAAATTTCCCTTCACTAAACCCAAGTTGGCTTTGTCTCATTAATCCATGCTTTTGAATATGCTCTGTAATTTTGTTCTTTATAATAGTCTCTACCATTTTGCCCGGCACTGATGTCAGACTCCTCGGTCTATAATTTCCCGGATCACCTCTGGAACCCTTTTTAAAAATCAGTGTTATATTGGCCACTCTCCAATCTTTCGGTACCATGCTCGATTTTATGGATAAATTACATATTACTAACAATAGTTCCGCAAGTTCATTTTTCAGTTCTATCAGTAATCTTTCCCTATCTCTCATCTGCTTTGCAGCCTCTGGTGCCCTGCTTTATTGACCAGGTCAGAGCTGCAGGGAGGGATCTGGGATGAGGGGAGGCATGTGAGGATGCTGTCTGCTGTCCACTAGCAGAAGTGGAATGGGAAGAACTTCAGCTGCTGCTGTGGCTAGACACACTGGGGTTCATTTTCAAAAGAGAAAAGCATCTCAAAAATGGCATATAGTGACAGCTGGATGCTTTTCTCTGAAAAATGTCCAAATCATGATTTCAAAACTCAGATTTAAGATGTTTTTCTCTGCAGTGCGTCCAAAAACTTAGATATTCTTCTGCCATCATGAAACAAAGCAAAAATGCCCAGGACTAAAAGTTAGACGTTTTGGCCTAGACCAATCACACCTAAGGCACAAAAAGGTGCCCTAAATGACCATATGACTATTGCAGGGATTAAGGTATGATCCCCTTACTCCTCAATGGTCACTGACCCCCTTCCACCCCCCAAAAGATGTGAAAGAAACAGTACATACCAGCCTCTATTACAGCTATTACGACTAGTCCTATTACAGCAGCAAGTAGGTCCCTGGAGTAGCCTGGTGGTCAGTGGAGTTGACTGTAGAAAAGGGGACCCAGACCCATATCCCACTCTAACTGCTAAACTTGTGGTAGAAAAAATCCACCAAAACCTACTATACCTACATATAGGTGACACCTGCAGGCATAAGGGCTATTGTAGTGGTGTACAGTTGGGTACAGTAAGTTTTTGGTGGGTTTTGGAGGGCTCAGCATACAATATAAGGGGGTAATGGTATGATGTGTACCTGGGAGCTTTTATGTGACGTCTACTGCAGTGCCCCCTAGGGTGCACCACTGCTCTGCTGGGAAATCTGTGTGGCCAGTCTACTAAGAATGCTTGTCCCCCCATTCATCCTTTGGACTTTTTTTTTTTTAATGGTCCTAAAAGATAGATGCACTGAGCACAAAAATGTCTAGCAAATGGCCATTTTCAAAACAAAAAGTTGAACATTTTTCTGGTTTGAAAATAGCCATGTTTGCTACTGGATTTTTGGATTTTTTTTTTTTTGCAAAACGTTCAAAATCGGATTTAGACATCATATCGAAAATGACCCCCGCTGTGTCTTTGGGTGTCAGGGCCTTGTCCTTCTGCCATTTTAGTCCCAGTCCAAATGTCACGTCTTCAGTCAATGGAGAGGTGGCAATCTCCATCGGTTCCTCAGTTCAATGTCACTGCTAATTTTTAACAGCACAGTTTAATGACATCACAGCACTGTGTCAACCCTCTATCATCAAGTGGCAAAGCCTTACCTCTCCACCACTACATTACAAGGAAACCTGTGCATAGGAACAGAAAAGACAGCAGAAAGACAAACCTTCCCAATCAGTGCTATCGCTAGAGCAAACCACAAATATGGGATCCAAAAGTGATCCAGGAATATACAGTCAAAAAAATCTGATGTGGATGCCAGGCAAAATGGTACAATCTGCAATTACAACAGAATTAATAGGTATGTGGATAGACATTGCTTAATGGAAAAAAGGCAACAAGGATTTAGCAATTTATGAGGTTTTTTTGAAGCTGTAAATACATATGTGGATAACATTGAGCCAGTCAATATAATGCATCTGGATTTTCAGAAGGCATTTGACAACGTTCTACATTGGAGACCCCTTAGGAATTAAACAGTCATTGGAAAGGAAGCCATATTGTGGGCTATAACTGGTTAAAAATAGGAAACAGAAAGTAGATCTAAATGGCTAGTTGGATGAAAATGAATCCAAAATAAGTCTTAATTATTGTGGATGAGCAAGAAAGTTTCTCCACCACCTAGGTGGGGTCATGCCTGGGAGTCACTTGGATTCAATACTGACACTTGAAAATCAAATTTACACTGTTCTTAAGGTCTTCCTGATTCTGAAAATGGTAAGACAAATTCAATCTCTTCTCTACTTTGTTCATCAAAAACTTCCTATCACAGGATGCCAATTAACTCTCTAAAAATGAAATACAGTTCTTAAAATAATGTATATGTTACAAAATGATCTAAATGGATTTAAACAACTGTTCCCTTTTTTGATTCTTTATTTGTAATGTAACTTCTTACTTATATATGTAAGCCACATTGAACTGATACTACTTTTTGGCACATGTGGGATATAAATACCAATACATAAATAAATCTCAGGTAGATTGGAGATAATATTATAGTCATTTTAGCAGCTGGCTTTTATAAAATTAGGTTAGGAAAATATCAAACCAAAATGGAAGCTACAGATAGCACCAGGAAACAAAGCAGTCCAAGAAGAAGTTCCACTCTGTTTCTGTGTCAATTCTCTGTCCTTGTTTCATGAGAAAAACATTTATAGAATGGTTGGTTAATTTTTATGCTTTAAAAACATCCACTGACCCCTGATGCAACCTTATTAGGCAAAACATGGCCATGCCAGGCATATTTTTATTAATAAACTTTAGAATTCCTTTTTTTACTACTGGTGCTATCTGCTTCTTTCATAAAATTAGGTTAGGTGCAAATATATACATACTGGAATGAACATACAAACTTATACTGTAGGTGTTGCCAGGGATGTAATCTCGGTGGAGGGCAGGCAGAGTCATTTGTCTTGCTCTCAAGCAGGCATAATCTCTGCACTCTAGCTGATGGATTTCACCTAGGCACCCTGTTATAAAATTATTATGTTTTCAATAGTCTTATCATATCTGGACTATGGTTATCCCCCCCCCCCCCCCAAATGTCACTTCAGCTTTCTCAAAATGCGGCCACTAAGATAATTCTTGGTTACAAATGTTGGAATGGGGACTATCCTTGACTGGGGTCTTTAGATTGGCTCCCCACCATTTTAGAATTGAATTTGTCATCCTGATTTGTAGGACTCTGCATTCATTTGCAAATTTGTTCTGAGGAAGGGATTAAGGCAGTGGCGTAGCTAGGGTAGTTGACACCCGGGGCCGGTCATTTTTTAACACCCCCCTCCAAAATCCAGTACTAGGCATACCAAGAATACAAAACACTCAGGATCTCTAGAGCAATTCTACCATACCATAAGCAGTAATTTCTACGAGTCACATAAGGAAAAGGAAAGCATTTTAAACACTACAGTGAGCACTACAACATCAAATCACCTATTGTAAAACGAAACCAGACAGAATAGTACAGATCGTCGATCCTGCACAGTGAATGCCAACTGAGAGCCATGTCTTTTTCACAAACACAGATACACCCTAAACCACTATAGAATAAGTAATCATAAACTTTCTATTTAGACAAACATTAAACTGAACCCCCAAGAGGCCAGACTGAGCATACAATGCAACCCCACAGAAACAGAAAATGTCCCCAAGTGCTGAGCGAAATATAAAGACAGCAGATGTAAATTTGAAAAACTAACAAATACCAATCACTTTACAAATTAACAAATAGAAATAAAACAAAAATAGAAAATAAAATAATATCATTTTATTGGACTAATACATTTAGCTTTCAGAGGCCAAAACCTCCTTCCTCAGATCAATACTGTATAGTGCTGTTACAGTATCCTATCCTGACCTGAGGAAGGGGGTTTTGTTCTCCGAACATTAGTCAAAATGTATTAAAATTAGTCCAATAAAGCTTACCTTATTTCCATGTTCTATTTATAAGCATTTATTAACACAGCTACAATACTACTTTATCCTAAAGCAAAAAAAATAAAAAAATATATTTTATTTACAGTTTGTTGTCTCTGGTTTCTGCTTTCCTCATCTTCTTTTCACTGTCTTCCTTCCATCCAGCATCTGTCTTCTCTCTCTCCCTGCCATCCTGTGTCTGCTCTCTCTCTCCTGTCCCCTCCATACAATGTCTGCCCTCTCTCCCTGCCCCTTCCATCCACTGTCTGCTCTTTCACTCCCTTCTATCCACTGTCTGCTCTTTCTCTCTGCTCCTTCGATCCACCATTTGCCCTCCCTCTTCCTCTCCCATCCATTCAGGGTCTGCCCTCCCTCTCACTCCCCCTTCCATCCAGGATCTATTCCCCCTCTCTCACTGCCCTCTCTTTTCGGCTCCCAGTTTCAGCCCCATTATCCCACCTGCAGCTGCCCCTAGTTCCAGATCCATTGATTCTCCCACCTACCCCTGCCCCAGGCATGACCCCATTCTCCCTCCTGCCCACTTTTCAGACCCCAGTTCCAGCTCCATGCCCCTTCTCCCATCTGTCCCCCCACCCAGTCCCTTCTGCCATCCTCCCCCCACCCTATCTGTCTCCCACCCGGTCCCTTCTGCCATCCGAGTCCCTCTCACCTCATGTGTCCCCCACCCAGTCCCTTCTGCCATCCGAGTCCCCCCACCCTATCTGTCCCCTACCCGGTCCCTTCTGCCATCTGAGTCCCTCTCACCCCATCTGTCCCCTACTCAGTCCCTTCTGCCATCCGAGTCCCCCTCACCCTCACCCCATCTGTCCCCCACCCAGTCCCTTCTGCCATCCGAGTCCCTCCCACCCTCACCCTGCCTCGTCTTCTCCCTGCCAACCGGTCTTTAAAAAGAAATCTCCGACGCGATAGAGAAGCGCAGCACCTCGTGTCTGCATGTAAAAGAAGTGGATCGTCTCTCATCGGGCCTTCCCTCACTGTCCTGTCCTTACGGAAATAGGAAGTTGCGTCAGAGGAGGGCGGGACAGGTGAGGGAAGGCCCAATGAGATGATCCGCTTCTTTTGCTTGCAGTCGCAGACACGAGGTGCTGCGCTTCGCTACCGCGTCGGAGATTTCTTTTTAAAGGGCTGGTGCGGGGGGGGGGGGGTGCCAGAGGAGCGAGCAGCGGGAGTGGTGGAGCACCCCCCTCTCTGCTGACACCCGGGGCGGACCGCCCCCACCGCCCCGCCCTTGCTAAGCTACTGGATTAAGGGCCCTTTTTACAAAGCTAAACAGGAAGTACCGCTGGGCAGTGGCGTTCCTAGGCTGCCTGACACCCGGTGTGGTCGCTGATGCGGCCCCCCACCGGCGAAATTACCTCCCCTCCCACACACACACACACACACCAGTGAAATTACACCCTTCCCCCCCCCCGGGTGCATTTTTACCTGCTGGGGGGGTGCCGCTCGCCTGTTGGCCGAGTCCGCTCGTTCCCTCCCTGCTGCTCCCTCTGCCCCGGAACAGGAAGTAACCTGTTCCGCACAGAGGGAACAGCAGGGAGGGAACGAGTGGACTCGGCCAACAGGCGCGCAGCACCCCCCACCGGCGAAATTACACCCTCCCCCCCAGGTGCATTTTTACCTGCTGGGGGGGGTGCCGCTCGCCTGTTGGCGAGTCCGCTCGTTCCCTCCCTGCTGCTCCCTCTGCCCTGGAACAGAAAGTAACCAGCAGGGAGGGAACGAGCGGACTCGGCCAACAGGCGCGCGGCACCCCCCCCCCCCCAGTGGCATGCACCCTGGGCAGACCGCCCCCACCACCCCCCTTGGTACACCACTGCTGCTGGGCTACTGTCAAAAACACATGGCAACGCCAGCACAGGCCCCATTGCTAAGGGGCCTTAAGCTCTCTATGACCCATGTTGGAACAGGTCCCTTTTCTTCCCCCTCCCCCCCATTATGGAATTCACTTTTGGTTGAGCTTAAGTTAGAAACTAATTATAGTACGCACCGGAAGAAATTCTTTATTTGCCCTCTTTGAAGTTTTATAGGTTATCAATTGATCCAGGTTTTATTTTTGACAGTTTATTACATTTTTTTTTTTGTTTTATGTGCCTTTCAGATAGCCATACTGTTTGTATTACTAATTGTGTTGATCTCTGCCTTGAACCAAACTTTATCACATAAGGTAGAATTAAAATGCCATTTTAGATTAGATTAGATGGTCAGTTTTCCCAATGGAGAGAAGTAATTAGAACAGTGCCCCAGGGATCTGAAATAACATTTATAATAATGCATGAAGGAGTTCTCAGCATTAGAGTTAGGCATAGAAGAGGCAATGTGAAAGTTAATACCTTTTCAGATGGTCCTACAGAGCATAAAATACTTAGGGAATTGAATCTTAAAACAGTACAAAGCAATTGTATAAGTTGAATTATGTGACTATTTTGAGGAAGGTGGTGGCGTTAGATGGATAGGGTAGGTTCAGAAAATGGAGGGGGGGAAGGGGTAGGAAAGTACTGTAAAGTTTTCACAACTAGTTCAACAGGAAGGCTTTCTCTCATCACAACAGACTGAAGACAAATTGAGCTGAAGTTACTGTTTCTTCATTATTTATGTTTACAGTACCTTGCTAATAACAAGGAGAACTGTATAATTCAGAGGGGAGCTGGGAATCTTGGAATTCAGAGGGTGAAGCAATGAATCGAGAATTTATACTGCCCTCCTACAGGGGCGTAGCCACGGGTGGGCCTGGGTGGGCCTAGGCCCACCCAGTTGGGGTTCAGGCCCACCCAGCAGTGGAGAGCTTCAATTTCGGCAGCGGAGGGAGCAGGCTGAGGTCCGATCCTGCTTCTGCCTTCCTCTCTCTCACAGTGCTTCTCAGACGCTGCCTACCTACCACCACCACGATCTAGCATCTTCCTCCCGTCTCAGCACTGCAGCAGCGGAGCAGCGGTAGCAATTCATGCTGCCTCCTGCTTCGTTCTAACTCGGAAGCGTCTCCTCTGCCGCGTCCCACCCCCATTATTACAACTTCCTGTTTCTGCTGGGGCAGGACGCAGGCGTGCGGCAGAGGAGACGCTTCCGGGTTAGAATGAAGCAGGAGGCAGCATGAATTGCTACCGCTGCTCCGCTGCTGTAGTGCTGAGACGGGAGGAAGATGCTAGATCGTGGTGGTGGTAGGTAGGCAGCGTCTGAGAAGCACTGTGAGAGAGAGGAAGGCAGAAGCAGAATGGGACCTCAGCCTGCTAAGGGTGGTGCTGTGCCCCATTGAAGAGATGGAGAGTTGGGGGAGGTCTCCTTAAGATAGGTGCTGCACGGGGGGGGGGGGGGGCATGAGGTGGAGAGGGGCAAGAGAGAGAGAGAATTGTGGGACATAGGGTAGAGAGGGGTAAGAAAGGAAAAAATCTTGCATTGGGAGGGGAGAGGGACAAGAGAGGGAGAAATGTTGGACATAGGGGGGTAGTGGAGAAGGAGAAATGGTAAATGTTGGACTTGGGCAAGGGGTGATGAGGAGGAGAAGATAGATGGTGAAAAATTGGACATGATGGTGGAGGGCAGGAAGAGATGTTGGATGGGGCACAAGGGAGGGGGAGAGGCAGAAATGTTGGGCATGGCAGTGGAAGGGAGGAAGAGAGAAAATGCTGTATGGGGGGAGGGGGAAGAGAAGTGTTGGACCCATGGCACAAGAGAGGGAGAAATGGTAGAAAGTGGGAGAGAGGGAGATATATTGGACCTGGCAGTGAATGAGAGGGAGAGAGAAACACAGGAGCTGGAGAGGGGAGAAAGGAGGAGATGTTGGATTCAGGAGCAGAAGGGTGATAGAGAGGTGCCGGACAGTGGGAGTGAGGGAAGAGAGAGGGAGAAATGTTGGAACATGAGGGAGAGGGCAGGAGAGAAGAGAGAAGGGGCAGAGAGATGTAAGGCTGCAAGAGTGGGGTGGGGAGAAAGAGGGAGCAGATGCTGGGCTAGAAGGGTGGAGGGAAGGAAGATGGCGGAACCATGTGGGAGAGGCCAGGATGGAGAGGAAGAGGGTGGCAAGGAAATAAATAAAAAGATAGTGATTACAGAGGATAGAAATATGGTAATGAAAGGTAATGAAGGGCTGAGGAAGGAGTGAGATGGGGAAATGGAAAAGCTAGTGGGTGAGAGAAAAAGATGAAAATCTGATAGGTAGCTGTAAACTAAAAAGGAGGAGAACAGTGAGAGGGTGAAATTTGAGTTGACAGCAAGGCAGAGAGAAGAAAAAAGAGAGGAAAGAGCTAAAAATAAGAAGTCAATATGTCAGAAGCAGGTGTAGTGAAGGTAAAAGAAGACAAATGGACAGCAGCCGCTCGAAAGAGAATTAGAAGACGACAGACAGGAAAGCAGAAAAGAAACTGCAACCAACATGATGGAAAAATACAATATCCAGACCACAAAGGTAGAAAAAAGCAATGTATTTTGAATGTTTTAAATGGAATATGTTGGCTTTGGGAAATCTAGCAAATGTGTTTGTATCGTGTTCAGGAGAAAGGAAATGCATTTCTGTTTTTATTTCTCCAGTGTTGAAGTACATGCTAAGTTTAACTTTTTGGGGTACCGAGTTCAATTTTTGTCTAAATATTTTTATTTCTGATACGTGATCCCTTGTTCTGTATTTGGTGAGGGTCTGTTGGTGTGACAGTAATGGCAGGTTGGGAAATCGGAGGGCAGGGAGGAGAGGGGATCAGGGAGGTGGCCCTAGCATGTCTAACACCAGTTCTGACCCTTGCTGTATAGCTGGTAGGGATCCTAAGCCTCCCCAGCTGAGGACTTCCTCCAAAGACGGCCAGAACTTCCTTCTACCAAGCTCTGCAGTCGGTGACAGCATGCTTGAGTCACTGACAGCTAAGCACGCATAGGGTGCTGGCATCAGTGGCTTATGGATGTTGCTGCTGCCTGCCAAGTTTGGTAAAAGGGAGTTCTGGCCACCTTCAGAGAAAGTCTTCAGCTGACAGAGCTTGAGGATCCTTATTAGCTAATGTATTTATATTTTGCGGTAGGGCAGGGCAGAGAAAATATTGTGCCCACCCACTTTGGGCTCAGGCCCATCCAAAATTGGCTGTCTGGCTACGCCACTGCCCTCCTAGAAGTATACCCTGGAGGTAAGGAGAAACAGGGGTGATATGATACAGACGTTCAAATATTTAAAAGGTATTAATCCACAAACGAACCTTTTCCGGAGAGGGGAAGGCGGTAGAACCAGAGGACATGAAATGAGATTGAAGGGGGGCAGACTCAAGAAAAATGTCAGGAAGTTTTTTTTCACGGAGAGAGTGGTGGATGCTTGGAGATTTCTTTATTTACAGCAACGAATAACAAAAATACAGAAATCATATAAATACCAATATTCACATGCCTAACACAAACCATTCTATCACCAAAACAATCCCTTCTGCCCCTATACATATATACACCCCTCCCCCTCCCTTTTCCCCCCCTTATTCCCCCCCTAAAATTACAACCAACACAACATCACAGTAACTATAATCATAAGGCCTTTAACCTCACATGCTTCCACCACAAGGACACCATCTGTGAATCCCTCTCCACTCTTTCCCATTGCGCCACTTGCTGTACAGCCCGCACCACATCCCAACTGACCTGTTCAATGGATCGATCTTCTTGGTGCAGGGATACCCGGCAACGAGCCATCCAAAGACAGAACCGGAGAATGAGCGAAATCAAGAACCCCGTCCCCGGATCCAGCTGACCTCTCTTGAATCGATATCCATACACCCAGTCCGCATACGTATAGGAACGGAACGTGGGGATCTGGAGGAGAGCAGAAACCCTGTCACCCACCCCCCGGGAAAAGGGACAGTCCTTCAAAAAGTGGTCCATGGTTTCTAACTTCCCCACACATTCCCCCCTTGGACAATTCCTGTCCTGGATCTTCCTATCTCTCAGATTCTCTCTGACATATAATTTGCCGTGTAGGGACAGCCAGGCAATGTCCCGATATTTAGCCGGAATCCTCTCCGAATTGATATTCCGTAGCCCTTGCCTCAGCACTTCCCCGGGAGCATCCCTAAGTACCAGAGGGGACGAGAACATCTGGGAGCGCACTCTCTCCACCCAGATTCCTCTCTTCCCATCCCTAATCTCCCCCACTAGAATCCCCCAGACCCGAACTAATTTTACTAACGTTTTATAGTACCCTACCCTTTCCGGAGCCCCTTTCCGCAATACCCCTACCCTCTCCCCTCTCCTCCACCCCACCCAAACCCTCTCCCACCACCCCAGCACACTACTCGCCCACCCTGGAGGAGCCTGACCCACCGCTCTCCCTAGATTAAAGTGCACAAACAAAGAACTAAAAAACAAAACCGGATTGATCATCCCTACCCCCCCCCCTCCTTCCTAGATAGATATGTGGTGTTTCGTTTGACTGGATTCAACCGATTGCCCCACAGCAGCTGGAAGAAAATGCTATACAACGAGGCATAGCACTTTTCAGGTACCAAACAAATGTAGCTGATGAACAAAAAGAGGGGCACCAAATGGGTCTTGATGAGTTTCACCCGATCTTCCATGGACATTTTCCACCTCTTCCACCTGTCCACCCGCCCCTTTGCTTCCTGAAGACAACGGTCCCAGTTGAATTTAGCATAATCTCCTATCTCAAAGTAAATCCCCAAAACCCTCATTCTATCCACCACCCCCGGGAAACCCCCTCCTAATTCAAACTGCTCCCCTACTGGCCCTAACCACAAACTGTTGCATTTGTGGATATTCACCCGTGACCCTGTATCCCCTGCGAAATCGTGGATGAACTCCAAAAGTTTATCCCCTTCTGCTTTGTTTGCCACCCACACAGTAATATCGTCTGCGTATGCCACCACCCGCAACTGTTCTCCCGTGCTTACCTCCACCCCCCTCAATCCTCCCACCCCACCCTGCTCCAGACGCCTAATAAAAGGGTCTATAGAAAATGCATACAGCAAAGGGCTTAAAGGGCACCCTTGCCGAACCCCTGCCGTCAGCTCAAATTCCCCCCCTTTCCACCCATTGATCAATGGAAATGCATGTGCATGAGAATATAACAACCGTAATTGTGCCACCCAATCCCTAGGGAACCCGTAATACTCTAAAACCCGCCAGAGGAATCCCCATTGGACCCTGTCAAAGGCTTTTTCTTGGTCAAGCGCCACCATCAGCCACCCTGACCCCTCCTCCCGACTCCGCTCTAAACCTTCCCTCACCCATGCCGCAGCCTCCAGCACCCCTCTACCCGGCACCCCACAAGCCTGTGAGGCTGCCAACAAGTCCCCCGAGAATTGCCGCATACGCTTGAAGAGCATCTGCGCAAAGATCTTACGATCACAGTTTAGTAGCGCAATAGGCCTCCAGTTAGTTAACAGCTGCGGATCTTTGCCCTTACTTAACAAAATCAATGCAGACTCCAACAAGGATTTTGGAAGAGACCCCCTCTGACGTGCCTCTTCCCAGAGATCCAATAAAATCGGAGCCAGGCGCCTGCGAAACGTATGATAGAATTCTGCCGGCAGCCCGTCCGGCCCCGGAGATGTCCTCTTTCTCAGGGCCCCTATAGCCTCCTCAACCTCCTGCAGTGTCCAGGGGCACGAAAGGGCCTGGAGATGAGACCCCCAATTCCCCACCCCCGGAGTCCCTTCCACATACTGATCCATCCTCCCCCCATCCAAGTGCTGATCCGAAAAAAAACCCCTGAAGTGCTCTTCCACCACCTTCAATATTCCCTCTTTGGAATCCTGCATCACCCCCCTAGTATCCCTAAAACCCTCCACCACCCTATGCTCTCTTCTTCCCTACAACAAACGAAGGGATCTGGGCTAATCAATTTACCAAAGTCCCTCTCATAAACTAAAGAGGAATACCGATCGTATTGAGTCTTCTCTAACAGAGACTGTAATTCTTGGATATCCTCTTTCCTCCCTCCCTTGGAAATCAAATAATCCTTCCTTTGCTTCAAGGCCATCCCCAAACGTGTCCTTTCCCTTCCCCTCCTCCGTGCCTGTCCCATGAAAAGGAAACGCGTCCGTTTTTTCACCACCTCCCACCATTCTCCTCTGGAGGGAAAGATCCCCCGTAAGGATAACTGGTCTTCTAAAAAAATTCAAATATTTCTTTTGAGCCTCCTCATCCTGGACCCATCTTAAATTCATCCTCCACAACCCCCTACCTATCCTATGAGCCGCCGACCCCCCTACTTCCACAAGAAGCAGTTTATGGTCGGAAAAATCCACGTCCAGCAGGCGAGGCCCCCGCTGGCATACCCCTCTACAAACCAAAAACCGATCAATTCGGCTCCTACATCTCCCCCTGCTAAACGTGAATCCATCCTCATCTGGGAAATGTTCTATGTGAACATCTATCAGCCCCCCCTCTTTCATGATCCCGAGCAAGCGCACCCCATCATATGTCACCTGTACCTTAGTACCCCCACTATCCTGTTTCCTAATAATTAAATTGAAATCTCCCCCCCAAATTACCTGGCGTGCAGTAAACAAGTAAGGCCTGATCTTCCCTAATAACAAACTGCGCTCCTTCCTAGTCTGCGGCCCATAAAGATTAATAATTCGCAACGCCATACCCTGCCATAATACGTCTACCACTAAACACCTCCCCACCCCGAGTTCCATCACACGCTGAATTTCCACCTTATGTGTCTTAAATAAAATCCCCACTCCCCCATATCGTTCCCCTGCCAGCCCCCACACCGAGGGTCCCCATCTCCAATCCCTGCGCGCCCTTCTCAGCTGCTCCAGGTTCTGCAAACGCGTTTCCTGAAGCAGAAAACAATCGGCCTTAACCTGAGAAAAGCACTCATAGGCCAAACACTGAGCTCTCTGGGAAGCCACACTCGCCACATTTAGGGTGGCGAACGTCAGAAGAAGCCCTGCCATACCCCCCATTAGGACTCATGCAACTCCTCACTCTCCTCCTTCCTTTGCATACTATCTACTCTCTGTGGCAACCTGCTACCCAGAATGTAATCCTCCTCTCCATTATCCCCTATCTCTGCCGCCCAGTCCCGTATCCCTGTATCCTGATCCCAACCTTCCCCTCCCCCCTCCCTCATACCTTTCTTCCTCCCTTTCTTCTTTTTAAACCCTACGGAATCCCCCCCTGCAACCTTCCCCTCTTGAACCTCTCCCCTCTGCACCCCCTCCCCCTCCTTTCCTACCTCTACATTACCGTCCCCTTGAGCTTGCTCCTGGCTAACCACCCCCTGCCCCATCCTCCTCTTACCCCCCCTCCCTTCCCTACCGGAACCCCCTCCTCCTCCCCAACCTCAACATCTTCCACTTCCATCCCCCCCTCCTCGTCATGGGTACCCCTTCCCTTCCTACCTTGACTCCTTTCCCCCTTGACCTTTCCCCGACTCCTCTCCCCTCCTCCCTCTTCCTGAGGTCCCTTCTCCCCATCATCCCCCTTCCCCTGTATCTCTGCCCCCCCATCCTCTTCTTCCAAAATCTGAAATCGATTACCCCCCTGCCCCACCCCAGGCAACCCCTGTAATGTCAAACCCTTTCCCTTTGAAACCTTCCGTTTCTTTAATTTTGACACTTGAACCCACTCTCCCTTTCCCTCCTCCTCCTGTCCCCCTCTAGTCTCTAGACCCCCGCCCTCCTCTAACCGTAAACCCTCCTCTTCCCCCTGCAAACCACCCCTCCCCTGTACCCCCAAACCTCCCTCTCCTCCCCCTTCCTCCCAAGCCCTCCCAACCCCCAGACCCCTGACCTAGATCCTGCCCCTCTCCCCGAATCATATTCCCCCTGCCCTCATCCCTCCTATTATGACGCGCCCTCGGGCAGTCTCTAAAGGCATGCCCCAGACCCCCGCACAAATTGCAACGGATAGAGGAACAATTTTCTGTATAGTGCTCCTTACTCCCGCACTTTACACACTGTTGTACTGGGCAAGACATACTATAATGGCGAAAGGATCCGCAACGGAAACACTGCCGTGGCTGTCCCTTGTAAAAACAGAGAATCCTGTCCCGGCCAATAAAAGCCGCAGAAGGAATGTGCTTGACCACTTGCCCTTCCTGTCTTAGCTTAACCCAAGCCCCCCACCCCCCTGCCCACACCCTACTTGGATCCGGGAGTTTGGATAACGGGGTTCTCAAATCCGCATGCCGCTGTAACCAGTAGGCCAGGTCTGCCCCTGAAATGGACTCGTTTCGTACCAATACAGTGACTTGCACCAAGTCAGGTCTACTAATAGGAATAACCACATAATTGCTCCAATCCCCCCTTCCTTTCACCCCCTCATACCTCTCCCAAAAGATTTCCATACCCCTCTGCGTTAGAAAACTAACATCGTACTCAGGCAAATTAACTGGGTGAATACAGGCATAGAAGTCCTCCGGCACAAACCCCAGGCCCATGACCATCCTCAAAACCGTCTCCCGAGAAGGCATAGCCCCCTCCCCCACCCATCTAATCTGCACCACATTCCTTCGTTTGGGGATTTGCCCCGCCCCTCTCCCTTCCCCCCCTTTCCCCCTTGATCCCTCCACAGACACTGGCCGCCCCCCCCATCTCCCCTCCCCCCTCACCCCTCACCACCGCCGCAAAGGAAAGAGCACCCTGCCCCTCCCCCCTCACTTCTCCCCTACCCTTCTTCCCTTCCTCCGAATCCCGGCTCCCCACATCCCCCTCCCCCACCTTCCGACAAGAAAGCATACCCCTCTCTTGACCAAGACCCTCCCCCCGCCCCCCCACCCTCCCCTCGCACACAGCCCCCCCTCAACCAGTTCAAACCCAGACCTTCAACTGGGACATCAGGAGCTTTAAAAATTAGTGCACTTTCAGAGCTTACTCTGGTCTGAGCAATTGGTCCAATGTCCTGCTCCATTCCATGCAACTCCTGTTCCAGTTCCTCTTTCTCCTGCTGATTCTCTATGTCCTGGGCACCATACCCTAGCAGGTCCCCTGCAAACTTGGCTGCAGATTGAACAGAGATCTCTCCTGATTCTTCCTCCTGTCCGTCCTGACCTCGCGGGCAGACCTGCTCTGAGCCAAGCTGCACAGCTGATGATAATTGATCACCAGAAACTGCTGCCTCAATCAGAGCACCTTTGGAGTGCTCCTGCAGTTGGAAGCCTGCTGGTTTTTGCTTCTCTTGCAATCTCTCCACACAGGTAAGTTCAATACTTTTTTCCACACCCTGTTCTTCTTCCCCACTAGTGGGTACTGAAAAGTGTCCTGGGTGGAAAACCTGTCTCCATCCGTTTCAATAATATGAAAGTGTTGTAACTTTGTGTCTTTTCCTTTCTGTTCTACCGGAATACCTGAGGCCAAACAATCCGCCCCTCCCCCTTCTCCTGGAACCGTATCCAACCTGAGTACTCCCTCTTCCCTTGGGCTCATCAGGGCTTTCATAGTTTGCAATGTACTTTGACTGTTTGGACTTTGTACAATCTCTGTTACCAACTGCCTTTTGTGAAACAATGTTCCTGAGCTTAAACTGGTAGATTCCTGTGCTGGGGAAAAAACCTCCTGGCTCATAGTTTTAGATGTACCAGCCTGCATCCTCTCTTGATTCTCATAAACCTCCCTCAAGGGATTTGCAGAGCCTGTTTTTAAACAAGCAATTCTTTTTTCCTTCTGTTTCAGCAACTTTGTTAAGCGCTTTTCTTCAGTCTTATACTTTTGACCATGCTCTGCTGGGGCCAGCCTACTCATGGCTTTAGTCATTTTCAACCGTTTCCCCAGCTCCTCTATTTCCTTCTCCAGAGACTTGATGTGCCTCACCCGCTCCACCGTTTCTCTGGCACACTGTCCTGGGTCCATATTCTCCCACTCACCGGCCTCCTCCCCTTCTTCTGACCACTCTTCTTCACTGCCGGCTGCCTCAAATCCCAACTGGGCCTCCTGCCCCACCTCTATTCCTTCTTGTCCTTGCTCCTTCTGGGTCTGCACCTTTAGGGCCTCAACCTTCCTCCTTCCTCCCCCATGATCTTCAGGCTCCTTACCTGGACGCCGCTGGGTCATGGAGGAGGCATCAGATCCACAATCCTCCCTGGCCCTGGGCGCTTTACGGTCCAGGGGACTACGCTCCCTTCGTGCTGGAGGAGGGACTGGCTGAGAGCTACTCCGCCGGGCCTTCAGATCCTTCGGCCTTGTAGGCCCCATAGCCTGGGAGTTTCCTGGGCCTCTCTCCCCAGGCCCCCTCCGCATAGCTGGGGAAGGGACCAGGCCTGGCTCCCTTTCCTCAGAGCCTCTGACCGCACCTCCTTCCTGCCCTCTGTCTGACAACGACTGACGCTTGGAATGCCCTCCCGTGGGTGGCGGTGGAGATGAAAACGGTAACGGAATTCAAACATGTGTGGGATAAACATAAAGGAATTCTGTGCAGAAGGAATGGATCCCCAGAAGCTTAGCCAAGATTGGGAGGCAGAGCTGGTAGTGGGAGGCGGGGCTGATGGTTGGGAGGCGGGGCTAGTGCTGGGCAGACTTATACAGTCTGTGCCCTGACAATGGCAGATACAAATCAAGGTAAGGTATACACAAAAAGTAGCACACGTGAAATTATCTTGTTGGGCAGACTGGATGGACCGTGCAGGTCTTTTTCTGCCGTCATCTACTATGTTACTATGTTATATATGGAGGCAAGCAGCAGTTGTAGCAGTTGTAGGTTGAAGTCTGGAATGAATGGCTGCAGGAATCATTAGACATGAGTAGAAGTGCATATGCCCAATGTTCTTTTGCCATGATGCAAACTAGACAGGACACAAATGATCACAGCCTTTCCCTGAAGTGCTGGGATGTGGAGAAATGGGAACATTTTTGGGTCAATGTTCAGCCTGCGGTGCTCAGCTTTTTGCTAATCGTGCTGGCATTATGCCCAGAAATTCAATTCTGGGCCCATGTGCAGGCTTTGGCATAGAATTTCCAAGTTTAAGGAGCCAGCTCTAGATATGGTGAACCACATAAAGATAGGACTGACTTTTATGCGGTTACCTTGACCGGTTAAGTGCTGAATATCGGCATTTAACGAGCCAAGTGCTGACTCCACCCCCGGAACACCCCCAAAATAACCAGTTTTGTGAGAGGCGCTAACTGGACATTTACAGCAGCACTAACCAGTTGCCACTGAAAATGACTAGATAGCCCTGAACAAGCAATTTAACTGACAAACAGCCATTTCTGGCCAGTTAAATCGCTTTGAATATCAACCCGTTTATTTTCTATAGGATGTTAGGAAAGTATGCTGATTTTAGAGTTGTATCTTCTTTCTCTTGGAGAGGAGAGGGGAGCCTCAGGGACTTATATATACTGTATACTGTCATCTACCAACATTTGCTTATTTCCGATCTGACGAAGAAGGGCTACCTTCGAAAGCTAATCAAGAAATGTATTAAGTTATGTCCAATAAAAAAGGTATCATCTTATTTTCTTTTCCATGTTTTATTTTGTTTTATTTCTATTGACTACCCAGTTCTTCAGATACCAGTTTACAGAGAATGGATTGGCTGACAGAGATGATGGTGATATATGAGAGTATTACAAGCTCTTTGAAGGACAAATGAGCATTACAAGCCTGGAGGAGATGGTTGCTTTTCTTGAATTATTTTTTACAGAAAGGTAGAATCAGTTTTAATGAGGTTGATTCCTGATTTTCTTATTTACAGAAAGTTGTTACTTGGTATGAGCCAGTATGTGTGCTACAATCACGGGATCAATATAACCTTGTTGTACCGGCCTGACATCAAAACCTGGCTACGCTTGTGAGACATACCCATGTCCCATCCATGCTCCGTCCATGTGTACGCTCCCCTAGCATTACACACAATACCACTTATGCATGCCCTTACAGAATAACGCTTAGTTCTGCTAGTAATTACTCGCGGATGTGTACAGTTAGCCATGAAAGTGCTAATATTATGTAAATGTATGCACACCAGTGGCGTGAAAATGGTGGCACCCTGTATAGAATCACCCTTAATGGCCTTTATTGTAGAGCACCCTCGCATCTAAATGGCAGCATTTAAATGTCAGGAGAGGCCCAGATGTCTAAACACCATTTCAGAAAACGCTATTCAGATATGTGGAAGCTGAGTTCATCCAGAAGGCAAGGGAGCATCGGAAAATAGGAAATCCATGTCTGCATTGGGAAAGCTGGAATTTGGAATTTACACCTACTCCAAGGCACATCTAACTGCCTATTGTTGGGGCAGATTTAAATCCTGATGTGCCTGGCCTCCATGATGCTAGCTTCCCCTATCCTTCACCATCCGATCATGTCCCCACTGCAATGCCAGCTTCCCCAACCCTTATGACAACTGAGACCTCCATATCACCAAATCCCCCACATTATACCAGTGGCATAGCCAGACATCCAGTTTTGGATGGGCCTGAGCCCAAAGTAGGTGGGTACAAAATTTTCTCTGCCCCGCCCTACTCTCATCTCAAAATATATATACTTTAGCTAATAAGGATCCCCAAGCTCTGTCAGCTCAAGACTTTCTCTGAAGGTGGCCAGACCTCTCTTTTACCAAGCGTTGTAGGCAGCAGCAATGACCCTAAGCTACTGATGCCAGCACCCCACACATGCTTAGCTGTCGATGGTTCAAGGATGCTGTTGACAAGTGCAGAGCTTGGTAGAAGAGAGTTCTGGCTGGGGATGCTTGGTGATCCTCACCAGCTATACAGCAAGGGTCAGGACTGGTGTTAGACCTGCTTGAGCCCAGATCAGAAAATAAAGGAGGGGCCCCCCCTCCTTGATTCCCTCTCCTCTCTGCCTCCGCTCCGATTTCCCACCTGCCATTACTATCACACCAACAGACCCTCACCAAATACAGAACAAGGGATCACAAATTAGAAATAAAAATTTTTAGACTTGAATAGGAACCCCAAGAAGTTAAACTTGGCATTAATGCAACACTGGAGACATAAAACAGAAATAGATTTCCTTTTCTACTGAACACAATACAAAGACATTTGCTAGACACATTTCCAAAATCTAACACATTCCATTTAAAACATTCAAAATAAAATGCTTTGTTTATACCTTTGTTGTCTGGACATTTTATTTTTCCATCTTGCTGGTTCTAATTTCTCTTCTCTGCTTTCCTGTCTGTCTGCTAATTCTCCTTCAAGCAGCCGCAGTCCATGTTTTTTCTCTTCTCTCCTGTCTTTTCCCCGCACTACACCTGCCTCTGACATATTGATCATTCCTTTTTAGTTCTTTTCTGCCTCCTTCTCCTCCTTTTTCAACTACCTATCAAATTTCCATCTTCTTTTTTCACCCTCTAGCTCTTCCATTCCCCATCTCACTCCTTCCCCAGCCCTACATTCCCTTTCATCTTTAATTTACTACCCATTACCATATTTCTACCCTCTGTAATCACTATCCTCTCATTCATTTCCTTGCCACCCCCTCCTGGCCTCTTCCACAGGGTTCTACCATTCCCATCATCTTCCTCCATCCACCCTTCTAGCCCAGCATCTGATCCCTCTTCCTCCCCTCCCCACCCAACCCTCATAGCCTGACATTTCTCTGTCCCTTCTATCTTCCCTCCTGCCCTCTCCCCCATAGGCCAGCATTTTTCTCCCCTCTCCACCTCCTATGTACCTCTCCCTCCCTCTCATCCACCCCCATGTCCAACACCTTCTCCTCTCATTCCCACTGTCCACCATCTCTCCCCCTCCCTTGTGTTCTGGGTCCAACATCTCTCTCCCCCTCCCATGCAGCACCTCTTTCCTCCCCTCTACCATCATGTCCAACATGTCTCCCTCCCCTCCACCCTTTGTCTAACATTTGTCCCTTTCCTCCACCCCTATGTCCAACATTTCTCCCTCCCTCCTCATGTACCATTTCTCCCTCCTCTCCTCCCCTATATTCAACATTTCTCCCTTTCTCACCACTTATCCCCTCTCCATGCAGCATGTCTCCCTCCCTGAAGAACTTCTGCTTCAGCGTCTTCCACTGCTCAGTCCCTGCAGCATTCTTTTTTTCGCCCATCGCCAGCAGCGCTGCAATTCATACATGTTGCTCCGCTCCCCCTTGCCAAGTCCATCCGTCCCTCTCTGATGCACTTCCTGTTTACGTAGGACCAGATGGATGCGGCAGGGGGGAGAGGAGCTACCTGTGTGAATCGCAGCGCTGCAGGCGATGGGTGAAAAAAAGAATGCTACAGGGACCGAGGCAGCGGCTGGGAGGAGAAGAATTTCAGGCAGGCAATGCTCCCGGACGGCCGGACCTGCAGGAGAAAAGGCAGCGAGGGATGTTGTTGGCAGAGGCGTAGCCAGTTTCTGATCTCAGGGGGAGCAGACTTTTATAAAATAGGCGCCAGTTGGTGTTAGTTAGACAGCAGTGTCTGTGTTGTTGCTCAGGTGCTATGGCGGGCAATAATTAATACAGGCTGTCTCTGTTGCGTCCTGCCTACAAGGGAACAGTAAGTTACATCAGGAGGCAGGACGCAGAAGAGGTCCCTGGACTGGCCAGAGCAGGCAACCTGTCTTCTTAACTACAAAGTAAAAATATTCAGGAATAGCACACACATTCCTTCCACTGCTAGACACCTTGTTTAAATCAGATGGGCTTTTGTTTGTGTGGTGACTGGCAAGGGGGTACTCCAGAACTGCCCTAGAACACAAAACTTACCACACCATAACAGCCCTAACCCACCTATCAGAAGACAGTGCTATATATATTACACTGGACTGTGGAGCACCAATATACCTCTCCTTAAGCGCGTGTCCCACTTTTGCGAAAAACAGGAAGTTGCAGAGTAGGTGGGACGCGCCTAAGGAGAGGCCCCGACGACGCACGCTGGCAGAAGGCTGGCTATGGGAATCGCCGGTGCTGGAGGGAGAACGGTGCTTCAGGGCAGTAAAAGTGAGCAGACCACGTGGACAGGGAGAGCAGGCAGAAGAGGCAGGAAAAGACTGGAGCCTCGCTTAGGAGAGCTACTCCACCGGTTGGGTTGTGGCTAGTTAGGGTGGGCGGGCCTGGAGCAAAAGTGGCTGGGCCTGGGCCCGTCCAGGCCCACCCGTGGCTAAGCCCCTGCATTATACCCAAGACCCCTACATCACCTGACCCCCCCCCCCCCCCATGATACCCCAGAAACCCAAATCATATAATCTTCCCCAACATGACACCCCAGATGCCCTACATCACAACCTACTACTAGCAAAGACACACACCCGAGATCCCCACGTGTACGCATGAACCCAACATGCTGCAGCCTCCCTCACCCTCCCAGAGCCCAAGGCCCACCAAAATTGTCCCCACTGTTCAACCCAGTTCCCAGGTTTACTGGGGGTGCCTGGCATGATCCCTCCAAGCTCTGTGGGCATTCTCCAACTATATTCCTAACAATGGCAGTGCTATTTCATTATCACATTTTAAATAACAAGGGACAAGCAAGTTCTGTAGAACTTGACAGCACCTGCCTATTCCTAGTGACTGAAAACACCATATTGAAGCATCACCCCCCACTAGCAGGAATATAGTTGGAGGACTCCTACACAGCTTAGAGGGGACATTGGTCCCTAGTGTCTAGTGGGGTGGGAGCGATGCCCACTCACTCCTTCTTTGTGACCACTAAGTTTCAAAAATGGCTGCCCAGACTTCTATATGTAATATCACAGTATTACCACTAGGGAGTCAGACTTCCATATATGGGCAAAATCCTAGAGCAGTGATTTTCAATGTTTTTCATCTTGCGGCATATTTACAAGGCACAAAAATTGTTAAGGCACACCACTGGAATCTAACCCATCTATGCCCATCCCTGCTAAGATCTATTCCATCCCCACAAGTAATCTCCTCCATCTCCACCTGTACCTGTAACCTTCAGAAGTAGTTATTTCTTTTAATTTATGCTACTGAAATACATTAGAGCACCAATATACCTGCTACTGAGAAACTGGAGCAAGACAGATTGTTACAGATTCCTACACAGACACCACATGCCAGCTATAACAATGCGCATAAATTTTAGCAACGCTCCATTACACCCGTGACCTATTTCCATGCCCCCTTTTTCAGACTGTGCATAAATGCCAATTAAATCTAATTAGTGCCAAAAATTGCTTGTTAAAAAGCCAATTATTGCCGCTAATTGGCTCGTTATTCAGTTAAATTGCGGGCACAAATTGGGCATGCGCTCAAATTTGAATGCACAATTTTCATCGACTTTTATAGATTTAGGGGGTTAGTGGCCAAGAATGAGACACTGGTTGCTTTGGGGATCTGAGAAGATAATATAGTCAGAGAATAAAGAGGTTTTCACGTATCTCTGGGACTTTTTGCTACTTATTTATTTATTGATTAGATTTATTTTCTACCTATTTATAGAAATTCACCCAAGACGGTATACTGCAAGAATAAGCTGGATATAGGCAATATGCAATTAAAGTATTAAAAAAATTCAAATAACAATACTATAACATGGTATGCTATTTCCATTGTCAACGCAACATACATTAAAACATCTTAATAAACAGCACAGGAAGTAAGCAGAGATAAGCAGTGGCGTACCAAGGGGGGGGCAGTGGGGGCAGTCCGCCCGGGGTGCACGTAACCTGTTCCAGGGCAGAGGGAGCAGCAGGGAACGAGCGGACTCAGAGCCGACAGGCGCGCGGCACCTCCCCCAGCAGGTAAAAATGCACCTGGGGGGGTCATACTGCACCCGGGGGGGGTGCAATTTCGCCGGGGGGGGGGTGCTGCACCCGGGGGGGGGGGTAATTTCGCCGGGGGGGGGGCGCATCGGCGATCCGCCCCGGGTGTCAGCCAGCCTAGGAACGCCACTGGAGATAAGACAGAGTAAAAGGAGTTTGATAAGCTTCACTAAGTTAAGGAAACTTAAGTTATGTAAGAGGGCTGGAAAGACTACATCTTACTAGTGAGTTTTGCTCTTGGCTGGAGGTAGAGCCAAGTTGAAGATGGCCTTGGTTGACTCAGGAGACCCAGAGGAATATGTGCTCACAGGGTCATGGAATACAGAACTGAATCTGAGTCTCACAGGAGAAGGACATGTTTAAAAGAGGATCCTGCAGACAATAGTTAATGTTTCACTGTGGGAAATGCAACAAAAAATTATCTGCATGCATGTATTCTTTCCTTCATCCCAGGCCTATCAGGTGGAATATGTGTCCACAGCAGACTGTGCAAACTGTGAAGAACCAAGTACATCACTGGCTCACATACTTTGGGGGTGTCTAAAGGTGCAGGGCTTCATTGGGAGGGTGTAGGGAGTACAATTAGAAATGAACCCAAAGGCAATTCTATCCAGTGGTCTTGTGAGTCCTGGAGTGAGAGAAGCTGGAAAGTGGTTGTGTCTCAAGAGAACATGACTGCTGGGGAAAAGAAATCTATTATTCTAGCCTGGATGGTCTCAGTGGCAGAGTGACCTTCGTCAGCTCATGGAGATAGATCAGTTTTGGGTGGAGGGGCAGTCATTTCTGGATGTGTGGGAAGATTATATTCTACATTTTTGGTAGAGGATAGGATGTAATCTCAGAGAGGACACTCCTGCCACAAGGGCCAGAAGGTGTGCACTTGAAGGTTAACAGGTGGAGAGGGTGGGAAGTAAGGGGTCTATGGAAAGTGGGGGTGTGGGGAAAGGGTGTTGGAAAGGGGGATAATGGTGGTGAAGGATACGGGCATATATATAGATAAAACAAAATAAGAGTGAAGTGTTGGGAGTCAAACGACTTGGAAAGCTTTTAATAGATGGATTGTATAATGGGCATCGTTTGAGACATGTTATTCAAAACTGCTCTGCCAGGAACTTAAAGGGCAGTATATCAAGTATACGGGAAATTATAGACCAGTAAGCCTGACAACTTCAGCGCTGCGTATGCCTTGTAGCGCTATAGAAATGCTAAATAATAGTAGTAGTAGTAGACACCGGTGATGAGCAAAATAGTGGAAACTATTATAAAGAATAAAATTATAGAACACGTAGACATACATGGTTTAATGGGACAGAGTCAGCATGGGTTCAGTCAAGGGAAGTCTTACCTCACCAATTTGCTTCATTTCTTTGAAGGCATGAATAAACATGTGGATAAAGATGAGCTGGTTGATGTAGTGTATCTAGATTTTCAGAAAGCTTTCGATAAAGTTCCTCATGAGAGACTCCTGAGAAAATTAGAGAGTCATGGGATAGGGGGCAAGGCTCTGGTGTGGATTAGGAATTGGCTATTGGACAGAAAACAGAGGGTAGGGTTAAATGGTCATTTCTCTCAATGGAGGAGAGTGAACAGTGAAGTGTTGCAGGGATCTGTAGTGGAACTGGTACTATTTAACATATTTATAAATTATATGGAAACCAGAACGACGAGTAAAATGATATAAAACTGTTCAAGGTTGTAAAAACACGTGCGGACTGTGAAATATTGCAGGAAGACCTTAGGAAATTGGAAGACTGGGCGTCCAAATGGCAGATGAAATTTAATGTGGACAAATGCAAGGTGATGCACACTGGAAAGAATAATCCAAATCATAGTTGCCTGATGCTAGGGTCCACCTTTGAGGTCAGTGCTCAAGAAAAAGATGTGGGTGTCATAGATAATACGCTGAAATCTTCTGCTCAGTGTGCGGAGGTGGCCAAAAAAGCAAACAGGATGCTAGGAATTATTAGGAAAGGGACGGTGAATAAGATCAAAAATACTATAATGCCTTGCATCGCTCCATTGTGTGTCCACACCTTGAGTATTGCGTTCAGTTCTGGTTGCCGTATCTCAAAAAAGATATAGTGGAATTAGAAAAGGTTCACAGAAGAGTGACTACAATGATAAAGGGGATGGAACACCTCTCATATGAGGAAAGGCTAAAGAGGTTAGGGCTCTTCAGCTTGGAAAAGAGATTAATGAGGGGAGATATGATTGAGGTCTACAAAATCCTGATTGGTGTAGAATGAGAAGAAGTAAATCAATTTTTTACTCGTCCCAAAAGTACAAAGACTAGGGGACACTTGAGGAAGTACATGGAAATACTTTTAAAACAAATAGGAGGAAATATTTTTTCACTCAACGAATAGTTAAGCTCTGGAACTCTTTGCTGGAGGAAGTGGTAACAGAGGTTAGAATATCTGGGTTTTAAAAAGGTTTGGACAAATTCCTGGAGGAAAAGTTCATAGTCTGCTATTGAGACAGACATGGGAAGCAACTGCTTGCCCTAGGATTTGTATTATGGAGTGTTGCCACGATTTGGGTTTCTGCCAGGTAATTGTGACCTGGCTTGGCCACTGTTTGGAAAACAGGATACTGGGCTAGATGGACCATTGGTCTGACCCAGTATGGCTACTCATGTTGTTATATATTAATAAATCTTGAAACTCAAAGCATATGTTTGAGCTGTGCATATATTTTGTTGTGCTCACTGTTGCTTTGTGGTCAGTAAACAGTTTAAACAAAGATAATAATTAGTTAGACTGGCTTGTAGGGAGAGCCATATGGAACATCCTTTCCTACTAAGATCTACCAGGTAATGCTAATTACCCTGCACTGGCCAGTGTCGAAGACAGGATTTTGGGATGGATGAACTTTGGTCTAAGCAGCATAGCAATGATATTCTTAAGTTATCAGCACCTGAAAGAATCATCTGGAAATTTGTGCTCCCATTCGGTCCCTTTCTTCATTGAAAGGCTGCCCTAACAATATGGAAACAAGGACCCTTTGACAAATACACACCGGGTTGGATCACTCTGAATTGAGAAAGGACCAGGAAGGTGAACCATGTTCTGCTTTCTCTCAAAAACGCCATAGCTAAGAGTCACCTGCAGCAGGGGAAAAGTGAGGCAGAACATCAATTCAATTTGGAAAAAAAAAACATTATTGGCACGACAAATTGCACGGGCTCTGTGTCAGTATGTGCATCATATATCTGAGAAAGACCAAGTCCACATAATACCAGAGGAAGTTCTGGATTTGCTCTGGTTTTATTTCTGTAAGACTGATTCCTTCTCTTTTGTTTGTTTGTTTGTTTGTTGCATTTGTATCCCACATTTTCCCACCAATTTGCAGGCTCAATGTGGCTTACATTATGCCATGATGGCGATCGCCATTTCCGGGTAGAGAATTACAGGTGGTATTACATTAAAACAGAAGAATAGTACAATAAAATACAAAGAGATATTGCAATGACATTACTCAATGAGTTATAAAGTAAATTAAATAATCAGATATAGAGAGTTCATTTCTGGCATGAGCGATACAGTTCGTTCCGGCATGAAAGCTAAAGTGGTGGTGTGAATTGTGTTGCTTTATGAGTGGTAGCAAGAGGTCAGATCTGGTGCTGCGAGTTCTAAAGTTCTTATTTATTGTTGAATGTCTCTCACTGCCTCTTTTCCCCTCACTCTTCATCTCAGCCCTCTGACCCTTCCCATCCTATGTTTTCCCTTCCCTTCTCAATATATACTTCTCACCTGGTGTGGCAGCTGAGATTTGGGGATCAAGTGCAAATTCTCCAGGTGGGAATGGAAGAGGGGGCTCCTCAGGAGTTGAACTCCCAGCTTCTGCTCAATGATGTACCCAATTGTGCAGTCATCTGGCAGGTGGATGAGGTCAGAGGTGCTGAGGAACTTTCCACCACTAGAAGAGGAGGCAGTACTTAGATTCACAGGGCAAGTAGAAGCAGCAGGAAAGACAGTAAGGGAGATCAATTTCCATACGACCTTCATCTACAGGTCTTTCTGCAGTTGGCTGACCTGGGTCATGAACTGTCGATTACCCTCACCTCTTACTTCTATCCAACCATCTCTTTCTCCTCTCCACTTTTCCATATTGTTCTGTCCTTTCTTTTTGCCTTCTCCTTCCCTCTCCCTTCTAAGCCCTATTTCTTCATCTCTGAGTCTGGTCATCTCCCCTAGGTGGTTGTCCACCTATTTTCTCTTTTTGCTCTGGTCATCACCTGTTGCCACACCTCTGCCTAATTGTCTTTTCATCTTCTGGAAACAAACATTCTAACTTGCAGAAATTCTGTGAGCCATACAGCTAATCATGACCCCTCACCATAAGGCTCACCTAGCCCATGGAATCATCTTCACAGCGAGCCTCCGGCTGAGACAAAATCCAGCACCACCTGTGGCAAACCAAAAAAACACAGATTTCTGTGGAAGAAAAGCAAAGGAACAGACTATTATGAAAGCAGCAAAAAGTTAAAAAAAATTTCTATGAAACTTTATTCACACAATTTTTACATGTGTAGAAAGCAAGATCCCCCCCAAAGTTGTCTTCTCTTCCTCACCCCACTCACACATCCCAGCATATATGTTTGTTGATCCATCCCCCCCCCCCCCCCCCCCCACCCCCACCATTTCTAGTTCTGCTCCTTAGGAATAGGTTTGGCTCACTGCTTCCAAACTCTAAATTCACACAAAGAATGGAACCCGGTGAGCCGTTAACTTCAACTCTTCCAAATCTCAACCCACCCCCTTCCATGCTTCTAATCAAGAGACAGCCATTATTCACCTTTGTGAATCGTGAAGGAGGAGTCACCTAGAGCACTAGACTGAGAACCTGGAAAGCCAGGATTCAAATCCCGCTGACGACTCCTTGTGACTTTGGTAAGTTACTTAACCCTCCAATGCCTCAGGTACAAAATTAGATTGATTCCCACCAGGGACAGGGAAATACCTACTGTGCCTGACTGTAAATTGCTTTGAGCTATGAATGATAAGGTGTGAGATAAATCTAAAACAAAAATAGCTAAAGACTTTGCGGCTAGTCAAAGAAATCCTCTGTGGACTTAAGTCTCAGAGGGCTGGGCAGCAGAATAGCGAATTACCGTTTGGTTATTTGGAAGTGGCTCATCAGCCTCAATAGGTCTGTTCAAGCTGGGTTTCCCGATGTAGATGTCCCAGGTTGGGGAGTATGCAGACAGCACCTTCAGCAAGACATGTGGGTTCAGGTAGTTGTCATCATCCAGGTGACAGAACCAGCTGTGCAGAGACCAAAAGGGAAGAAAGAGTGTGGTGAGGAGGAAGGGGAAGCAGAATGGAAGCAAAAGATGAGAAGACAAAAAGACACAAAGACATTACAGGAAGCAAGGGACAAGAAAAAAGAGAGGCAAGAAATAAAGAGACATAAAAAGGAAATAGATAGTGGCAGAGAATAAAAGGAAGGAAAAAATGAGAAAAAAAGTGAGCAAAAAACAAAGCAGAGGTGGGGAAAGGATACAAAGAATTGGTAAAAGACAGGAACAGAGAAGTAGATTGAAACAAAGAGGAAACAGATCAGTTTGAGACCATCCCTATACAATTTGGCTGCTCATTTTCAAAGCACACTGACTTACAAAATTACATAGTAACTTATGAGGCTCATTTTCAAATGAGAAAACGTCCAAAAAGTGACATAAATCTACATTTGAGTGTTTTTTTTCACAAAAGCATCCAAATTTGTATTTTTGAAACCAATTTTTAGATATTTTTCTATGAGGTCCATCAGAAGAGTGGTCAAGTCACAAGGGGGCATGTCAGGGGCATGTTAAGGGCGAGATCTGGGTGTTTCTAACACTTGGATGTTTTTCCACCATAATGGAACAAAACAAAAAACATCCAGAGCTATAAGCTGGAAGTTTTGGACTAGACCTGTTTTATTAATGAACTAGTGGAACTCAGCCCATTTCCTCAACAATGAAACGGGCCCTAGAATGGCTCTCTTGTAAGCGATTTTTGTCTCTCCCCTGCCCTCCCCTCCCCTCCATGTCCAGCGATTCTTCCTTCCCCTCCCATCCCCTCCCCTCTATGTCCAGCGATTCTCCTCTTCCCTGCCCTCCCATCCGAAGCCCGTGACTCTCTTCTCTCCTGTCCTCTCCTCCCATCCCATCCATGTCCATCGATTCTGCTCTGCCCTGCCCTCGATGTGCTGCAATTCTCTCTTCATTTGTACCTCATCATTTTCTGGCTGGCCTGGCTGGCTTCCCTTCCGTTGGTAACATCCTGACGTCAACTCGCCTCCAGCGCTCCCTTCCCTCTCACTGTTCCGCCATCTGACGTCATTACATTTTGATGCGAGGGCGGTGCAGTGAGGGGGAACGGAATGCTGGAGGCTGGCTGAAGTCATCATATGTTACGAACCCAGGCAGCCAGACAGCGATGGAACGTTGGAGGTGCAAATTATTATATAGGATAAGCCACAAAAAGTGCCCTAAATGACTAGATGACCACTAGAGGGAATCGGGGATGACCTCCACTTACTCCTCCAGCAGTCAATAACCCCCTCCCACTCACAAAGATGTGATTTAAAACATTACTTACCAGCCTCTACGCCAGCCTCAGATGTAATACTCAGGTCCATAAGAGTAGCATGCACGTCCCTGGAGTAGCCTAGTGGTGGGTGCAGTGCACTGCAGACAGGTGGACCCAGGCTTCTACCTCCCCCTGTTACACTTGTGGTAGAAACTGTAAGCCCTCCAAAACTCACCAGAAACCCACTGTACCCACATATAGTTGCCCCCATAAGGGATACTGTACTGTACAGTTGAGGGTGGTGGGTTTTGCGGGGCTCAGCAGACAAGATAAGGGAGCAGTGGTGAGATGTGTACCTGGGAGCATTTATTTGAAGTCCATTACAGTGCTCCTTAGGGTGCACTATTGCTCTCCTGGGATGTCTGTGTGGCCAGTCTACTAAGAATGCTGGCTCCTCCTACATCCCAGTGGCTTGATTTTGTGCGTTTTTTACTTGGACTTTTCTTTTGTCAAAAATGGACCAAAAAGAAAAAAGTACAGAGCTCAAAAACATCTAGCAAATAGCCATTAAAAAAATGAAAAAGATAGATGTTTTTCTGTTTTTTTTTTTTTTATAATTCTTGTTTATTGCAATTCAAAACTTGAACAATAATCAAACAGCTCATAATACAATATATAACATATCAATTTAGTTGCCTTAGTTTCTAATATTTGTCCCCACAAACCTCCTCTTGTTTTTCTGTTTTGAAAATGGCTATATTCCCCACTTGAATTTTGGATGTTTTACTAAAACATCCAAAGTTGGATTTAGATGTCATATTGAAATTGCCCCTCCACGTAACTTTGTAAATCTATGTGCTTTGAAAATGAGCTTTTGATACTGAGCAGGATATGTCTTCATCTCTAGTTTCATTTGTAAAGACAGAAATGAAATGAAGTCAAAACATGCTGGGAATGGTGAAAGACATGTCTACTGGATGAACCCTAGAGAAAGGACGTTTCAGAAATTGCACGACAACAAAACCTGAAAAATCACAGTATTAATGAATGATCCAGAAAAGACATGGGTGGGGGGGAACAGATGGCCCTTGATCCAGATTAAAGTCCCCTCTCTCCAGCTGTGAAGCAGGACCCAAAATAAGGGCATGTGCATGGCCACCAACCTCACATTTCACACTATTACCAGATGGTAATGTTCAGAGTCATGCCACACTCCATGTATATCAAAAACTGTCCCTAGAGTATTCAAAAGCTGCCTGGATGTCTGTATGGCTACCTCTGACTTTCACATCTCCCTCGCTCCCTCCGTGAAGGTAAAAACAGAGCATACCATGAACTCTGCAGTACATGACATCCCCATACAACCTGGGTGACCAGAAATAGACCACATGCATTGCAGCAAATTTGTTCTCTGCTGGCAGCAAACAGACCTTTGTAGTTTCAAGGCCCATTGCTGCTAGTGTCCCTCCAAATCAAGGGGCATCAGATCAGGTAGGAAAGTTCATAGTTTTGACTCATTTTTGCAGGTATGAACAAGCAACCCATCAGAGAAGAAGAGAAAAGAGGCAAGTTACCTTTGGAAGGATCACCTGCAGTCCCACTGGAGCAAGCTACACACAACAGGGTTGAATTGCAGAAAACAGCTGTTTTTTTTATTCTTTAGAGTAGAATGGCTGGAGAGGGAGATAAATTTGTTTCTTATATCTGCTCTATCTACTCCAACCTCTCCCCTCCCTCCCTTTCTGTCTGTCCCCATGTGAACAGATAACAGGAGAAACAGGCAGGAAGAGGCTCGCCAAGGAAGATGAGAAGTTGTTTTCTGCTATGGTCTATCCCAAGGATGTTGGAGAAATAAGAGGAGGTACCTTGACGTCAAAAAGTGGAAGCCGGTTTCCCCCCAGCAACCTCCATATTGGTACACCCAAAACAAAGCAAGAAGGCTATCAGCTGCTGTATCCACATGGTCATCCTTGTTATTTTATCTCAGTTATATTTAAAAACATGCCGGTTTGTGCAGAATATGGATGTACACAGAGGAACTATCACAACAGAATAACCTTTCATCAGTTAGAGTGGTAATTTGTCCTAAATCATAATCATTTGTCATTTGAGGGGTTGGTTATAGGGACACCCTTGCACCCTAGCAGGCATTGTATTGGTGATGAGAATTTTTCACCTAATAAAGAGCCACCAAAAGAGACATCATGCATGTTATGAGACTCAGATGCTCAACATTCAGGGGTCCTTTTACAAAGGCGCATTAGCAATTTTAGCATGCGCTAAAAATGCTAGAGTGCCTTTGTAAAAGGACCCCTCAGAGTTTTTATTTTTAAGTAGAAAGAGTTTTTTTTTTATTCTAATTAGGTTGATACCTGGGAGCATTTAAAATCTTTTTTCCTGTACTTAGATCAAAACAGAAAGATGGTATGTGGGAACTTGCTCCTTTTGTTTTGTGGAATGCAGTGGTATATTATAAAAATACACTTGATTTTTTTTATTACTAATATTTAAGAGAGGTATTGAATAATGAGGGAAGAGATACATTTATGCAGAAGTTCTGTTTGGATGTAAATGGCCTTTTAAAAAAAATCATTGGGCCCTGTTTACTAAGCTGTGCTGTAGGTGCGCTAACTTTTTAGCATGCGCTAAAACTTAGCACATGCTAATGATAGAGACACCCCTAGGAATATAATGGGTGTCTCTATCATTACAGTGCGCTAATTTTTAGCACATGCTAAAAAGCGCGCCTACAGCGCAGCTTAGTAAACAGAGCCCTTTGTCTCCTGGCTGTGTGTTAATATATAGATGAGTCCTGGGAATAATGACATCTAAGGGAAAGCAGCAGTAGAAGAGTTGGAGCTGAATGATATTTATATTCTGCAAATGGCGATGCATAGCTTGATAGGATGTTCTTGTTTTCAGAACAGAGTAAATCATTTCTTAGCTATTTTGGTGGGTGGAAGCAGTCAGTGGGCTAATAAGGAGGGAGTGGAGAGCAGAAGGGGAAGGTTTCTTGGAGTATGTTTCTCTGTAAAGGTTTGTATTGTGCCATGTTGGATGGTTCACTGGTCTTTCTTGTTCTGTATGAAGCTTATGACAGAGATTTGCATGCATTGCCTCCACTGCATGCAAATCTCTCTAATGAATATTTATTGTGGATATCCTGAACACTTGACTGGCTGGGGTCCCTCCAGGACCAGGTTTGGGAACCACTGGAGTAGAGCCTTCTGCATATACATCTGGTGTGCTCTCCCTGATTAGCACACAAGTTTTGAACAGTTCTAGTTTGCATATAATTTGTTAACTGCACTAGTGAGCAAAAATGGGGTGTTATTTTATATTAGGAAGCCATGTGCTAAGCCATCAGCACACAGTTCTAAAGAAAGCTGTCTGCATCAACTTCTCGGTTATGCTGCATTTTGCCACGGCCACCACAGCACCTGTAGGACTGCCCTATCAACTAAGGGACCACCCTACTGAGGCTAGACTATTGACGACCTCAGTTATTGCAAGGACAGTCTTTAGCCAAGGACCATGCATCACAGCTCCCTCCAAAGCCTTGGACCTGTGTACCCTAAATCCAAACACTAGGCATTGCTATTGTGGGACAGCAATGATTTTCCCCCTTCCAGGGGCAGTGAACCCTGATTTCAAGGCATTCCCAACCGTAGCCTATCCAAGAAACAGACATGCTCAGATCCTCAGCCACTGGGCCAGCATCTTAATAACACCAAATATTATGTTTTCCCTCTTATCAAAATTTCACCTATATATCAGTCTGGAAGATCTATGCACTTGGCATGTATAGTCTCTTGTTCATTTGGTATTTTATCTTCTATGATTTTTATCAGAAATTAGGGAGGCTAACAAACTGGGGAACACAATGATGGGTGATTTCAATTATCCCGATATTGACTGGGTAAATGTAACATCAGGGCATGCTAGGGAAGTAAAATTCCTTGACAAACTCAAGGACTGCTTTATGGAGCAGCTGGTACAGGAGCCAACAAGAGAAGGAAAATTTCTAGATCTAGTCCTTAGTGGAACGCATGATGTGGTGCAGGAGGTAATGGTGCTGGAGCCTCTTGATAATAGTGATCACAACATGATCAGATTTGATATAAACTCTGGAGTAAGAACACACAGGAAATCCAATACGTTAGCATTTAACTTTCAAAAAGGAGACTATGATAAAATGAGAAGAACAGTGAAAAAAAAACTTAAAAGAAGCAGCTGCGAAGGTCAAAAATTTACATCAAGCGTGGATGCTGTTCAAAAATACCATCCTGGAAGCCCAGGCCAAATATATTCAGTGTACTAAAAAAGAAGGAAGGAATAGGAAAACCAAACAACAGCTAGCAAGGTTAAAAAGTGAGGTGAAGGAAGCTATTAGAGCTAAAAGAAAATCCTTCAGAAAATGGAAGAAGGAACCAACTGAAAATAATAAGAAACAGCATAAGGAACATCAAGTCAAATGCAAAGCGCTGATAAGGAAGGCTAAGAGGGACTTCGAAAAAAAAGATTGCGTTGGAGGCAAAAACACATAGTAAAAATTTTTGTAGGTATATTAACAGCAAGAAGCTGGCAAAAGAATCGGTTGGACCGCTAGATGACTGAGGGATAAAAGGAGCACTCAGGGAAGACAAAGCCATAGTGAAGAGATTAAGGGCCCCTTTACTAAGTGGCAGTAAGCCCAATGCGGGATTACCGCTCGCTAAACAGGAAGTACCGCCAGGCTACTGCAGCAACCTGGTGGTACTTCCCACCCTAGTGCGCCATAATATCCAGCGCTACAAAAATAATATTTTTTGTAGCACTGGATATTATGGCGCACTAGGGTGGGAAGTACCACCAGGTTGCTGCCTGGCGGTACTTCCTGTTTAGCGAGCGGTAATCCCGCATTGGGCTTACTGCCACTTAGTAAAGGGGCCCTTAATCTCTTCACTATGGCTTTGTCTTCCCTGAGTGCCCCTTTTATCCCTCAGTCATCTAGCGGTCCAACCGATTCTTTTGCCAGCTTCTTGCTGTTAATATACCTACAAAAATTTTTACTATGTGTTTTTGCCTCCAACGCAATCTTTTTTTGTACCCAGATTGTACCCATCGGTAATCGGGCAGTGCCTCTACTGCCTCCTCAATGGGTGGTGGTATGGGCTCCCCCTAAAATGACCACGCAGCAAGTGCTTTACTTGCCGCACAGCCATTTCCTGCAGGAAAGAGAGAGTTCCCTTTTACCTGCTGCGGTAAAAGGGGGCCTTGGCACACATGAAAAACAAAAGCTGATGCCAGCACAGGCTCCTTTTGCCGCAGCTTGGTAAAAGGGGGCCTTAAATGAAGTATTTGCTTCAGTCTTCACCAAGGAAGATTTGGGAGAGATACCAGTGGCAGAAATGGTATTCAAAGTTGACAAGTCAGAGAAACTGAATGAAATCTCTATAAACCTGTGTACGTCTAGTAGCGCTATAGAAATGATTAGTAGTAAACCTGGAGGACATCATGTACTCCGAGTCTGTCAACAAGGCTGTCTCCACTTACAATGCCACTCTCTCCTCTGCTCTGGACACCCTTGCACCATCCATCTCCCGTCCCACAAGGCGCACTAATCCCCAGCCCTGGCTGACCCCTTGCATCCGATACCTTTGCTCCTGCGCCCGATCGGCTGAACGCCTCTGGAGGAAATCTCGCACCCATACCGATTTCATTCATTATAAATTCATGCTATCCTCTTTCCAGGCCTCCCTATTCCTTGCCAAACAGGACTATTATACCCAATTGACAAATTCTCTCAGCTCTAACCCTCGTCGTCTCTTTGCCACCCTTAACTCCCTCCTCAAAGTGCCCTCCGCTCCCACCCCCTCACTCTCTCCTCAATCACTAGCTGACTACTTCCGTGACAAGGTGCAGAAGATCAACCTCGAATTCACCACCAAGCCTCCTCCTCCCCTTCACCCTTTAACCCACTCCCTCAACCAACCAACCCAGGCCTCCTTCTCCTCTTTCCCTGATATCACAGAGGAGGAAACCGCCCACCTTCTCTCCTCCTCGAAATACACCACCTGATCTTCTGACCCCATCCCCACCAGCCTACTTAACACCATCTCCCCTACTGTCACCCCCCCCATCTGTCATATCCTCAACCTCTCTCCCTCCACTGCAACTGTCCCTGACACCTTCAAGCATGCTGTAGTCACACCACTCCTCAAAAAATCTTCACTTGACCCTACCTGTCCCTCCAATTATCGCCCCATTTCCCTCCTGCCCTTCCTCTCCAAGATACTTGAATGCGCCGTTCACAGCCATTGCCTTGATTTTCTCTCCTCTCATGCCATCCTCGATCTGCTTCAATTTGGCTTTCGCCCTCTCGACAGAAACGGCACTATCTAAAGTCTGTAATGACCTGTTTCTTGCCAAATCCAAAGGTCATTACTCCATCCTCATCCTCCTCAATCTATCTGCCGCTTTTGACACTGTCAACCACAACTTACTTCTTGCCACATTGTCCTCATTTGGGTTCCAGGGCTCCTGGTTCTCCTCTTATCTCTTCCACCGTACCTTCAGAGTACATTCTCATGGATCTTCCTCCACCCCCATCCTGCTCTCTGTTGGAGTTCCTCAAGGATCTGTCCTTGGACCTCTTCTCTTTTCAATCTACACCTCCTCCCTGAGCTCGCTGATCTCATCTCATGGTTTCCAATATCATCTTTATGCTGACGACACCCAGCTTTATTCTCCACACCAGACATCACTGCGGAAACCCAGGCCAAAGTATCGGCCTGCTTATCTGACATTGCTGCCTGGATGTCCAACCTGAAACTGAACATGGCCAAGACCGAGCTTCTTGTCTTTCCACCCAAACCCACTTCTCCTCTCCCTCCACTCTCTATCTCAGTTGATAACACCCTCATCCTCCCCGTCTCATCTGCCCGCAACCTCGGAGTCATCTTCGACTCCTCCCTCTCCTTCTCTGCGCATATCAGCAGATAGCCAAGACCTGTCGCTTCTTTCTCTATAACATCAGCAAAATTCGCCCTTTCCTCTCGGAGCACACCACCCGAACACTCGTCCACTCTCTCATTACCTCTCGCCTTGACTACTGCAACCTACTCCTCACTGGCCTCCCACTTAGCCATCTATCCCCCCTTCAATCCGTTCAGAACTCTGCTGCACGTCTTATCTTCCGTCAGGACCGATATGCCCATATCACCCCTCTCCTCAAGTCACTTCACTGGCTTCCGATCAGATACCGCATACAGTTCAAGCTTCTCCTACTTACCTACAAATGCACTCGATCTGCAGCCCCTCATTACCTCTCTACCCTCATCTCCCCTTACGTTCCTACCCGAAACCTCCGCTCACAGGTCAAATCCCTCCTCTCAGTACCCTTCTCCACCACCGCCAACTCCAGGCTCCGCCCTTTCTGCCTCGCCTCACCCTATGCTTGGAATAAACTCCCTGAGCCCATACGTCAAGCCCCCTCCCTGCCCATCTTCAAATCCTTACTCAAAGCCCATCTCTTCGATGTCGCCTTCGGCACCTAACCATTATATCTCCATTGAGGAAATCTAGACTACCCCAACTTGACATTTCGTCCTTCAGATTGTAAGCTCCTTTAAGCAGGGACTGTCCTTCTTTGTTAAACTGTACAGCACTGCGTAACCCTAGGGTGCATATGCACATAAAGTAGCTCATTACTATGTATATTCTGTATCTGACTTTCTGATCATTCTCCTATCCTTTGTATTTATTTATTTATTTATTTGTTTGTTTGTTGCATTTATATCCCACATTTTCCCACCTATTTGCAGGCTCAATGTGGCTTTCCAGTATGACAAATACAGAGTGATATTATGGTATAATACAGTGCATGTGTGACAGACACATAAGGGAATAGAAAGGAGGAAGCGTTAAGTTATGTCCAGTTCGAGGATTAGTATCGTTGTGTTGCAGGATTCAGGTATTTAAGTTGGATCGTTAGGGTATGCCTTTTTGAACAAGATAGTCTTTAGTGATTTCCGGAAGTTTGGTAGGTCATACGTTGTTTTCGCGGTGGTTGGTAGTGCGTTCCAAAGTTGCGTGCTTATATAGGAGAAGCTGGATACATAGGTTGATTTGTATTTGAATCCTTTACAGCTTGGGTGGTGAAGGTTTAGGTATGAGCGTGTTGATCTTGTTGTGTTTCTGGTTGGTAGGTCTATGAGGTTAAACATGTATCCCCGGGCTTCGCCGTAGATGATTTTATGAACCAGAGTGCAGATTTTGAACGCAATAAGTTCTTTGATTGGGAGCCAATGCAGTTTTTCTCATAGGGGTCTGGCGCTTTCAAATTTTGTTGTTCCAAATATGAGCCTGGCTGTGGTGATTTGAGCAGTTTGGAGTTTCTTTATGATTATTTCTTTGCATCCTGCATAGATTCCATTACAGTAGTCTAGGTGGCTCAGTACCATTGATTGTACCAAGTTGTGAAATATTTCCCTTGGGAAGAAAGGTTTTACTCGTTTGAGTTTCCACATCGAGTGGAACATTTTCTTTGTTACAGATTTTGCTTGGTTTTCTAGGGTGAGGTTTCAGTCTATTGTGACTCAGAGGGTAGGTGATATTTGTATCTTTCATGCCTCTGCTTACAGTTGATTTTGTTTGTTTGAGTTATGAACAGATTTATGCACTGTCTGGAAGAATCCTGACTTTGGTATTGTGTCATTTAAAGTTTTATTTCAATATTTTCTATATCCTTTTTTGTGTGTTTTTTTATGTATTTTTATTGTTTCATTTTTGTGACTGCTACCCACTTTTCATTTTTGCTTTATGATATTTACACATGTGATTTATGTGTTTTTTCTATGTATTGTTTTGTAAATCCCTGATGTAGACAATTCACTGTATCACAGTTCATGTGGGGTCCTCTAATCAACATTGCTCCTTTCCATAAACAATTCATTTCTTGTGGACAGCTACACATTTTTTGATTTGCTACTGTGACTGTGTTTTTGATTCCCTGTGTTTGCTTTCCTGGTAAAAATCTGTAGGTATAAAGGGCAACAGAGTTTTTCAAAGCAATGCCTTTTTTTAAATTGGGAAATCTTAATGCATTTATGACTAAGATTTGAAAGTCATGTTTATCAGGTCAAATCAAAATCAGCAAACAGTGGCACCTTAAGGCTTCCTGCCACTTTTATCTCCATAAAAATAAGTTCATGCTTTTCTTGAGGACTGGGTGCACCTCTGGTGAATAGAACTGCTCACCTTCTCCATGACAACTGCTCCTCCCCCTCCCCTAAAAGCACAGGAAGCCAGGATCTTTTATCTTTGATTGCTCACCTCCGTCCGCTGGCCACAAAAGCATCAAACTCAGCCGCCATCTTGCAGGACAGTGCCACGTGGCTGTGCTCTGCTGAGCAGTTTGTGACAACCAGGTGCTGACCTGAAAAAAAAAAACAAGTGAATGAAATTCTGCATCAGCCCAAACGGGACTCAAGAGATTTGCTTCCCCTAGAGCAGAAGCTGAATTCAGTTGTTGTGTTCACTTAGTCCTGGGCTCTACTATTCTTCATGCTTAGTTATGGTGAGCAACTTGTAAATTTCTTTGTACCCAGATCTTTTTTAGACAGCAGAATGAGAAAAATGTATAGGGTAGAAAGATTTTTACAAAGTGCTGTATCTTACTTGGAATATGCCTTCTGTGAACCGTGAAGAACAAGTTACACGGAATCTGTTATGTGTGGAGCACAGTGATGTCATTAAGTGCTGCATTATGGCGTCACTAGAGCAATGTTAACATTGTATTCCTTACCACAAGATTATGAAATTACTACAGTGTATGCCAAGGTACTGAAATTTTATTCACCAATCCGAAAACAAAATTGCTCATCGCTTTCCAATGCTAATTTACAGTACATACCTATTCTTTCCCTCAAGCTGTTGTCTTCCCCATCTGTGAAGATATAAGTCTGAGAAGGGAAGAAAAAAAAGAGGAGGGTCATTAAGCCAATAATACTGATGGGATTGAGAGCCATATAATCCATCACACCATTCAACACAGAGATCGATAAAGTCCCATGGTGTACGCCACAGACATCTTCCTTTCTCCAATCTATCCACAACAAACATCATCTCACACTTTTTTGAATAAAATCCTGGAGATTTTCCATTCCTCCTCTCTCCTCTCCATCTGCAGTTATCCCTCCCTGGGTATTTGCAGATGGCAGTTCTGCCAGTAATGAGTACTGCTGCCAATTTTTCATCATTTGTGTTATCTTCTTTGCTTTCATGGCCATTTCATGGATAATTAATCCTATTAAACCAGCCGCTCTGGTAACGGAACCCTGACAGTGAAAGCATCAGTAGAACAATAGACCTTGTCTTCCAAAAAAATATAAAAGCGCAAACATAGAAAGTGGAAAGAGGTTAAGCGCAACAGATACAACCTGAGGAGTGCCGGCTAACAAAGGGCGAGCTACAGAGGCAGTGTTATGCCTAACATGTAAGCTAGGTGGCAGTCATGTGCATACCAATGGCACAGTCTTCACTGGTACTGTATCGGCTGCTGTACTTTGAACTTTCTCTCGGACTGTATTTTTGCTGTCCTACTTCTATACATTTCTGGGGGTTACAGACTTGCCAAGTCTCCCACATTCAGTTGGAGATTCCTGCTGTCACAGGTCATCTCCCACACTCCCACTGAGCAACCTCCCCTTACATCGGTAAAAGGAGATACGTTAATAAGACATCATCTCCTATTGCTAGAAGGCCAATCTTGCGATAAGAACTCATACATATTTTATTTATATTTTATTACGGCGTCTCCTATTGCCCGAGGGGAAGGTGGCTTGTTGGTGCTGTGGCTGAGGTCTGTCAGGGTGAAGCCGGGAGGTAGAGTGAATGGGTTTGGGGGTGTGGCTGGGTGGAATGGGGTGGAGCTGAGCATGTCTTAAACTAATGATTGGGCCCCTTTGGCAACTCTGGGGTTAAGGTAAGGCAATTGCATCAACAACATACCACATGTAACTTTTTCCTTGGCAGAATACTACAGAAGTATGAATTGAGTGCTACAGCCCAAAGTACTTAGGTCTTAACTGATGATCTCCCACCCATCATCCAGGCCTGACTCAGGCCAACTCACCTACTAAGATCTAGCAAGGTCAGGCTCTTCCAGGACAATGCTGCTGGATCTGATTCTCTGCATTTGTGTAAGCCACAAATATGTAGGCTTGAGAACCTGGATACAACTGTTTTGTTCTATATTCTAGCTAAGGGGTGACAAAACTACAGCCAGAAGCCAAGCATGGTACACCAATGCTTAATTTCTGGCCTGCTCCAGCAGTAACATTTCCAGTTGTTTTTTACCTGTAGACACCTTTATTGACATCATCACTCATAGCCTCATATTTCCATGTTTAATGATGTGCAAATACTGGCACATCAATAAAAGTGCACATTCTGGTCACTGAGTAATAGTATCACCTGAGTGACCACGAGGAGCACAAGGGACTTAAATGGTGAACGGTGTCAAGAGAGAAAAGATATTCAAGTATCAAGAAATACAGTCTGAGACCAAGAAAATGGAGCAGAAAGATATGGAAATATTTTCCATTGTTTTGGGTGCTACAGGCCTCATTACGAAGAATTTCCAAGCACACCTGGATAAATTGCCTATACTCATAACAGCATTAGCACGCTTCTGTCTCACCCTCTCCTGTCAATGCTTGGATTTACAGCTGCTCCTATGTACATATAGGCTTCCTAACAGTGTTCATTATGGACAGCCTTTTACAGGAGGGATTAAGGGAGGTCTCCTCCTTCATCTCCTGTTGCCCCCCCCCCCCCCCAAACTGAAAGTACAGAAACATTATGGCCTCTGTACTTAAAAGCATTTACAAATATAGGATTGTAAAATGTCAGGCATACAGAAGTAAATGTCAAAGAAGTTACTAAGGTGCTACTGTTAATGTGTCATTTACTACCAAGTCGTGCTATATTATCACAAGTTTCATTTTATGCAATGAGACTTTATAGTTACCAATAACTGGGGTTAACAGTACAATAACACATCCTACCAGTAGCTCACGTTAGTAACTACACCTCTAACTTGCTGAGTTCCCTCCATTGGCATTATCTACATTGACAATTGTAAAGTGGAACCTCCCACCTTACACAGTCACAGCATACAGATGCATTCTTGTAGGTATTTTAAGATAAGGCCCTACGTCAGCAGAGTCTTTTCTACAATACCACCAGAACTGTACATGTCCCGACCCTGATGTATCAATTCCAGTTTCTATGTTCTATTTAAATTGGGCCTTCACTTCTCAATGGAAAGCAAAATTCTCTGACTACAGGCACTTTGCATTTAAAATTAAATGTGATTACTTCACAGCTAGGATTTCGCATTCACCTAGTTCAACAAGAATTTTTTTTTCTCAATTGTACATTAATTTACAGATTTTCCTAAACAGTCCCTGAAGGATCAGACACTTACGCCAGACTGTGAGAACTTAGCTCATACTTTGTTGAAAAGGTTTCTAGAGTACAGGAAGCATTAGATGTGACGCTGGGTATATCTGCCTTTTCTAAGGTTTTTTTATATTGTGCAGACAGTCCTTCTTGCTAGACTTGGTAGATTTTTTTGTTTAAGATGATCTCTTTGACTTTGTCTGATCTTTTTCCACAAGCTCCAAAGAGTGCTCAAGTTAGGCCTCAAAGAAAACAGACCTTGTTCCAACTGATCCTGCCCACTCTAGGCCAATCTCTAACTCTACGATACTTTGCACAGACCTCAAAAACTCTGGCAATTTCTCACAAGAGTATCTAGAACAGAATGACTGCCTGGAGTTGGCCCAGCCTGGTTTCTGTGCTGGTTAAACCACAAATGCAGCTTTGGTGGCCTTACTAGAGGATATGTGAAAATCCTTGGATCTTGAGGAATCGGATTTCTTGATTCTCCTTGACCTTTCCAAAGCCACTGATACCGTTTCTGTCACATTCTCAACCTCTCACTTTCCACTGCGACTGTCCCTGCTGCCTTTAAACATGCTGTGGTCACACCTCTCCTTAAGAAGCCTTCACTCGACCCTACTTGTCCCTCTAATTACCGACCCATCTCCCTCCTTCCTTTTCTCTCCAAATTACTTCAGCGTGCTGTTCACTGCCGCTGCCTTGATTTTCTCTCCTCACATGCTATTCTTGACCCACTACAATCTGGTTTTCGCCCTCTCCACTCAACCGAAACTACGCTTACTAAAGTCTCCAATGACCTATTACTGGCTAAATCCAGAGGTCAATATTCCATCCTCATTCTTCTTGATCTTTCCGCTGCTTTTGACACTGTCGATCACAGCACACTTCTCGATACGCTGTCCTCACTTGGATTCCAGGGCTCTGTCCTTTCCTGGTTCTCTTCCTACCTCTCCCTCCGCACCTTTAGTGTTCACTCTGGTGGATCCTCTTCTACTTCTATCCCTCTGCCTGTCGGCGTACCTCAGGGTTCTGTTCTTGGTCTCCTCCTCTTTTCTATCTACACTTCTTCCCTTGGTTCATTAATCTCATCCCATGGCTTTTCCTACCATCTCTATGCTGATGACTCCCAAATCTACCTTTCTACCCCTGATATCCCACCTTGCATCCAAACCAAAGTTTCAGCGTGCTTGTCTGACATTGCTGTCTGGATGTCTCAACGCCACCTGAAATTAAATATGACCAAAACCGAGCTTCTCATTTTCCCCCCCAAACCCATCTCCCTGCTCCCCCCGTTTTCTATTTCTGTTGATGGCTCTCTCATTCTCCCTGTCTCCTCAGCTCGAAACCTTGGGGTCATCTTTGACTCTTCTCTCTCCTTCTCTGCTCATATCCAGCAGATTGCCAAGACCTGTCGTTTCTTTCTTTACAACATCCGTAAAATCTGCCCCTTTCTTTCCAAGCACTCTACCAAAACCCTCATCCACACCCTTGTAACCTCTCGTTTAGACTACTGCAATCTGCTTCTTGCTGGCCTCCCACTTAGTCACCTCTCCCCCCTCCAGTCGGTTCAAAACTCTGCTGCCCGTCTCGTCTTCCGCCAGGGTCGTTTTACTCATACTACCCCTCTCCTCAAGACCCTTCACTGGCTCCCTATCCATTTTCGCATCCTGTTCAAACTTCTTCTACTAACCTATAAATGTACTCACTCTGCTGCTCCCCAGTATCTCTCCACACTCGTCCTTCCCTACACCTCTTCCTGTGCACTCCGCTCCATGGATAAATCCTTCTTATGTTCCCTTCTCCACTACTGTCAACTCCAGACTTCGCGCCTTCTGTCTCGCTGCACCCTAAGCCTGGAATAAACTTCCTGAGCCCCTATGTCTTGCCCCATCCTTGGCCACCTTTAAATCTAGACTGATAGCCCACCTCTTTAACATTGCTTTTGACTCGTAACCACTTGTAACCACTCACCTCCATCTACCCTCCTCTCTTCCTTCCCGTTCACATTAATTGATTTGATTTGCTTACTTTATTTATTTTTTGTCTATTAGATTGTAAGCTCTTTGAGCAGGGACTGTCTTTCTTCTATGTTTGTGCAGCGCTGCGTACGCCTTGTAGCGCTATAGAAATGCTAAATAGTAGTAGTAGTAGCCACTGATACCGTTTCTCATTCTTTACTGTTATTACAGTTAGCTGAGATTGGGATTGGCAATGAGGTGCTGACACGGCTCAGCTTCTTTCTAACAGACAGATCTTTGTCTTAAGGTGCGTGGTTTGATTTTAGAGCCCTGTTTGTTGTGACTGGTGACCCAAAAGAACAACTGCTCTCCCCTTCTTATTTAATATTTACTTTTAGACTGTAGCAGAAATTATTTAAGCCATATTTGCATGCATCCAACTTTTTGCCTCTTGTAGAACGTCAGGTTTATTGATAGACATTGTGAACAGTCTTACTAGTCTGGATAAGGGATGTTATACAATTGTTTACTGCTTAGCAGGGCTACAATATAAGTACTTTGGATTAGTACTTCACTTAAGCCAGTCATTTTAGAAATTCAGTTTGCTAGGATGTTTATGGTAACGTTCTGGAGGTGGTGAAGTTACACTTCCACATGGATTTCCTCGCATTCACAATGTATCTAACATTTGTCTTTTTATTTCTTTTTATGTTTTAGGCCTTGTAATTTTTTTAGAGCTGGCATGAAACAAGGGCAACTTCGCTGGACCTCCAGAGGGGGGGGGGGGCAAGCCTGACCATGACTAAAGGAGGCACAGGCTGCTTCTGGGCTTCAAGAACCCCTCCAAAAGCTGTCTAAGGCCCTAACAGTTCTAAGAGAAGCAGCTCTGTTTGTCTTGTTTTGTGTCTTGCAACTGACAAGACCTTGAGTTGGTAATTTCAATTCTGTGCTTTTACTAAGCAAGAAGAGGTGAAGGAATGCTAATTCATGGACTGTTTTTCTCTTTCTTCTGTCAGCTACAGTCATTGGAGATGGAAGTGTTCAGTGATTAATAAACTGTAGCACTTCTCCTATTATGCTTCTCTTTCCTGCTTTAATACCTCCCATAAACTTTTATTTTGCCACACTCTCTAACCAAAGCAACCTCGGAGGAGATTTGGTACATTTAAGATTGTCTCTGTTACACTACTTTGTATGGCTTATTAATAAACTATACTGCTGAAAAACCTAGCAACCTGAGGGAAGGGAAAGAGACACTGTACAGAAAGGGTAGAAAAACCACAGCAGAGAGCTACAGAGAATACGGAAGAGTAGAGCAGAAGAAAGCTATGAGGGAGGGAAAGCAGAGGGGCAAAGGGGGTCAAGGGAGGAAGAAAGGAGAGGGTCAGAAGATAGCCATAAGAAAGGGAGGGATGATGCAGAAAAGAGTCACAGGGGAGAGAGGGGAGCAAGACAGGGGATGGAGTGAAAGGGACAAAGGGACAAAGGGAAAGAATGATAACGAAGGAGGAGGGAAAAAGGAATGAAAATGGAGCAGAAATGAAAAAACAGGAGGTATGAAGTGGGGGAAGAGGAGGGTGCTAGAGATGGAAGACTGAGATGGAGTAGGTGAATAGGGGAGATAACTGGTTTGGGGGTCAGATGCCAAAAATGGAGGGCTAGGATGGTATGATAGGAGAATATAAGTATAGACGAGTGAGAGATACTTACAGATAAGATGCAGGAGAATGACTTGTATAGTGTGGTGATGGATAAAAGCAGAGCACAGAGGAGAGGAATGATATAAGGTGAGCGGGACAGCAGAGGAAAGAGGAGAGTCATATCAAGAAAAGTAACAGAGAAAGGAGTTAAAAGAAACCAGAGCACAGGGGAAGGGAAGGAGTAGGGGACATTTTTTTTTCAATTAAGTAATTAATTATGTGACTTTGAATAGTTTCAAATGTATTATATTTTTAAATTTTAGATGTAATACCTAACAGAGAGCAACCAAAACTTTTTTTCAGTTTCATGAAAAAACAAATCTGTGGCTGGAATTTGCCATGTGGTTTCAGATGGAGTTAAAAACAGTACCAGCACCCCTCCCACCCCCATGAACAAATATGAGCCCCACTCCAGCCTCACTCTCCACCTCTCCTCAAACAAAAACAGGCCCCACTTCAGCCTCGCTCTCCCAATCATAAACAGGAGCTCCCTACTTTACAAAACCTGGTGGTCTAGTGGCCTTTTGGGGGCAGCAGCTACCCCAGTCACTCTTGCCCATTCCAGCTTGAATTTGAAAATGGCTGTTATGACCTCCCATGGCAGTCTTGCAAGGCAGTAGTCACTTTGAGTGCGAAGCCAGCATAGGCAGAAGTGACTGTGGATCGCTCAACTAGACCACCAGGGTTTGTACGGTAGGCCCGGGGGGCATTTTTGTTGGGTGGGGGCAGACATAGAGTGAGGCCAGAGTGGGCCCTGATTTTGGTCAGGCGGGGGGGGGGGGGGCAGTTTTTTCAGTTCAAGTTAAAATACCGACCAAAACCAAAACAAGGCCGAATTTGAATTTTGGGCACGTTTCAGCACTGAATTCTTGAGTAAACTGGTGTGGTAGCTGTGTTAGTCCACTTTTAAAGGTAATAAATAGAAATAAATCAAAACATTGAAGAGAAAATAAGATGACACCACATTTGGTCAGATTCTAATACCTGATACCAGCAATGTTTTACTCTTCTTAGTGCTATGCCTATGTCCTGTTATTTTGAGTGGTGGAGGGGTGTAAATCTAAACATTTGCTTCTCTCTGCTGAATCTTCTACCCCTGTCTTCCTGCAGTCCACCATACAAAATAGATTCTATCTTTATTTGCATTATAGAGTTTCTTCCTGAGTGGCACCACCTAGATCTCAAGCTGCAAGGGATGGTAAAATCACCATCTGTCAGTGAAGTGATTGGAATATGTCACCTTTGGGAAAGCGTAGCTCTTCTATCTTCATTTATGATTCGGTACAGCAGAAAATGGAAAAATGGATTTCTCCAGTCCGTATTCAGCCAGCAACAATTTGCATTTCTTTTAAGCGTTTACTGCCATCGGCTGAATTAAACCCACATATTTAATGCCGACTCCAATCCAGGTACCAGCACTGCATATCTGGGTCTGAGGTGGCAATCAGGAGTTACCCGGGTACTGCAGATATTCAGGCTATCCTAAGTTAACAGAGTGGTTATCCGGATACCGCTGCTGAATGTCTGCGGTGCCTAGGTAACTCCCGACTCTGCCCTGGCCTGCCCCGGTGCTAACTGGAAAATGCCATGGCAGTCAGAACAGATATTCTACGGCACTCTCTAGTTAAAAGCTGCTGAATATCTGCTCCTGGCCCAATCAGCATGGTTTAACCAAGCAGGGGGCCTCTCCTGCCTGATTAACACACTGAATATTGATTCCTCTGTTTCTGCTTCTCCTATGTTACTTTGCATATATCCCTGGATTCTATAAATGATGCACAAATTTTGGTGCCCAAAATTGCAAGCGATGCTGAGATCTGCGCACAAATAAATTAGTTAATGAACTGTTAGCACTCAATAACTGATGTTTGCTCTAATTTGGATTTGTGCACAGATCTGGCTGTCTGCAATTCTATAAAGATCCGTGCCCAAACTCTCTCATGTGCAGCCCAAAAGGGGGCATGAGTGGGTCAAAATATTATGCCGTGTTACAGAATTTGGAGGCTGCACTCCCAAGTTGCATACCAGGATTTACACCAGGTTTCAATTGGGCTCCAGAATACACGCTAAGTGCTATTCTATAAAGAGGTCAATAAAATACTGAGTGGAGTGGAATGGGTAGATGTGAAGCGCTTCTTTACTTATCAAAAATGCTAGGACAAGGGGGGGCACGCAATGAAGCTACTAAATAGTAAATTTAAAACAAATCGTAGAAAATATTTCTTCACTCAGCGTGTAATTAAACTCTGGAATTCACTGCCAGAGAATGCGGTAAAAGCGGTTAGCTTAGCAGGGTTTAAAAAAAGGTTGGCTAATTTCCTAAAAGAAAAGTCCATAAGCCATTGTTAAGATGGACTTGGGGGAAATCCACTGTTTAGTTTTAGGATAAGCAGCATAAAATCTGTTTTACTGTTCTGGGATCTTGCCAGGTACTTGTGACCTGGATTGACCACTATTGGAAACAGGATACTGGGCTTGATGGACCTTCAGTCTGTTCTGGTATGGCAATGCTTATGTTCTTATGTTAAAAACGCTCTGCCGGAGCACCCTTTATAGAATAGTGCACAGCGTGAATTTTTCCCAGCACCTACATTTTGGTGCAATTTGCTGAATCCAGCAGAAAAAACTATTTACATAACAACCTAAGAGTAGCTACACAGGGTCAGACCAATGGTCTATCTAGCCCAATAACCTGTTTCCAACAGTAGCAAGAGACTGGGGAAACAGCTTTAGTAAATTCAGCCAAAAGTGCCTAGTAATGGAGGGAGTTTGTGTCACCGTTACTGAGGTGAGAAGAGAATTTTAAATTATTCTGTATGGTAATAGTAAACTAGTTCAGCCTGATCAGCCATTTCCAAGATTATTTTTCACCAATGCAGTATAATTATATTTTAATTTATAAATTAGTTGCCTACAGATGATCTCCAGAATACTGCAGCCTGGTTCATGATAGACTGCAGTATTCAGGACCACATAACACCACATTTGAAAGAATTTCCTTTTAACGTAGGGCATTAGATGGTTCTGGAGCAATATATCATTCAAGTTGATTATAGCTGTATGTTCCCCAAGGTATGCTATTGTCCCAGGAGGGTCATCTATTTGTGGTCTCTGCTGTTAAATTAACCAGACTGCAGGGCTTTTTCAAGGAATTATAGTGCCCCAAATCAACTTGTTTTGGCGCCTCCCCCCTTTCCACATTGCTTCCATCCTGGGCACCCTCTATATGTCCAACATCTCTCCCTTGCTCCCCCGGTCCGGTCTCTCTCTCTCCCTCCCTCCCACCACGGTCCTGTACACTTTACCTTGGTTACCAGTAGCAGCAGTAACGTGAACAGGTGGCTCTCAGCTCACCCTGTGTCTTCCCTCTGCTGCATCCTCTGATGCAATTTCCTGGGGTCCTGGGGGGAGGGGGAAGGATGTAGCAGAGGGAAGACACAGGAGCAGGATGAAAGCCACCAATTGTTCATGATGCTGCCACTGCCGGCAACCAAGGTAAAATGTACAGCACCATGGTGAAAGAGGAAGGGAGGTAGAGAGAAAAGAGGAGAGATGCTGGACTAAGTGAGGGAGGGAATGATGCTGTACTTGCAGGAAGGGGGGAAAGAAGGCTTAACCTTTAGACCAGGTGAGGTACTGGTACTGATGTCCATGGCTGGGAATTTTGGCGCTCTTTATCATCCATTGTCCTGAGCCAGTGCCTCACCTGGTCTAATAGTTAAGCCAGCCCTGCCAAATCGGCTGCTACTCACAAAACAGCTTCTTCTTGCATTATGCCCTTTCTCTGGCATCATCTACCCAAAGAGCTGAGATGAGAGGAAGACTGGTTGGTTTTCTATATCCAGCTAAAGATGTGATGTGATTGTTTCATATATACAATAAACATAGACTCGTTGATATCTTCAGGAGATGGATCTTCTTTCTGAGTCTGGTTAAAGATTGATTAGAGTTTCATATAGATAGGGAATATATTGATTGTTGTAAGTGTGACCAAAGATTCCTGTTGGTTAATTGGGATTTGGACCACCAATGGAGCCAAGGACGGAATTATTTCATAATATGAACTGTAGATCTCTAACAGCTTTCAGTAGATGGATGGATGTAGAAAGAATTAATGGTGTGCTTAACGGAGAAGAAAGAGGATAAGAGGTCCTTAGGTCATACAGATGCTCATTACTGGGCTAGATGGACCATTGGTATGACCCAGTATGGCTATTATGTTCTTATACTGAAGCTCCTCCAGTATTCGTTGATGCAAGACTCTTTACTGTGAGCTAATGGGGATTGTTAGCAACTGTACCACCAGCCTCACGGCAAATGAGGACAGCAGGAGTTTTGCCATTATAGCGAGGAACCTTTTAACTAGGAACTAAGTGGATGCCAGCAATCTGTTTCCTGTGATTCTGTGGCTACAGGGAAATCAAGCACACGTTCTATAGTGGCCAAATCATAGAAAATTTGGAACCATTAGGGCTGTGGAGTTGGAATCGGAGTCAGTAAAAATGTTCTGACTCCAGCTTCAAAATAAAATCTTACATTATAATATATGGTAAATTTATCATTTTATAATTAGATTTCTTCCTTCCTTCCTTTATTTCTTCCTTTCTGTCTTTCTTCCTTCCTTCCCTTCCTCCTGGACCTAACGTACTGCCAAATGCAAATTATATTTACCCAAACTTTAGATCCAGTACAAAAAATTTAACGCCTAAAATATCAGTAGGAGTTAGAGTCAGAGTTGGACAGTAAAAAAATAGAGGACTGGGAGTCGAAGGTTTGGTGTATTGACTTCACAGCCCTGCTGGTGATACCGAACAAATGTATAAGGAGGAAATTTCTGTAGACCAAGTTGGCTCACAATACTACAGTACCTCCTATCAAGCCTGCAGAGGACAAATTATTTTATCCTGTTGACCTATTTGTGCTAATGCCCTGTTTTGTTGTTGTTTCTGTTTTTAAAATTTTTGCAATCGTGGTTGCAACCCCAAAAGAGGAATTTGTGACCCCAACTGAGGTACTCATCCACCTTTTGGGAACCACTGCTGTAGACACATAACAGAGAATAAGCCTACAGAGTCAGAAAATGCCTACAAAATAAAAAAACAAAACACGGGGGGGGGGGGGGGGGGGGGGGGGGGGAGGGGAGGGGGGAGGAGGCGCCTGCAGTGACAGAGAAAGGAAAACAACTAGGAGGTAATCCTGAAAGAGACATATGCAGCCGGTCACACATTTGCTGACCTGCGCTTTCTCCTTTACAAACAGAACAGCATTGTTTATTTGACTGTATGCAGCTTTGACAAGCTTTGTTAACCCAAAACGTTAGGTCCAACAAAGAAAAGCTTAAGAGGAGGCAAATGTGGGGTGTTAGGGTTGGCATTCTGAAGTTTCAGAAACAAAGACAGAGACAAAAAAAGGAACTTTTCGGAGAAACAAAACCGTGTGGTTAACGGAACAGAACATCTGTCGTGTTGCCAAGCTTCTAAAGGGCCCTGCCTCTCCCAGTCCCTCCCTCTCTCTTGTCCTGTCATTGTCAGTATAAGGGCTGGGAGTTTACCAGGGAGCAGGACAGAGCTCACACAAAAGCTCACCCCAAGGGGAAATGAGATTAGAACAGAAATGAGAGTGACAAAGGGCAGGAAAGGAACACAGAACATGAGCTTTGAACAATCCACCAGCCACCAGAAGCTGCTTAACACCTCGCTGAGGGGGGAAGCAGGGGGAGGATGGGGCAATGCGGCACAACCCACCCCTCACCATGGAGAAAGCCACAGTAGAGAGGGGCGGAGGAAGCAAGCCTCACAAAGAGAGAGACCCATCTTATCAGAAAAGCAGAGCACCAGAGCTTGCCATTGCCACCTGTCCACCTCTATGCCAGTTTAAGGATTTTAGGCCTCTGTTTTTCATTGCCAGCATTGTTGGTTAGTGTCACTTTATATAGTGGCCCTGGAACAAGCTGAAATGTTTACAGGCTGTGACAGCTCTCGGCAGAGCATTCTGACAATAATGTTTGACATTGCTGGACATTAGATTTTGCGACTACAGACCATTTCCTCCTTCAGGCATTCTGTGTGTATGAGATCTGAAAAGCTCAGGTATATGAATCTGCATGTATACAACATTCCATTGGGGAAATATCTGTTGCAGGTTCCACCAAACATAAATTAGCCAACATCTGAGCCAGGCCCTTCCTGGTGACAGGCTCTGGCATGAAGAATGCCCTGTCACATGATTTAAAAGGAGAACTTCTTATTTTCTCATAAGAAGCTGAAGGCTGTTTTGTGTGGAGAAGTATAAGCTTAGAGAAGATATTTATGGAATGGCTGATAGAATTTTTAGGGCCTGAGTAGGACATGTACTGCTATTACTACTACAAATCATTTCTATTTCTTGTTCTTCATATTATACAAATGTTTTGGCCAATATTCAGCCAGCGGCAGTTAGCAGTTTTTTAAATGCAGACCATCACTGACTAGATTAGTCCCCGATATGCAGTCTCTGAATAATTCTTTTGTTGGTCCAATAAAAGGCATCGCTGCCTGCAGAGGACTGACTGAACCACAGCAGGACACTGTTCTGCCAGGTACAGCCACCTTTAAATGATTCTAGATCTGTTAACACTCCTGCAAGCAAAACTTTATATTTTGTTTCACCTTCTGTGCCCTGGGTTGACTTACTTATCTGGTCCTGAACAGCAACACCTTCTAGCATCCCTTGATGACAAAAGGCTTCAGAGGTGGCTTCAGTGTTAAAGGTCACCAACAAGCTCCTCGTTGTGAAGTAAAGATGGGAAACTACAGCTTATAGGCCACATCCAGCCCAGGGGATGTTTCCATCCAGCTCCTGACAGTGAAATGTTTCTCAGTCTGTGGTGACGTGCCATGTCTGCCTGAAGTGGCATCTGCGCTGCTAAAATGCTTCTCAGCCTGAACTCCATGTGAATTTCCCTCATCCCAGTTTAGACACTGAGGGAAGAACTCTTATTGCCCTTCCCATCCTGAGGCCCAAAGGTTTGCCCACCCCTGTACTAAAGAGAAGGTTTCAGGGGCCCTTTTACTAAGCCGCGTAAGCGTCTACGGGCGCCTAACGCATGCCGAAATGGAGTTACCGCCCAACTACCATGTGGCTGTTGTGGTAGTTTCATTTTTGGCGCGTGTCCGATAAGCATGTCTGAAAAATATATTTTATTTTCGGGCACGCGTAACGGACGCGCACCAAGTGGCATTTGGGAGCACATAGGTCATTACTGCTCGGTTACTGTGAGTCTTTACTGCTAGGTCAATTGCTGGTGGTAAGGTCTCAGATCCAAAATGGACGTGCGGCAATTTTCATTTTGCCGCACATCCATTTTCGGCAAAAATACAAAAAAGGCCTTTTTAGCAGGTACGCTAAAAAATGGATTGGAGCACCCAAAACCTGCTCCTACACTACCATAAGTCATTTTTCAGCGCACCTTTGTAGAAGGACCCCTAAGCCACTTATAAGCCCAATTTTTCTGAGAAAAGGCAGGACTTCAAGTCCACAGATGCAATGTGGCTGAATGAGGACGCTCAGCTTGTCATTCTAGGACATGGAGTTTATTGATAACCCTACTCCAAAGTCCCATCTAAGCATGTGCTTGCGTTTCCCATATCTTGTTCAATGATATTTTTCATAACATGTGTGTCATTTTTGCATATGAAACATATACCATGAAACAATACTTTGTGGTTGTTTGTCATTTTAGATAACTTTAAAGAAAATGTATGTATTTATTTATTACATTTATAATCTGCCTATTAACTAGGCCGGGAACAATAAAACACACACAATGATAAAAATGCATAACCAAATATAAAAACAGACACGGTAATAATATAATGCAATTCATACACCAAGTACAAGCCTGAATAAACCTTTGCTCAGACAGTCCTCCTCTTGTCTTTTCCTTAAAAAATTAGGTCCAGAACCTGCACCACAATCCACCCAATTTCTACACACAACAAGTTGACTTTGGCCTTCAGCTAGTGCCCCTGCCTCTGTCAGACCCTTGATCCCCTCATTTGCAAGACCCTGAGCCAGCAGCGGGAGTCCCTGTTACTTATTGCTGCTCACCTCCAGTGTAGCTCTAAAAAAATACTATGCTAGCCATTCTAGACGAATGACGGGGTGACCCAATGATTAGAACAACAACCCACAAACCTGGAAGAGCAGGGCTCATATTCCACATAAACTCTGTGCGACTTTAGTCGCTTTACCCCCCACTGACTCACCTACAATCTTATAAGCCCTCTGGGGTAGGAGCCTACCTTCTGTACCTGAACTGTAACTTGCTTTCAGCATAAGTATGGAAAGATGAATACTTATTGGTACTTCGGAGGCTCCATATGCTGGTCCTCATGCTTATTGTCTAGATGTTCTTCTCCTACTTCTGTCGTCCATTAATATCTTCATTGGAAGGCAATGACCACAAATACACGTTTACAAGTGGTAATCTGTAACCTAATTCTGGGGGGAAATCTCAAGGTCTAGGCTGATCTGGGCTCAGTGGAGGGAATCCCCATCTCTTCTATCTGCATCGCTGACCATACTGCCAAAAAGCATGGTGGCCATTTTCACCATGACGGTTGTACATGCTACTACAAGGTTTTTTCTTTGTTGTAAAACACTTTTTATTATCAAATGTAACACTTATACATTTGCAGGTGACATAAGAACCATCTTTTTTGGAAATGGAAAGTGACTGAAGATCTCATCTTTACAGAAATTGCAAATTCCTTGTCAGCACACTGATAAATCTACTGTAATCCTGTGTTCCTGGACCCTCAGTATTAAAAGCCTGAAAGTCTCCACTAAGATGCCTTTTTAACTGCAATTAGGACACACTTCTAGGAATTCTTTAGCCAAGATACAAGTGATGTTTTCATTTTACCCAGCTTGTGATCTCAGAATATGAATATGACCTCAAAATCAGATAGATTCTTTGCAGGTCATGCTACCTGGGATTGAATCAACTGCTGAATATTATACACAAGTCTCTATGTACACATCAGTCCCTGCCTCTTGACATCTTAATCTTGCAAATAATTTAGATTTTCTTGAGTACCAACGCATCTGCCAGATGCCTGCACATCACAGCATACTAAATGGCTGCCTATTGATTTTTAGCAACACCTACATTTAAAGTTGCCATCTGCCTCTATGTCCTAAGGAGCAGGTTGATCCACTCCTGGTTTTACCACATTACATACACAGAGTTGTAATTTGGCAAGATGAGAGCTACAAGCCTACGCATGCACTGGGTGGGGAAGGGGGGATGCTAGGACAGGATTAGCCTGCTTTCCATGACATGCAGTATGTAACCCAATAATTAAGGGGTTCTCAGCCAGTTAGGTTTTCAGAATATCCACAATGAATATGCACGAGATAAATTTACATGCACTACTTCCATTGTTTCCATATGTATATTCATTGTGGGTATCCTGAAAACCTAACTGCCTGGGTGTAACCCAAGTAGAGACCTCCATGAGAGCGGGCTGTGTGGGAATCCTGCGGAATCTGTTGGAAGTCCACAGGAATCCCCTCTGGGGCTAAGGGGTTCCCATGGGGACGGAAGCAGCTCCTGCAGGGTTCCCTTGGGGACAGAAGCAGTTCCTGCGGGGTTCCTGTGGAAGTGTAAGTTGCACCTGTACCAGCCTCTCACCTACCAAGTATCAAGTTCTTTGAGTGCTGCCTTCTCCTCCTCCTTGCTTTAACAGTGCAGAAGTGAAAAGTCTTCCATAACCCTCTCTGCTCCCAGGTTGAGGTACAGGCCCAGTGGTGTAGCAAGGGCGGGGCGGTGGGGGGGGGGGCGATCCGCCCCGGGTGTCAACGGGTGGGGGGGTGCTCCGCTGGCGAGTCCCTACCAGCTCTGTCCACCCTCCCTGGCGTGGACCCCCCCCCCCCCCCGACACAGTCCCCACCTGCCTACCAGCTCCATCCACCCGGCACTGTGCAGCGTGGCGCCTCGTATCTGCAGCGCTGCTGTAAAAGAAGAAAATCGCCTCGTCATCGGCCCTTCCCTCACTGTGTCCCACCCTCGAGGAAATAGGAAGTTACATCAGAGGGCGGGACACAGTGAGGGAAGGGCCGACGACGAGGAGATTTTCTTCTTTTACAGCAGCGCTGCAGATGCGAGGCGCCATGCTGCACAGTGCCGGGTGGACGGAGCTGGTAGGCAGGTGGGGACTGTGTCGGGGGGTCCACGCCAGGGGGGGTGCCGTGTTGCCCTGCACCCGGGGGGGGGGGGGGCGCACAGCAGCGATCCGCCCCGGGTGTCAGCCACTGTACAGGCCTCAGCTCTGATACAGGACACGAACATCAGAGGTCACCTGACCTACACATGCACATAGTGTCCTGTCAGCACACAGTGCCAGCGAATCAGAGGTGATTCCTTTACTTGTGCACACCAGAGTATTCAAAGTTCTATCTTCCGTTCCTTCCTTGCCTGCAGTGCTGTGGCTCAAACCCAGAAAGAGACTGAGAGAGACGACTGGAATTTTTTTTTAAGTACCATTAAATTCTTGCAGGAACAGGTAAGATTCCAGCGGGGATGATCAGATTTCTGTCTTCATGCAACTTTCTAATCCCAAGGACTGGGTTGAGAAGCCCTGCCATAATAATTAACTCTTAATTATTGTCAATGCCTTTACAGATGTACAAAAAACTTGAATGGAAACTGTGGTGTACAAAGGGAGCTAAAAATGTTAGACCATAGAAGGACTCTGTTTGACCACAGAAGGAGTACTGCAGGTCCAGAAATCAGAGGTCAGCAGTAGAATCAGTTGAAGGCTGGTAGCATTTCATATACTGTGTAAGATCCTGGCTCTCCTCACCTATTGTCAGCCACCAGATCTATAGTAGACCCATCATAAAGGGGTATATCCTTCCTCACATGGCCCAGAGAAAAAAGGCGCACCCACTGAAACATACCTTTTCTAACATTAACTCACTATGTTTGAGCGTTACCTAGGATTCAACCTACTTAGCCAAAGGAATCTTACAAATTTGTGTCTACGTACTGTTTTACGGAGGAAAAAGCCTCAACAGACTCTTTAAACAAGCTCTCTGGCTCTTAATTACCCGGAGTTCTTGCTGTCATCATTGGCAAAAAAAACCCTCTCTGTGCAGACTCATTTACTAATTGTTTTTTTTTCTACTAGTGTATTGTAGCTATCTTGCTGCTGCGTTCAAACTGCTGTCGCTTAGTCTCTCCACTCCACAGCCAATGTTGGCCAAGGTTTCGGTATTTCTTTCATTTCCTGCCTCAGGGTCCGTGGTACTGGCGACTCTATACAAAGACAGCAGTAGAATTAAAGCTAGAATACTTTCTACTAGTCACAAATATGTACTATTCTATCTGCGTTCCTCACTTCACTGCAACTTATTCTTCTCTCCGGAAGTACCTCACCACTTCCTGCTTTCATTTATATGGTGTCGTCTGATGTCATCTCTCAGAAAAAATGCACCCATTCGATTCTGGTATTCAACCCCCTAGGGTGTACAGTCTGTAATCGATAGATCCACTTCTGTTCTTGTTGCAATAACACCAGTTTTTTTGTCTCCTCCCCTGATGCTAAACTCGACCTGTTGTAGAACCACACACCGGAGGGATTCAAATGCATGCCCCTCTCTCACACAGTGTGCTACCAAAGGTGCTGTCAATTTCTTAATGTGTATATTGCTTTTGTGTTCTCCCAGCTGCATCATCAGTTTCCTCGTTGTTTGCCCCACATATAACTTATTACATGGGCATTGCACACAATACACAACAAAGTCCGAGACACAGGATGTTTTGGACCTTAATTTAAACTCACGATCAGACTGTGGGTCTCTAGATTTAGTTGTCTCTAACATTATTTCACACATGCGACATGAACCACATTTAGTGTGTCCCAATCTTCTTTGCACCAGCAACTCCAGGGGTCTCAGACTCGCCGGGGATAGTATTTCTTTCAAATTTCTTCCCCTGCTATAAGCCATCCTCACTTTCACATCCCTAAACACTGGTAATGTATGCACTATGTGCCAATGTTTGTTGATTATTGATGCAACTTTTGCTGCCATAGTGTCATACCTCCAGACACACGTCACAATTTTTTCCTCTGCATTGTCTTCTATGTTCCTCGGTATCAACAGATACTCACGGTTATTAAATTTAGCCCTTCTATATGCATTTAGAACTATTTGACTTGGGTATCCTCTCTCACACAATCTCTTTCTCAGTTCTCTGGACTTTATTTTGAAATCCTCTTCTTCTGAACATATCTTTCGATATCTTAAAAATTGGGAAAGGGGTAGGCTATCTTTCAGCTTCTTTGGGTGGCAACTTGTATAATCCAGGAAAGTATTCCTGTCCGTACCTTTTCTAAAGAACGTTGTCATTAAATCTTTGCCCATCTTACTGATCAGTACATCCAGATAGGAAATGCTTGTATGCAGTGGCGTAGCCAGAAAGCAATTTTTGGGTGGGCCAGCAGGTTGGATGGGTGGGCACCCATGCTCTGTCCCTACCCCACTCCATGCTGGACCTCTACCTTACTCCCCACATGGTCCACATCTCTCTCCTTTCCCTTCAGCCATCCCCAATCCCCTGCATATCCAGCACCTATCCCAGCCCCCCTTCTACATGTCCAGCACCTCACCTCCCCTTTCCCTCCAACACCCTGCCCGCCCGCCCGCATATGCAGCTCCTCTCCCCTTCCCCCCTGCAAATCCAGCACCTCCCCACCTCTCCTTCCCTGCAACCTCCCCCCTGCAAGTCCAGTGCCTCCTCACCTCAGTCTCCGTGTCCTACCCTCGCTGCAGCGCTTGCAATTTGCTATTGTCGGCTGACACAGCTGAGAGACGCGGCATGATGTCCTGCTCCGGGGCCTTCCCTCTGCCACGCTAATTCAACTTCCTGTTTACGCAGGGCGGAACGCATGCGGCAGAGGGAAGGTCCCGGAGTAGGATGTCATGCTGCGTCTGTCAGCTGTGTCAGGCAGCACGCCGACGATAGCAAATTGCAAGTGCTGCCGCGGGGGTGGAAAACGGAGACTGTGAGGTGAGGAGGCAGCGCCGATAGCGTTAAAGGGAAGCGCTATGGTGGGGGTGGGAGAGGGTGTGAGGAGACACGTCGGTGACGGAGGTGTTGGAGTCTTCTCTGGATGGGCCTGAGCCCAAACTGGGCGGGCCTGGGCCCATCCAGGCCCACCCGTAGCTACGCCCCTGCTTGTATGACTAGCCTCCATAGTGAATCTCAATGTCGGATGCCCCTGATTCAATTCTAATACAAATGCCTCCAGCTCAATTTTCTCTCCATCCCAAATGCAGAAAACGTCATCTATAAATCTCACCCATAATCTTATCTTCTGGTAATGGGTGGAACAATACACTTTCTTCTCCTTGAATTGTGCCACAAATAAGTTGGCTATTGAGGGGACCATTGCAACCCATGCAACTCCGATAATTGTTTAAACAATTTTCCTTCAAATTGGAAGAAATTGTTTTCCATTGCTAAAGCAGCTAGGGCAACAATGAAACTTGTGGGGACCTTTAAATTGTTCCTCTTATTGCCTCTTCTTGAGAGATAACTGTGTATAGGCTCACTATATCCATAGTGACCATCCACCATGTCTCATGGACTTCCCCATAACTCTTTAAATGGTTCAAAAAATCTGTAGTATCTTTGATGTAATATTTAGTATGCTTCACCAGAGGGCGTAAAAACATGTCTACATAAACAGATAATGTCTCCAACAAGGACCCTCTGCTGGATACTATCGGCCTCCCTGGTGAATCTGTCAACCTCTTGTGTACTTTCGGGAGAGTGTAAAAACATTAACATTAGGCACAGGTTTTATCAGGTATTAGATATGCATATCAGAAAACTGGTTTATAACTGGCTGCCAGGTTTTTGCAATCACTAGCATCTGGAGAAGAGGAAGAGAGACAAGAGGGGGGGGGGGGGGCGGTGTAATCTTGTGCACGGGTTCTCAACCCAGCCACTCAGGTTTTCAGAATATTCACAATGAATATGCGTGAAACAGATTCGCCTTCAAGGGAGACAGTGAATGCAAATCTGTCTCATGCATATTCATTGTGGATATCCAGGCAACCTAATTAACTGGGAGAGTCTCGAGGACTGGATCAAGAACCCATGGTCTACATGACTAGAAGTGGGTTTTCTGCAAGCCAACATCAAGGCTTGTTTGCCAGAGGGTCAAATATGGATTACATCATAACAAAGGTTAATATTTTCCTCTAGAGAGACAATAAATATTGATATTCAGTGGTAGAGAGATCAATATACAGAGTGCCTCATACAAGATTATTTAATATTCTCATTAAACATGCACTTAAAAAAAGAAAAAGCTTTCTAAGGAAATCTGAGAAAATAGTTTGAAAAATTGCTTTCTGAAATCCTTAAATATAATAAGGTCAGAGGCTACCAGAGTATCAACATTTATACTAAACCCTTCAAGGAGATGACTGAAAACTCCAGGCATATGACAGAGCAATTTCATGGGTTGAAAAGCTCTAGGATTTCAGAATGATTGACTTCCAATACTGTTTTCAGCCAATCCAGCGCCAAAATTGCTTTGCCTAGCCATTGAGGCATCCCTTGGACAGAATGAGACTCAAGGCCAAACATTAAGAGATTCAAGCTGTTGAGAAATGTGTTATAATGTCCCCAGCAAGCAGGATCTGGAGAGCCTAGGGGACAGATGAGTTGCAATTTGTCTGAATTTGATTTTTATTTTATACTGTTATGCCATTAAACAGCATCACCAACCAATCACAGTTTAGCCAAGCCATGTCCTGAAAACAGCTAACCAACAGAGCTCCCTAGGGTGTAATTGCAACAGTGTTGCAGAGTGAACACACAGGGATGTATAAATAATCATAGTACACGTGTCAGTAGCGGTTATAAAACGGAAAAAAAAAACAACAAATCATGAGTAAATGCAAAAGAAATACCGCACAATATGATACTCAAAACTATTTAACCATCCAGGAACGGCTCCTGGCTGGTTAAATTGCAATTGAGCACCTAACTGTGGATATTCAGCAGGAGATAACTAGTTATCTCCCACTGAATGGCTATATCGCATGACATGGGCATTTAGGCACAGGTATGCAGCGCCAAACTGGATATGTTGAGCAATCAAAATAAGCCGCTTAAATAGCAGACCTATCTTTGACCGCTAAAAAGTTAACTGGTTAGCGCTGAATATCGGCATAGCTGGCTAACTTTTTAGCAGCCAAAATAAACCCGGGTATTCAATGCTGGTTGGCGGATATGGCCCCGGCATTGAATATCTAGGTTTAACTGAAGTCACTTCACTGGCTCCCTATCCGTTTCTGCATTCAATTCAAACTTCTCTTACTGACCTATAAGTGCATTCACTCTACCACTCCCCAGTACCTCTCCACTCTTGTCTCTCCCTACGCCCCCCCTCGGGTACTCCGTTCTGTGGATAAATCTCTCTTGTCTGTCCCCTTCTCTTCTACTGCTAATTCAAGACTCCGTTCCTTTTATCTCGCTGCACCTCACACCTGGAATAGACTTCCCGACCTTTTATGTCTAGCCCCATCCTTGGCCATTTTCAAATCCAGGCTAAAAGCCCACCTCTTTAATGCTGCTTTTGACTCCTAACCACTACTCACTTGCCCTGTACCCTTTTATCCCCCTCCTCTTTAAATCCCTTACCTCTTAGTTGTTCTGTTTGTCTGTCCTACTTAGATTGTGAGCTCTTTGAGCAGGGACTGTCTTTTTATGTATGATGTACAGTGCTGTGTATGCCTTGTAGCGCTATAGAAATGATAAGTAGCAGTAGTAGTAACTCCGGCAGCAGATACCAAATGTGCTGCCCGCTGCAGGCTGAATATTGGGCCTGAGGCTTTTTTTAAATAATTGTACAATTGCCTGAAAGCACTCCAGCCTGTATATTGTAAAGAGATGGGCATCATTTACATGGTTACATTTTTGTTTTTGATCCCATGTAGCACAATACTGCCATGGCACTGTCACCTCTTGTGGATACTGTGGAATTGTCTTCCTTCCCTACTTCCCTTTCAGTTTTGTCTAATAAAGCTGTCTCACCAGGGCTAGCCCAACCACTAGGTAGACTAGGGTGGCAGAATTTGGAGGGGAGGGGACATGGCTCCAACATGATCAAGAGCCCACCCTGCCCTTGTCAAGCCTGCCACTGCTGTCTCTCACCTCCTCCTGTGGCAGCCCGAACTTAATATGTACCTTAATATTCAATTGATATACTCTGTTGAGTAAGGGGAAAAAAAAGCTCGTATAACGTAACTCAATTTGTCTAGCACCTTTGACCTTGTAGATCATACTTCGTTATTAAATATCTTGAGCAATATCAGTTTAACAGGGAATGTTCTAAATTGGTTGCAAGGTTTTTTGTCTGCAAGATCCTATTCTGTGAAGTTGAATATTTGCAGAGTTGGGATTTTTACTTTATTTTTGTTACATTTGTACCCCGCGCTTTCCCACTCATGGCAGGCTCAATGCGGCTTACATATTGTATACAGGTACTTATTTGTACCTGGGGCAATGGAAGGTTAAGTGACTTGCCCAGAGTCACAAGGAGCTGTCTGTGCCTGAGATGCGGTCTGTGGGGTCCCCCAAGGTTCTCCTTTGTCCCCAGTCATTTTTAATGTTCTTAAGGCATTTCTGGGTTATAAATTAAAAGCAGCTAGTTATAAATCTTATACTTATGCAGATGATATAACTATTCTTATCCCAACAGACATCGATCTGATAAAAAACAGTTTTGCAAATACTCAAGCTGGATGCACCATATGCTCCCTGGAGTAAACAGAGGATGTCACATGGGGGCTGAGTGAACAGAACACCTCATTTGAGCCCATGTGTGGGGCCAGGGAGGTCCTGTTCTGTTAATCTCCTTAACTGGTGGGGCAGTCTGCTCTAATAAAGAATGATACAGAGAAAGAGCTTCAGGGGCTGAAATTTTTAATTTAAAATAAATGGAAGAAGTCTGAGCCAGATATGGGAAAGAAACTGGCAAATTGTCTCTTATTTGTTTTAATCTCTTCTTTTATTCAGGCTCAGGAGACTCTGTTGGCATGATAATCCCTACATGCGTTGCCAAAGTAATAAAAGAGAGGAAAAACTATGTTACACACAGATACTCGGTTTTCCTTTGGGTCACATTGGAGCAGCAGGATCCAGGCATTACCATACACTTGCTCCTTAGGAGGAACATCAGCTGTCGCCCGTTCTGACACTACGATCATTTTACCTTCCCTCCGAAGGAATATGACCAGTATTTTGCTGGCACAGAGAAACAGAGCGGGGTTCACACTCTCCACAGCAATCGGACACAACAAAAATGGGGTGGAGAGGGCCCAGTGTGAAGAGATCATTTGTTTTGGAGCATCTTACCCTTGCGTGTGGCGACTGATCTCTTGACATTGGGCCCTCTCCACCTCATTTTTGTTGTGTTAGTATTTTGCTGGCGTTAGACGCATCCAGTACCATTCCCCTGCCTTTAAAACACCTGCAGGCTGTATATCAGCTCCACCTGCTCAATTGAACAGAGATAACACAGAACAGCACTCCTAACGCCTGGTGGCAGCTACTGGAGCTTGCAGCATCTTTCACCTCTTACCTGATCCATCGCCCGGGATATCCAAGTGTCTAGCAGGATTTCCAGCCGGGACTGATGAAATCTCTCGGTGGTTTTGACAGCAATAAAGATATCTTGGAGTTCCAGGCCCCGTGGAGGAGGAAGCTGGCTGGGCCTCTGCTCCGGATCCCCTCTAATTCCCTGCAGGAGTCCACGTTTCTGCAGCTTTGAGCTTTCAAACCCTTCTTCTGGGTGACCCGTCTCAGGTTGGGGCCCCAGAGACAGAAGAAGCACGCAGCCGAGAGTGAACAAAGCCCCCCAGAGCCTGCTGTGTACCCGGCGCATCTCAACTGGGACTGAGCAGAGCTCCAGATCTGAAATCCCCCCAGTTGAGCAAGGGTCTGGGGAGGGGAGACAGATCACACCTCCCCCACACACAACTGCTCTGACAGCACCGAAAAGAAACAGATCCCCCACTCCCTCCCCCGGAATTAGGATGCCACCTGGTATCCAGCAGTTGGGAGGCAGTTACACACACAAAAAAAGTTGCTGCAAGATAATAAAGGAAATGAATGAAAAGTGGTAACCGAGGCAGCCAGAAAGGGTAAAAAGAGAAGCAGAGTTGCCTGAAAGTGGAAACCCCCTCTCCCTCCCCTAAGAGAGCAGATGCTGAGAGCAGCAGGACAGAAAACAGACACGATCGCCCCAGATGGCTGTACAACAGAACACGGGCATGAGCTGAAAGCAGGGGCAGGTGAAAGAGTTACAGAGTGCAGGTAAAAGATCTCCCCAGCCCAGCGTGTAGTACAAGAGCCACCCAGTTGGCAGCCTATTGATGCACCCACCGTGCGTGACCCTCTCTGTGCACCTGCTATCATATCTCCCGCCCCCCTCCCCGCCAGCCAATCAGCGCTGCCGAGGCGCGTGGCTGCAGCTGTAGCCTGCGTGTGAGCGAGCCGCCCCAGGGCCACGAGGTATACAAAGAGAGGCGAGGATGAAGGCAGCAAGCAAATCATTTATTAAATAGAAGTAGCAGTCCACTACTCCCCTGACGACGCTTTCAGTATTTTTTATTTCGTTTTTACCAACCGTGCTTCTTTCTCTTTCTTTTTCATTTTAATATTAACGCTGAAAATCATCCCTCCCCACTCTGAGACCCAAATAAATTAGTTTACCAGATATTATTACTTTGTACAACACAACATAACAAAAGAAAAATCGATTAACATTTTAAATTGTTGTTAAAACTGTTCAAGGGTCTCGAAGTTTGAGCCTGACTCAAACCTCACTTGCCCCACAGACAGGTCTTGTGGAAATCATAAGACTAAGCCACCATCAGTGGCTATCTTGGGTCACAAGTACCCGACCAAGCCCAAAAAGTGCATCTATTTCTGATCTCATTCCCAGGATAGGTGATGACTAGTGCAAATATGCCTGGTCAATAATTATTTTATAGACTTCCTCCAGCAATTTGTCCAAACTTCTCTTAAATCCAAAATTCGATTGTAAACCCTCCAGGGAAATATCTAGCGTACCCCAATGTAACTTACTGCCAGTGACTACTGAAAAGACAAAAGTTAACACGCATTTAAAACACAAAAATGAAAGAAAGAAGAAAAAACTACTGTGCCAGTATCCTTGACCACGTTCTCCGGCAACAGATTGGACAGTTTAATTATGTGTTGTGTGAAAAAAATACTATATTTTATATAGCCTTGCCTCAGCTACCCTAGACTGTAAGCTTTTTTTCAGCAGGGATTTACTGTGTCTGAATTCTAATAATGCTGTAACCTGCCTTAAGTATTCTTTGGAAAGGTTGGCTAAAAAGAGACCAGTAAAAAAAAAAAAAAATTACCTACAACCTATTTGTTGACCTTTATTTCTTTCTTTAAAGTTTAAAAGACAGAACGTGGGGCCCTCAAGCTGTATGTCTTGCACTGTACATAGATGTACACATAGACCGCCATCCCAGCCACATCTAAATGGCTCTTTACTGCTGCAAGTACACGCCATAGGCCCTTTGTAATTGGTCTTTTGCGCCTAATATAAATTCTTATTGTTAATTACTCCATGCCTGGCTGGATTCTCTACATGGAACACGTTACCCTACAGGAAAATAGGAGGGAGGTGGTGCACAGCAGAGTTGCAAATGAGTGTTTCTCTCTCTCTATCCTGACCTACACCCCTCACTTGAGGTTAATGTTTGCCTACATTTCTTTCCATTTGTTGTAAATGTCCCTCTATAATTAGTTTTCGACCATGGCGAAACGTTCTTTATGCTCTGGAGTCAGCAGCAGTTTACTCCAGGCCACTGTGCACAGTGATGATTCACAGAGGTTTCCCTGCACCACTCCCCATCCTTCCTGCCCCCTGTCAGTAACACTGCTCCCTCCCCTGCTTGCTTCAGACAGACAGACGTAGCAGCAATGCAGAGCAGAGAAATTGATTTACTGATGCCAGGACACCGCTTCCTACTGTCACGGTTTCACCCACACCTCCCCCATTCCTGCCGCTTATGCTCTAAGAATTGTTTGGCCCAGACTGCTCGGTAATAAATTCCAAGCTCCGATTTGCTGGAGGTGATGGATGCCAGCTCTTACAGCCAGCAGTGCTTCCAATTGCTTTCCCATTTCCCTGAGGGTCAGAGGAGCGGGGCTGGAAGAATCTACATACCAGAAACATCGAGCAGCAGCATTGCAGACTGTTCAACTCTTTTTAACCCCCCCCCCCCCCCCCAATCTTATCCTATTTTGCCTCTCATGCTTTTTCACCCCTCACCCCATCTTTCCCCCCTCGCTTCTCTCTCCTCATACTCATGATTGTCTCTCTTTCTCAGTGTGTGTGTGTATTTCTGTCCTTCCCCAAATTTATCTTTTCCTCTGTGTCCTTCTCCTTTCTCTCTGAAATAAGTCTCTTTTGTATGGATGCCCCTGGGATAATTCTCTCTCTCTCTCTTTAAAAAGGTTCAGAAAACGAATGGGTGAGAAAGAGTGGGAGAGACAAAATGGAGAGGTTAAATTTCAGATCCACATTGTCCTGGCTCCTTGCTCCCAAGTCACTCTTTGAAAACCTGCTCTGTTTCTATGGTAAGGTGATCCTGGCCACCTATGCCTCTGGGAGTCCCGGGTGTGCCCCCAGCATCTCCTGTTGTGCTGGGTTCAGCCTTTGTTCCTCTGCAGAATAGCAAGTGAGCTGGGCGCAGATGGTAAGCAGCTTCTGGAATGAAGAGGTAATGAGAGAGGGGGGGGGGGAGGGAGCACAGCTTTGAATGAAAGATACTGGTGAGAGCTACACAGGTTCTGGAAATCTGGGGGGACAGTGTAGTCTCCCTTTACAACATCTACCAAAGGCTCACCCAAGAGGAGTGCAACCCATACACTCACATGCAAAACCATTCCTTATCCAAGCTCTCCATAAGAGAGACATAGAAATAGAGAGCTCGGCTGTGTAACTGGACAGCAAGGGAGCTCTCAAGTATGGCCATAAACAGACAAAGCTACAGAAGCTGATTACTGAAAAAAAAAGTGATTCAGCTGCAGTACTGTGCACTCTCACATAGAAGATGTAAGCTGGGTTTCTGAATCCAGCTTTAGTGGGGATGAGAATGCAGCAGAGACAGTGGAAGCATGGGTGGGAGGCACTTTCAGCCATTGCATCATAGTGACACAGGGCTAGATGAACTAAAGGGTTGGCTAATCACAATAACATAGTAAATGATGGCAGATAAAGACCTGTGTGGTCCATCCAGTCTGCTCAACAAGATAAACTCATTATACATGGTATGCAGTACTTTATATGTGTACCCGAGTTTGATTTGTCCTTGCCATTTTTAGGGCACAGACCGTAGAAGTCTGCCCAGTACTGATCTTGTACTAAAGTTTCTGAAGTTAATGTCGAAGACCCTTAAAATTTACACTCCAGCCCATCAATTTCTATTCAGTCACACTCAGGGCACAGACTATAGAAGTCTGCCCAGCACTGGTTTTGCTTCCCAATTACAGGTACTGCCACCCAATCTCCGCTAAGATTCCATGGATCCATTCTTTCTAAACAGGATTCCTTTGTGTTTATCCCACGCATTTGAATTCCGTTACCGTTTTCATCACCACCTCCCGTGGGTGGGCATTCCATGTATCCCCCACCCGGTTCAAAATGGACCCTGCTGGCACGTTCACATACTTGGTTTTCTCCACTAATCAAATGCAGCATCAATGACACCCTGACTCAAGTTGGCCCATTCCTCAGTCAGACACTACTTGAGGTCATCAGTGTCATGAATCAACCTTTCATAAACATGCTGCTGCATAAGACCCCCAAATCTTGTAATCAACAGGGTTCAGGTCTGGACTGTTAAGGGGCCACAAGTCTGAAGAGATGAAATCCAGAGTCATTCTCTGCAGTAGCTGGATGGTTTCAGAAGCACGATGAGCAGATGTACTGTCATGCTGAAACATAAGTATTGCCAGCGATATACTGAATAGCTGGTAGCAGTTGATGTGATAGCTACAGTTCACGATAGTACTTGGCATTAATCTTTGCACCTGGATCAACAAAGAAAAGCTTCATGCATCCCATTTTGGACACTCCAATGGAGACCATGACCAATTTACTGAACGTTGAGTGAGTACGTAGAAGATGATCAGCAGCAATATCATGCTTCTTCACTGCAGTCGGTGAGTAAAGTTGGTAATTTTGGATGTTGATAGGTGGCTCAACCACAAAACATTTCTCATCCGTAAACCAAATAAAATTAACAGCATGCGGGGGGACCTTGCTGTGTCATATCTTCTTATCTGTTGTGCTCATCTCCGCCTAAGACACTGTAGATCAAGATCACTGTGGATGATTTGAAACACCATTGACTGTGAAATGCTAGTTGCTCGACTAGTTTGATGAATGACTTGTGAGTTTTAGGTGCATCCTCATGACTCACACAAGTTCTTCAACTGTTGCAATGTTTTCTTCAGTATGAACTGATCAGGCCCTGCCACTTCCTGACTTGCAATCAGTTGAGCCCCTTTCTCACAATTTCTTCAAAACATATTCTTTGGTTACCCTCTCCCACCTCTTTTCTGGAAAATCATGTACCAGTCTATGAGAGCCATAACCTTTCTCCAGATAGAAATTCTTAATAAGAATCTGATCCTTCTGACTAAAAACAATGGCAACTATATGGTTTGAAGTAAAATGGCTTCCATGTGTATCATTTATGATAATTGCTAGGTGGTGGTGACATCATTTGGTGAGATGGCCAGCATGAGTGTAGGCTTATTGCAAATTTATTCAGGATGATATATTCCAAATTATATTTAAAGTGGCCATGTTTTGACAGAGTTATGCAGAAAACAAACTTTATTTATTTATTTATGCATTCTTGTATCCCACTACCATCCAAAAGCAAGTTTCAGTTCAAAGTGGCTTACAATTTACTGTAAAATTACAAGAATGTTTTACAATTTTGACTTAAAAGAGGACCTAAGTGGCTTGCATGGTTAGGTATAGAATTTTTTGAGTTCTTTTCTGAACTGAAGATAGTTATAGATGTGTCTGATGGCTTTTCGTAACGATCCCAGGTAGTTGAATCCTGCTGTGTAGATGGTTCTGTACATTATGTTTCTGCAGTTGGGTAGGTAAAGAAGTAGGTAGCTTCTGGTTTCTGGGCTTGCGTTTATTGGTGGTTAGTTCTATCATGCCTTGCATGTATCCAGGTACCATTCCAAATAGTATTTTGAAAATGAGGGTGTTGGCTTTGAAGATTAGTCTTGCTTTGACTGGCAACCAGTGTAATGATTCGAGTAGTATTTTGAGTTTTTGAAAATCATCTTGCTGCTGTGTTTTGGATGGTTTATAGTGAGTGTAGTGTGCTTTCCTTACACCCTGTGTATGCCATATTACAGTAGTCTAATTGTGATAATATCGTTGATTTTCAAAAGACAAAGCACAGAATCCCTCTACGACAGAAAATTACAGCAGACAAAAGCTGAACGAATCCACCACTGGAGATATTATCCAACAGTCTTATTGATGCAGATAATTTTTCATAATTTTGATTCATCTTTGCATAAGCATTCTCAAACTTCACCCTCTGCTTTCAGTATATTTGGTAACAATACTATATATGTATGATCTATACTTGTTTTATTCTTTTACAACATCAGCATTGTATTATATAACTTATTTTTAATTTATTTTCAATTTTTGTACAATTAAAGTATATTATGCCATGGTTTTTAACTGAGACTTTTTCTTTATTATATATATTTATAATTGTTTTATTTTCATTTTTTATTATTATTTATTTGTTGGTATTTGGTTATTATTCATTTGTTTAGATGTTTTTAAGCATATTGTGTATTTTCAAACAGTAATATAGATGTTTTATTCATCTTTTTATTCATAGAGTTTATTATTTGACCCCTGATGTATGTGCTAGTACGCACCAAAACACGGACCGTGTCAGGTCCCTTCTTTATCTGCATCAATAAAAGATTGTTAGATAATATCTCCAGTGGTGGATTCGTCCTTGTTCAGCCTCTACTAGTATCGTTGATTGTACCATTATCCGGAATGATTGTTTGGGAAAATAGTCTGTTATCCTTCTAAGGTTCTAAAGTGTTCTGAAACATTTTGATGTTACTGCTGATACTGATTGTCCATTGATAGATGTCTAGAATAATTCCCAGTATTTTCAGTTGTGTTTTGAATTCGTATGTTTGATTGTTGATTATGAAATTTTGGTGAACCGTGGTGTTGTGCAGACTGGATAGGACCAGGAATTTGTTTTTTTTCTCTGTTTAGTTTGAGTTATCAATTCAGTAGACAGTCATCCCAATGTAAAGTTTCCCATGTGATGACTAGCAGTCTTTTGTGGTCATCTCTGCTTTAAAGTGTCCAAACTCATCATAGTGCTGTTTGGCTGGAGGCCAGTAACCAGTTCAACAAGCACAAGCAATTCTACTGTTGTGGTTTTTTTTTTAAACACAGTCTCCCCGATATTCAAGCTATTTAACCAGCTAGTAACTGCTCCTGGCTGGATAAATAGCACTTAACTGGCTAAGCGCTAATGTTCAGCACGAGCTAGCTGGTTATCTCCACTGAATATTTGCACGTAGCTCATTGCAGCTGACTATATTGTGCACTATGACTGGCTAGCTGTGAATATTCAGCGCTTTGTCAGCTAAGTTTAGTGGCCAAATTGGACTGCCTGAATAGCAGTCCTGTCTTTGGCCGCTATAAATTTAGCCGGCTAATGCTGAATATTAACTTGGCCGGTTAAGTTTAAGCTGGCCCAAACAACCCGAATATTCAATGCCTGCCACTGGAAATGGCCCGGCCTTGAATATCCCATGGAGATGTAATAAAACAGGAAAAGAAAGTGATGTATCTAGCCCATTATATGAGCTGGATGTCAGGCAGAGCTTGCTGGCAGTAGGCAGATCAGCTTGTTGCCATTTTCATTTGCCCAAACAATTACAAACGATATTGAACACAATAGCAAAAGATTATTAGAATAACGGACTGCCTGTGCATAGTCCATCTGTAAAATATCTACAGCTGTTTCAGTTGGAAAGGAGGAGGTCTGTTTGCTCTGTTTTGAGTGTATAGGGATGGCTTCAACATGTTGACATCACTTAGAGGGGCATAATCGAAAGGGGCGCCCAAGTTTCCTGAGGACGTCTTTGCAGGACGTCTCGGCAAAGGGGCGGGGAAACCCATATTATCGAAACAAGATGGGCGTCCATCTTTCATTTCAATAATACGGTTGGGGATGCCCAAATTGCAAAATTTAGGTCAACCTTAGAGATGGTCGTCCTTAGAGATGGTCGTCCCCGATTTTCGCCGATAATGGAAACCGAGGACGCCCATCTCAGAAACAACCAAATCCAAGCCCTTTGGTCGTGAGAGGAGCCAGCATTCGTAGTGCACTGGTCCCCCTGACATGCGAAGACACCAACCGGGCACCCTGCAGTGGACTTCAGAAATTGCTCCCAGGTGCATAGCTCCCTTAACTTTGGTGCTGAGCCCCCCAACCCCCCCCCCCAAAAAACCCACTCCCCTCAACTGTACACCACTACCATAACCCTTAGGGGTGAACGGGGGCACCTACATGTGGGTATAGTGGGTTTCTGGTGGGTTTTGAAGGGCTCACATTTACCACCACAAGTGTAACAGGTAGAGGGGGATGGGCCTGGGTCCGCCTGGCTGAAGTGCACTGCACCCACTAAAACTGCTCCAGGGACCTGCATACTGCTGTCATGGAGCTGGGTATAATATTTGAGGCTGGTATATAGGCTGGCAAAAAATATTTTAAAAAATTGTTTTGAGGGTGGGAGGGGGTTAGTGATCACTGGGGGAGTAAGGGGAGGTCATTCCCGATTCCCTCTGGTGGTCATCTGGTCATTTAGGGCACATTTTCGAGGCTTGGTCGTAAGAAAAAAAGGACCAGGTAAAGTCATCCAAGTGTTCATCAGAGACACCCTTCTTTTTTCCATTATCGGTCGAGGACGCCCATGTGTTAGGCACGCCCCAGTCCCAGCTTCGCTACGCCTCCGACACGCCCCCTTGAATTTTGGTCATCCCCACGATGGAAAGCAGTTGAGGACGCCTAAAATTGGCTTTCAATTATACCGATTTGGGCGACCCACTGAGAAGGACGCCCATCTTATGATTTGTGTCAAAAGATGGGCGTCCTTCTCTTTCAAAAATAAGCCTGTTAGTCTCCTGTTTTATTAAACCTGCTTAGAATATCCAGCCTCAGCACTGACTGCGGCGCTTAGCCAGCCTGCCTCCCAAGGACTGAATATCAGCCTGTGTGTGTATATATATATGCTGACTGCCACACCAGCGCTGCCCTGGAGAGTATAGGGAAGGGAGGGAAACTACTAAACATCTCAGGTAGTGAAGCAAGGGTATCAGAAAGTGGTGAAGACTTGAGGGGGGGGGGAAGATATGCTGGACACCATGGGGGGGGGCAGGTAGGGAAGAAGAGAAATGCTGGACACTAAAGGGGAAGGAGGAAAGGAAGAACAGACATGCTGGACTAGGGAAGGGAAGGGGAGATGCTGGACATGGTGGGGATGACAGGGCCTTGAGCTGCCTCTTGATGGAGGGATGCATGGCTGACGATTTGCCTATGTCGTCATTCACCTCCCATATGCAAGACGTAGCCTGTGAGCTGTAGCTTGTCCACCTCTGGTCTATCTGTAAAACATTTAGCACATTCTGACTCCTAATAGGCTGTCCAAGAGTTCCAGTATACCAGGTTCTGGAAGGAGCCATAATCTCTAGCCCCCGGCCTACAATTGTTTCTGCAATAGCTAAGCTAGATGATACGGATCATTATATAACATGGGAGAAAATACGCAGGTGATTGTGTCTGAAGGCTTATGGCACTGTAATCCAGTTCTGATTGAGCTGGAAGCCCAGAGGAGGGGAGGAGTCTGCTGAACCAAAGAGAAGAGAGAGAGAAAAATAGGAGAAGGGAAGGGGGAAAGCAAAAGAAATGAGTTATGATGAACTGGATATATTTATTTGTTTCTTGTTGCTGCACTTCAATTGAATAAAAAAACATATTGAAACATAAATTATATGTCTACGAGGCAATATTTAGTTGCTCAGCAAATAAATCATGCATCTAGTTCAGCCACACAAATAGCAGATATAACTTGAAATATTCATAGTAACTTAGTAAATGACGGCAGATAAAGACCTGAACGGTCCATCTAGTCTGTCCAACAGTCACACTCATTATCAAGTCATGATTAAACCAGCAATGAATATGATATAAAATACTTGATCATTCAACTGAGATGGTTAAAATTATACACGGATATTCAGCAACACTACCTAAACGAACAGCATCGCTGAATATACGTAAGACTGGAAAATGTCTAAGACGTTTCAAATTATATTATTGACCTCACAGTGGGTGCACAGAGTAGTGTACATGGAGATACAACATAAACAGAATGTACTTAGTGAATTTTCAAGACCACCAGCAAAAAAGAGTGAGGCACAATTTACTAGGGAAGAAAGCAAACACTGGAAGAAAGGATCAAACGGGTTTCCAGACTTACTCGCCAAGGGGAGGGCCATCCCCCCCCCCCGAGTCAGACCCACCCCTTCAGTGGCAGAATAGGCCAATGAGAGAAGAATTGGATGTGGTATCGACATCCGCACTGCCTAGAACCTATCTTAACCTGAGGCCTACTAAAATAAAGTTAGGCCTCATTACACCAGTACAACTCACTCACTATCATCACAAGGACACACTTGCTGAGCTGATAGCCAAGTAGCAAAAGAATATGAAAGAGATAGAAAAGAGCCAGAAAAGAGAAGAAAAAATGGGACATAGTATCCTAATGGTTAGAGCAGCTGCTGGGGAACTGGGTTCAATTCCTGCTGTAGCTCCTTGTGACAACCCTCCAATGTCCCAGGTACAAAATAAGTACCTCTATATAATATGTACACTGCTTTGATTGTAACTACAGAAAGGCGGTATCAAATCTATACCCCTTCCCTTTGTGCAGCTGGGGTGAGGAAACACTTTCAAAATCTTCAGTGAACACAACAAAACCCAAATGTAATTCCTGTTCTGCTTTTTAGTGTACAGTGTTTAATTTTCAATCGTTTTTTTTTTTTTTTTACCACAGAGGCTGTTCACTGAGTTCATGGTTTTACAAACACTGCAGACATTGCTGTGGCTGTTAAAACACACTTCGGAGATCACTCCCCCTCCCACCAGAAGCTGTATCTTTTTACCACCATTCTCCACTGTAACATCTGTCCATATTACACTGCATTAAACCAGCAGAGCAATCCCAAGGATCAGAGGCAGCTGCATTGGGAGGAAGGGGGACCTCTTCCTCAAAATACTACACACAGTCCAGGGTAAAGGGTAGAAGATGTCTCTGTATAGTCCCTTGTCCTACCCTGACAGAGCACTGCTATCTCCTCCTCCCCCTGCCACCCACCCTGAAATCACATTAAGTAAGAAATATTTTAATACGATGACTACTGGTGTCTCCGCTCATAGCTTATCCTGCTCGATCCATACTATCTTCCCCTGCTCCTGGAAAATGCGTCCTCGCATCCCTTTTACAAGGTCCTCAATTCGAGACCAGGAGTGGAGCTCCAGGCTGGTACAGGGATATGGCAAGCATGTCAGCTCTTCACTTTCCAGGTGGCACCGCCTCAGAATATCGACCTCACTCTGCTCTGGTTCAGTTGCCAGGCTCCTGACAGCCAGAAAGGGGGCAAGAAATGAACAACATTTCCAAGTTAATTCAGACTAGAGAATTTCTGATATATGAAAATGTGACATTCAGATTGATACATGAATTAAAAAGATCCCTGCTGCATGTATCAATTTGTGAGGGGGACAGAGTGGGGAAAACAACCCTTGCTGGTATAGGATGATCCATTTTTTTTACTGTGCCCTTCAACAAAAAGGTATCAAATCCAATGTATTTCACTGTGGCTCGAACACAGGTCCATCTATCATCACAGGTCCCTTGTAATTAGCATTCAACATTCAACCAGGACACAGAGTTCCTGTATGCTCCCCCCTTATGGCTCATGCTTATCCACCCTTCCCTAATACACGTTTGGAACTGGAAGTATTTTCATACCTACCTGAACTTTTTGATGTTTTTCTCTGTCACCCTGACATGGATAACGATGGGAACAATATCATTGCTAATTAAATCCCTCACACCCTGCATTCCGAACTCCAGCAGGCAGTGTTTATTCTGAAAAAAAAAAATCCAATATAATCTGCTTATTAGAATGGAGAGAGAAAAAATAATGAAAGTTACCAACAGAGGCATTAAAAAAAAACATCAAATCGGATGCACCATAAGTGTTAGGATTTTTCCAATAACAATGCTGTGAGCTGGTGAATTTACTACTGAGCTGGAGAGAAGAAGAGATGTGAAAGAATTATTTATACAGTCTATTAATAGATTGACCCTTTCTGGGGGTAAGGGAGGGGGGAGCAAAATGGCTCAAGGGAACTGGGAGAGATTTACAAAACCATTCAACTTAGGTACAACTCAGCAACCCTATTGAGGAAAAAATTAATCTCCATCTGAACGCCGCCTCGGTTTCCTTTTTAACATGAGTCACTGGCCTCAGTGCAATGTACAATGGACAGGTGACTACATGTCACAAAACCAGTAGCACTATTCAGCACCAACTGAAATCAGTGCTGGCAGCCTCAATAGAAAGGCCAAATACTGCACAGACATGAAGAACTGAGTGAACCCCCTCACCCTTACAGGTGGTCCCTCCAAAATGATGCTAGGGCTCTATGGGGTACTTTGCCATAGCACTGGGCAGGCTGTACTTATTTTGTGACTCAATGGATGGATGGATTTGCTTTTCAAGGCAGTTAATCCAGCAGCTTTCACAATTACAAAATTCCCTAGAAAAAAAACAAAACAAAACATCAAAACCAAAAAGGAATCTAGTCCCCATGGGGTCAATTCTATAACTGACCACCACAAATTTGGAACTAGATTCTGTAAATGGCACTCAAATTTGGGCACAGAAAAAAAAATTAGCACTAAGCACTATTCTATAAACAGCGCTCAAAGTTGGGAGCCATTTATAGAATAGCGCTGAGCACCGGGATCTGCGCCTTCTAGGAACCCCCAAGCCCCTCCCATAGCCACATACCCTTTTTAGATTTGTGCGGAAAATTTACGTGCGCATCTTGGAGAATACCAACTAGAAAGATGCACGCTTCAATTCTTATAGTTGACAATTCGTGCCAGTAATTGATTGTTAGCACCCAATTACTAGTGCTAATTGGCTCATTGTTCAATTAAATTGCGCGGGCAAATAGGAAATTTGTGCGTACAATTTTGGGCACCATATAAAGAATTTGGAGGTTGGTGCCTAGATGCAACGTGCTGAGTGCTAATTCTACAGCATGATCTGGGCGCCCAGATTCTGATACTGAATACTAGCAAAAGTGGGCATCTATGCGCCCACATTTACAAGAGCCCACTTACGCCAAGTCAATAAAAAGGCTGACATTTACACACCTAAATATGGCACTTTAGTGCATAACTTACAGGATTTTGTAGATTATGTGTGTAAATGTTGGACATGCACATGCTCCACCCATACGCTTCCCCCTGTACTCGTCCTCTCGCATTTATACGCTAAGGAAGTTGTGTGCTGAATTTATACAATAGCACTTAGGGCCAGATTCTATATAAGGCACCTAAAAAATCCACGCGGTAAACATTTCTGCCTAAGCATATTGTATAAGCAGCGCCTAGATTTAGGCATTGTATAGAATACACTTAGTTGATATCCCAGTGCCTAAAACTATGTGTCTCCATTTACACCAACAAAAAAGTGGTGTAAATCCCTATGCATAGATTTACGCACACTTGGCCATATTCTATAACTACGTCCATACTTTTTGGAATGCCCAGGAAACGCCCATTTCCTTACCATAGCCACGCCCCTTTTCAACTGCACGCATTAGAATTTAGGCGCAGTTCTTTACAGAATACGCTTGTGTGCGTAAATTGTAATTGTTGCCAATTAGTGCTCATTATTGCTTGTTAAGTGCTGTTATCAACACTGATTAGCTTGTTAAGCCAATTAAGTTTCGCATGTTGTTATAGAATATGCCTGAATTTCAGCATGGATCTCTAGGCAGTTATTGCCCAATTAGCAATTATGTGTGAAAATGTAACAATCATTGTTGTAAGTGCTAGTCTAAATTTCAGGGGCCCAAACAAGTCAGAGTACTCCCCTCATCCCATTTATTCAAGCCCTCCCCCCCACCACAACTCTGCCAGCCCAGTGAAGCCCCACCACTCCTCCACCACCACCACAGCATCAAACACCTGCTGCATGACATCTTGAATGGAGCTGATCCTCACACATTCTGTTTGGTTTGGGGGGATACTTTGTACACGAATGACCCTCCAAGAGCCAAGAAACTCTTCCTCACTGATGACCTCTGAAGAAAAAAACATATTATTCAGCCTCCCTGTGCACATCACAACTCAGCAATGCTCAATCAGCAACCAGAGAACAGACAAAAGCGAAACCAGTACCACCAAGGGGCTCTACAGCAGCAAGTCCAAATAGCATTAAGGCTAGAAAAGTATTACAGGTTTGTACATTTGAATATATCTGTTTAGGTAAGCTATGTGTGCACATAGGAACCAGCTCTGTGGGTGCCAGTCGGTACTGAGTACTCTAAATAGTGAGCAAATTCCTTCATTGTGTCTAGGGAGGGGCGATTTGTATTATGCCTGGCACACCCAATCATTTTGAAATGTTGGCGCATATGTGTGTGCATGCTTAAAATAGAAAGGAATGACAATAAAATGGGCACTGAGATCTCTGTGGGGTTAAGCAGCCAGGAAGCAGAGGGCCAGAGTGAATATGTATAGAATAACATGTATAGAATGTTTGTACGTTTGGGAAGCTTGCCAGGTGCCCTTGGCCTGGATTGGCCGCTGCCGTGGACAGGATGCTGGGCTCGATGGACCCTTGGTCTTTTCCCAGTGTGGCATTACTTATGTACTTATAAGTGAGTGATGAGAACTGGAAGCCCCCACTGAGCTTAAGCCATGACCAGCAAATTCAGCTGCCTCTTGGTAGCTAGTAAGTGGTTTTCTCCTCATCTTTCAATATATACTTAAAAAATGCAAGCTTGTGGTCTCTCTAAGCTGCTCACAAGAGTCATTAACTTGAAGCTGTCAGAGGCTAGGAGAGAAAGGTTTGTATTGCTACATTCCCTTCCTCTATCCTCACGATAGGACAGTTTGATTTAAAATTAGAGAAGGTATTTAACATACACACGGAGTGCACTGGCCTCTCGCTCAGGAGCTACAAACTGTTTTAGTAGATACCAGTGCTGGTAGGGGTGAATTCTAGAGCAGAACATTGAGTGTATTGTACCAGAGTTCTTCATATTTCAGAATTTCATTATGTTTGGAACAGAGAATTGTGACTGCTATGTTAGTCCACTTGTGGGCCAACGCTCAGAACCTAACGCTGGTGCTAGAGCCACCAGCATTAATCTGTGCAGAATGTTCAGAGGGGCTCTAGCGCAGGAAACAACATGCACACCAAGGATAAGCACAAATGGTATTTAAAGCACACCAAAGATTAATGCAAATAGTATTTAAATGTAGTCAAATGGATGTTAATGAGGTTATTTCCTATTCCCTCCCCAATTTTCAGAGAACAGCACACAAAACAAAGCCGCCCTTACCGCTGGAAACCTAACACCAGCTTGGAGCTGGCGTTAGGGTGATTGAAGAGAGGGCTTCCCATGATTTTCTCCTTAAAATTGAATTTGGAAGTGGAAAGAAGCCTCTGGAAGCCTCTAAGCGCTGGGAGTGAGAAATACATGTGTGCGAGTCCAAGCAAAGCCGAAAATGAAAGCACACATTGGTGCCTGTTTTCTGCACTTAAATATAAACCTTCAGTGAAAATAAAAATATGAAAGGCTTATATTGAAAGGCATAGAGGAATGGCGCCAATGTATGCTTCACTTCTGGATTTGCCTGCTGCATGCACAGAAGTGCTGCATTTAGCATGAAACTCTTCAATGTATGCATCAGGCACATTCCTCCCTCTTACTTTCAGTCTCACAGCATGCATATTATTTGCATGCAGTTAGTGTTGAGCATTGGAGAGCTATTTTTCTACACTGTTTACTATTCCAGGGCACTGTTCGCTATAGCGCCGGAATTTTGAGCATTGGCCACAGATGTGGAAATAAGAGTCAACTAGCAAGCTGTAGATGACGCCTTTTTATTCGACTAACTTACTGTAACTTGCTGTATCTACAGCAGGGCCCATTTTATTCCTATGGACCCTCTTGTGGATAACTCGAGCTAAGCTTTAGTAAAAGATCCCCTAAGTTAGTCGAATAAAAAGGCATCACCTGCAGCTTGCTTGTTGTCTTTTATTTCACCATGCGAGCATGGGAAAGAGGAACCCAAACTATAGCTACGTGATGCAAGGTTCTACATCAGGAGTCACCGCCCAGGACAGGGATCTAGGTGTCATGGTTGATGATATGTTGAAACCCTCTGCTCAGTGTGCAGCTGAAGCTAAGAAAGCAAATAGAATGTTTTAAATTATTAGGAAAGGAAGAGAAAACAAAATTGAGAATGTTATAATGCCTTTGTATTGCAACTCAAATACTGTGTTCAATTCTGATCACTACATCTCAAAAAATATAGTGAAATTAGAAGTACAGAGAAGGGTGCCAAAAATGATAAAGGGGATGAGATGACTTCCCTATGAGGAAAGGGTAAAGAGGCAAGGGCTCTTCAGCTTGGAAAACAAACAGCTGAGGGGAGATATGATAGAGGTGTATAAAATACTGAGTGGAGTGGAACAGGTAGATGTGAATCACTTGTTTACTCTTTCTAAAGATACTAGGACAAGGTGCACGCAATGAAGCTACTAAGTAGTAAATTTAAAACAAACCGGAGAAAATGTGTAATTAAACTCTGGAATTCATTGCCAGAAAAATGTGGTAAAATAAGATATCTTAGCAGGGTTTAAAAAAGGTTTGGCTAGCTTCCTAAAAGAAAAATCCATAAGCTATTCTTAAGATGGACTTGGGAAAATCCACTGCTTATTTATAGGATAAGCTGCATAAAGTTTGTTTACTGTTCTGGGGTCTTCCTAGGTACTTGTGACGCTGCGTACACCTTGTAGCGCTATAAAAATGCTAAATAGTAGTAGTAGGATTGGCCACTGCTGGAAATAGGATACTGGGCTTCATTGACCTTCGGTCTGTCCCAGTATGGCAACACTTATGTTCTTATGTTTGGAACAAATACAGAAAGTAGTTATAAGAACAGGCAGAGAAGGAGGGTAAAAGAAAAGCCTCCCCCACTCCTTGTTAATGTATGGAAATTTGAATATTCATCTATCCAGGACAGCAGTGTATAAAGGAGAAGACAAGAAAAAGACTTGAACAAGGAGTGATAGTTATCCTGTAGGCCATCAAGCTTATATGGCTGATAACAGTTTTACCATCAAAACAGACACTTTTACCTTTGAGTTTCGATCTAAGATTTTGGGGGTGCAGTTTGATAGCTCATTTTACATCTTATGTGAAATCTCTAGTATAAAAGTCTTTTTATATGCTGAAAAAACTAAGAGCAATCTATAAATAATTCTATCCAGGATAGTTTATTGTAATACTAGCCATTGAGCCCGTGAAAACGGGCTACTTTTGGAATGGGGGGGGGTTCTGAGGCCCCCCCCCCCGAGGTCGGCGCCGCCCCGCCTCCCCCGGAGTCGCCGCCGCCGCCCCTCCACCCGGCCCGAGCAGCACTGTAAACTTACATCAGCACGCAGCAGCAGGCACATCAGCAAAGCTGCCGTCAGGGCGGGCTTCCTTCTCTGCCTGTGTCCCGCCCTTGTGTGACGTAACGTCGGCGAGGGCGGGACAAAGGAAGAGAAGGAAGCCCGACGGCAGCTTTGCTGATGTGTCTGCTGCTGCATGGTGATGTAAGTTCACACTGCTCGGGCAAGATGGAGGGGCGGCGGTGATTCCGGGGGAGGGGGAGCGGTTACAACGTCTGCAGCATGCCAGTAGAGACTTCCCTCTCTGTCCTGCCCCCGTCATCACGTATTGACGCGGGGGCGGGGCAGAGAGGGAATTTTCTACTGCGCATTTGCAAGTGAGTACGGTCACTCGCCGTTTATATGTTTGATTATCTATGTTGGATGCTCCAAGGTCTTTAATCAGACAGGTACAGGTCATACTGAATACAGCGCCATGGCTGATATATACAGCCCACAAATTTGAGTGTGTTTGTGGAGTTGCACAGGCTCCCAACAGAAGCCAGGACGCAATCTAAGTTATGCATTATTATTAGTAGTAAAATTATGAGTGGTGATGCTCATGATTATCTATTACATTTCTTCAAAAAGGTCTTCCTTATAGAATTCATAGCCAGATGTTATTGTGCTTGCCACTGGTAAAGAGGATTAAATCACATAAGATATTTAATTCCTCTCTCAAGTACCAAGCAGTTAGTATTGCCTTGAATGCTGCAGTTTTAGTATTGAAATTATTTAATTTTTTATGTTCTGTGCAAGATATAGTTTATAAGGAAACAAGACCAGATAAAAACCCTTCCAAAGATAACTCCAGGAAATAGAGGAAGCGATTGCACAAACGTTTGTACTTGATATTTTAGGAAGCAGAGAAGGGCAGGTGCAACAGGATTGGAAAAGGACATATGTGCTTCTCATACACATAACATCAGAACCAGGCAAATGCAGACCAACTGAACATCACAAGCTTTCTCTCATGTTTTACATCCTCCTTCCAACTCACCTCACCCAGTCATTGCAAAGACAGTCCTCAAAATGTTCATTCTGGTGCCTCTCGATCATAGGCCATCAGTCTGGTTGATACATGTGGTCACTGCATGATCACTGGACTCCCTCCTTTCCAGGGATGTGCTTGCTGCTTCTTCAGCAGGGGTTCTTAACCCAGTCCTAGAAACATGCCCAGCTAATCTGGTATTCAGGATATTCACAGTGAATATACATGAGCGAGATGTGCATGTATGGCTTCCGTTGTATGTGAATTCTTGTGAATATCCTGAAAACTAGACTATAGAGCTGAGCTTCTCAACTCAGTCCTCAGGACACACCTAGCCAATCAGGTTTTCAAGAAATTCACAATGAATATTCAAGAGATAATTTACATTATGGAGGAGTGGCCTAGTGGTTAGAGCACTGGTCCTGCAATCCAGAGGTGTCCAGTTCAAATCCCACTGCTGCTGCTTCTAATCTTGGGCAAGTCACTTAACCCTCCATTGCCTCAGGTACAAACTTAGATTGTGCGCCCTCCTGGAACAGAGAAATATCCAGTGTACCTGAATATAACTCACCTTGAGCTACTACTGAAAAAGGTGTGAGCAAAATCAAAATAAATAAATAATACAATAGAAGCCATGTAAGTAAATCTCTCTCACATATATTCATTGTCAATATCCTGAAAACCTAACTAGCTGGGTGTGTCTTGAGCACTAGGTTGAGAACCCCTGTTTACAGTATCTCCTACCTATACTCGCTGACTTAGGGAGAAGAAAACCTGACCTGGAAACTGAACACAGGTACCTTTGTTTCATGGTGCACATATTGCTGCTACATCAAGTGGACAGTCTTTGTCAGGCTGTTTAATGAATATTACCAACAAGCTCAAAATGGGAAATATGATAGCTATAATTCACCTCTTGTTTTGCTAAAACTTGTAATATGGTATGGCATAAAAATCTGATTTTTCAAATTCCGAAAAATGTAGTTTAGAGATACCATTTGCAAACGGGAAGAAACTAGCTAAAGGTGAAATACCAACAGATCATAACTGGAATATATTCAAACTAGGATAAGGGTAACCACTGATTTCTGATGGATTGAACGTGTCAGAAACTAGCTAAATAAGAACATAAGTATTGCCATACTGGGACAGACCGAAGGTCCATCAAGCCCAGCTTCCTGTCTCCAACAGTGGTAAACCCAGGTTACAAGTATCTGGCAAGATCCCAGAACAGTAAACAACCACTTCCTGACATTACTCCTGAGTCTGCCCCCCTTCAACCTCAAGGTGGTAGAACTATAAGACATAAATTGACGTTGAAGGGGGGCAGATTCAGGAGTAATGTCAGGAAGTATTTTTTCACAGAAAGAGTGGTGGATACATGGAATACCCTCCTGCGGGAGGTGGTGGAGATGAAAACGGTAATGGAATTCAAACATGCGTGGGATAAACACAAAGGAATCCTGTTTAGAAGGAATGGATCTACGGAATCTTAGCGGAGATTGAGTGGTGACACCGGTAATTGGGAAGCAAAACCGGTGCTGGGTAGACTTCTATGGCCTACGCCCTGATCATGACTGAATAGATATGGATGGGCTTCAGTGTAAATTTTAAGGGGCTTCGACATTAGCTTCAGAACTTTTAGTACAAGAAGAGTGCTGGGGAGAGTTCTACGGTCTGTGCCCTCAGAAAGGCAAGGACAAATCAAACTCGGGTATACATATAAAGTATCACATACCATGTAAAATGAGTTTATGTTGTTGGGCAGACTGGATGGACCGTACAGGTCTTTATCTGCTGTCACTGAATGTTACACCAACTGAAACCTGGTGTAAATCCTTGTGCACTTCAATGAATGCCCCTGGCCCGCCCATGCCCTTCCCACAACCATGCCCTCTTTTCAGTTATGCGCTATAAGATTTATGTGCGCATCTTTATCTCATGAATATTTATTGTGAATATCTTGAAAACCTGACTGGCAGCACGTGTGTCCTGAGGACTAGGTTGAGAACCTCAGCTCTACAGTTTAGTTTTCAGGATATTCACAAGAATTCACATACAACGGAAGCCATACATGCACATCTCTCTCATGTATGTTCAGCATCTTTATAGCATAGCATCTAGCAAGATGTGTGTGTAAATCATTGTTGCCAATTAGTGTCAATAATTGATTGTTAGCACAATTATCCATGCTAATTGGCTCATTACTCAATTACATTGAGTGTGGAAATTAGGCACATGCTCCAATTTGCGTGTGCAACATTGAGAACCATATACAGAATTCCCCCGATAATGTGGAGATGAAAGGTGAAGAGAGACAACAAGAGGAAGAGTAGATAAAGTGATAGATAAGGAGCAAAAGACAACCAAATGAGAGCAGGGACTGAAGGAAGAAATTAAAAGGGAAAACAAAAGAGAGAGGATGAGATTCCAGAGAGAGGAATGAAAAAAGAAAACACTAAAAGAAGGGTCAAAGGAAAAAGTGCTAAAAAGGTTTACTTTGTGAGAGACTTCAGGAGGCTTGGTGGAAATGTGACAGATGGTGAGAGAAAATAAAGTTTAAAAAGAGAAGAAAAATAATTCAGTGAAAAGTTAAGAGTAAACACACAAGCAAGGGAAAAGAAGGTGAAATAGGAAAATCAGAAAATATCCATCTGATATTCAAAGAAATAAATCGCCTGTCACTGCCTACCACCTGATATTCAGCAGCACTAAAGTGGGCAGTGACACTGAATATCACCTCTGACTGCTGACAAAAATGGGTAGGTTAGGGGCGCTATGGATGGGGGGTGTTAGGGAGGAGCCTGGGGTTATGCGGGTGCCAGTAATATTCAATGCCGGCACTCACATCATTCAACGGCCTAATTTAGAATAGCTCAAAAGCTGCCCTACATTAGGCTGCTGAGCGATGCGGGTGCTGGCACTGAATATTGGCCAGCACCACATTACTTTTTAATGTGCCTTTATTGCCATGATCCCACTTCCAGCCCCCTTCCTCCCTCCCTCCAGCCTGCACCATGCCCCCCCCCTTCCCTCCTGGAAGGTACACAAGTACCATGAGCTGGCATTTCCTCAGCCCAACCACAAGGGGCAGGAGCGAGGGAGCTAAACTCCTGCCCTCAACGATCCACTGGACTACCAGCAAGCAGAGGTAAGCCCAGGGGGGGGCCTACATAGACCAATGGAGGGGTGGGCAACCTTCTGGGGGGAGGGACAGCTTGGCTTATACATGGCATGGGATGGAGGGGAGATCGCAGCAATAAAAGCACATTAAAATATTGGCCAGTACCCACACAAGCAACGGCAGCCATCCCCACCACATTTAGCCCCACAATATTCAGTACTGGTGCCTGGACATGGCCTGGCAGTAAATATTGGGAGCTAATGTAGCCAGTGACAGTAACTGCCTAAAAATTTAAAAAAAAAAAATAAAAACGCTGACTGCCACCAGCTGAGTATCAGCCAGTTTATTTTTACATGGAAAAAACTAAGTTAATACAGCTGAGAAAGAACTATCTTAACTAATATTATCAACTAAGATTTTCTTGTTCTGAATTCTGGATGAGGTAGATATTTAATCTTTAGCAGACTGTGCAGACACGTCTCTGAAAGGTTTGCACACAAAGATCCAGATGGGAGATTTTACCTTGAGATAGAAGCAAAAAGCCCAGCCAGCAGACATGCCTGTGGTTCTGGTTAAGTACCTGATGAACACACGTCAAAGTCCAGGCGTGAAGCAGGCAGCTCCAGCAGGCTCCGGATCAGTCCCCTTGCCAGCACAGCTGGAGAGAAGATCACTGGGCGTCGTGTCTGGATCTTCTGTGGCCATAAAACGCTGTACGGTTTTAGCAAAAATTCTTCTTCCTCATCTGTGAGCAGGAGGAAAATATTTTCAGCATCTTTCTCTAGATCAGCACTTCTCAACCGAAGGCACACTCATCCAGTCAGGTTTTCAGGATATCCACAATGCATATGCATGACTTAGATTTGCATGTACTGCCTCCTTGGTAAGTATATCTCTCTTATGTATATTTATTGTGGATATCCTGAAAACCCAACTGGCTGGGTGTGACCCAAGGACTGGGTTGAGAATCCCTGCTGTAGATCAATCTCCATCTCCCATCCTAGGGGCCATCATTGTGTGTGAATGCCAACTCATATGCTTTCACTGTGAAATTAATAGAACATAAGATGTGCCATGCTGGATAGACCAGTGGTCCACTGAACCCTGCATTCTGTCTCTGGCAGCAACCAGTCCAAAATCCTTGGAAGTATTGTTTCACTGTGGCTCACTCCCAGAAATAAGAGCTGGCAATACCCATATCTACCTGAGTGAGAAATATGAATGGACCTGCCCTTCAAATACTTATCCAAACCTGTTTTAAAACCAACTATGTTATAACCTGCATCAACAAACTTCACAGCTTTATTGGGGGCTGACTGAAAAAATACTCCCCCCCCCCCCAATATTCAGCCAAAAGCGGTCAGCATTTTTTTTAATGCATACCGTTGTTGGCTAGATTAGCCCCCAATAATTATTGCCCGGCCATGTCCAGGCACCAGCACTGAATATTGGCGACAAATGTTGGGAAGGCTGGCCACCAGAGCTTATGTGGGCCTGGCCAATATTCAGCTGGGCCTACATAAGAGAGCTATGCAGGCCCCGGCAGCCAGGATCAGCATAACTTCTATTTGGGTTAGTCCTCCCCCCACCCCCGATCCCCTGAAAATCCCCTCTCCTCTCTTCCCCCTCCCCCAGGCCATAAGTCAGAAACCCCTCCCACTACTTCCCCAGGAACGATCCCCTGACCTCCTCACCTCCTGCAGTCTAGGTAGGTCCCCTCCCTGGATAGATGAGGAAGGGAGGAAAAAGGAAAAGGTGGAGACGAAAGATGGAGGGAAAGAGATGTAGAAGAGAGGGGGGGTAGGAGAGAGTGTAGAAGACAGATGAGAGGCAGGAAGGGCAGGATGGAAAAGAAAGACTAGAGCATGAAGGAGAGGTAGAGAAGAGAGATGAGAGAAGAAGTATTGTAGGGTTACCATATGGCTCCAGAAAAAGGAGGACGGATTGAGCCAGCCGGGTTTTACTTCCATTGCTTTCAATGGAAAGCAATTGCTTTCAATGGAAGTAATTGAGCCAGCTGGGTTTTACTTCCATTGCTTTCAATGGAAAGCAATGGAAGTAAAACCCGGCTAGCTCAATCCGTCCTCCTTTTTCTGGAGCCATATGGTAAATTTATGTGTGAGAAGCATGTCAGAGTGGAGAGCAATAAGGTCTCTGGGGGGAGAGAGAGAGAGAGCTGGAGATGGATAAATTTGTTTGCAAGATTTACAGGCCAACTGAAACTGGGATTCTCGGTTTTGACTGAAACCGAATCAGCAGCCAAAATTTGCTTTTGGTTTCAGTGGAAACTGAACCCAAAACAAAAAATGGCACCTCCTCCTCCTCTCCCAGCAAACAGCGGGTCCTCTGGGGCTGCTAGCACTACCACCACCCCGACACACACAAATGCACAGGCCAAGTGGTGGGGAAAGAAAGGACGCTTTGGTTTAAGCCAAAAATGCAAGTGTATTTTCATCAGAAACCCAAATTTGGATTTCGGGACAGTTTCAGTGCTGAATCCAAAATGGAACATGAAATTTGGGCAGCCTCTAGCAAGATGGGAGTGAGGTGTTTGGATGCATGTGTGAGATATGGGGCAGGGGGATGATAAGTATGGAAAATACCATGAGGCAGGATACAGATAAACAAAAGAAAACAGAATAATTGACAGAAGAGAAATGGTATGTGGGAATGAGATCAGCAAAGAATAATGGGCAGCAAGACAGAAATTTCTACAAGAAAGCCTGAGAGAATGGTAGAAAACAGAAATCAAAGGGGCAGGAAAATTAAAACAATGGAAGACACTGAGAAAATATTTAAAAATGAAAATATGAAGTGTAAAGAAAAGAAGATGAAATGGACTTATGTGAAAGGAACAAGTAAGAAAGGATGAAAATGAGAATAAAAAAAGCAAGAAAAACAAAGGTGTGAAAATCTTTCTTCTTAAATATTGCTACACTACAGAGTAACTACATTGTTAAAAAAAAAACTATACAACGCTGGTTTTCTGCATAACTCTATCAAAACTTGACCAATTTCAATAAAATGTCAGATATATCATCCTGAATAAATTTGCAGTAAGCAAATGTTCAAAATGGCCCCCACTGACACACACACATGCTTGGAATCGTTTTCTCCACTGATCAACAGTAGCATCAATGACAACCTGACTCAAGATGGCCCACACCTCAGCAAGATGTTGCTTAAGGTCATCAGTGTCATGAATCAACCTTTACTGCTGCTTAAGACCCCCAAATCAACATGCAGGGCTGATACAAGCTATGAACCATTTGAGGCACTGGCTCAGGGTGGTATATTCAAGAACACCAAAACCCTGCTTCCCCACCAACTGTCACCTACTTCCAGTGCATTTTTTCTAGCGAAAAAGGTACCAGTACTCAAATGCTAGGCCATCCTTCAGGGGTGGGGTGATCACTGAGGGACCCACCCCACAATAGCCAGGCCCCCTGCAACCAGTCACAGAATCTATGACAAGGCAAAATTGGTGTGTTGAGCCTGAGCTCTTTCATTAAAACTTGGGAAACATAGGTCAATTTTATTAGACAATGGAAAAGGTGCCGGTACTCAGTACCCCCAAGTACCCCCTCAAAGAAAGCCCTGCCTACTTCCCTCCTCTTTCGGGGCCACCTCTGTCTCCCAGTAACTCACCAAGTCTGCTGCTGCACCCTGGAAAAAAAAAAAAAGAAACAGTGAGCGCAGTGCCATTCAACTTCCGGCGTGCTTCAAATACCTTGCCAGTCCTGCCCTCTCTGCAAGCAAATATCAGAGGTTCACATCAGAGAGGGCGAGACTGGCCTCACACTCATTGTTTCTTTTTTTTTTTTCAGGGAGCAGCAGCAGACTCAATGAGATATCAGGAGGCAGGTAGAGGCAGCAATGGGTGGGAAGAGGAGCTTGCAATAGCACAGGAAGAGGATGGGGGTTTGGAGGCCCCAGAAGTGGCAGGGAGTGGGATTGTTGAAGGGCAACAGACGTCAGCCTAGAAGAGAGATGTAGGGGAGGGTTATGATGATGATAGGGAGAAAGTGCAGGTACTGGACAGGATCAAAGAAGGATGAAAGCTGGGAGAACTGGAGAAAATATTTTGGAGGGGACGAAGAAGGGCCAAGAAAAGAAAAATTATGGGGGAACCTAAAGAAAGTAGAGAGAAATAAATATTCTTGGGGGGGGAGGAGAGCTGGGAAATGAAATATTCTGAGGGCAGGGGACTGGGAGAAGAGGGGGAAATATTTCAAGAGGGTCTTGAGGGAAGAAAGCTTGAAGAACAGGAGAAAATATTTTGGGAGGGAGACTGGGGAGGAAAGCAAGGAGAAGAGAAGAAACATTATGGGGGTCTAGGTGGAAAACAGAGAGAAAAGAAGAAAACATTCCAGAAGGGGGCCTGAGGAAGGAAAGGAAAGCAGGGAAAAGGAAAGAAAATATTGGATGGGGGCTGCTGGGAGGAAGAAAGCTGGGATAAAAGAAGAAAATATTCCAGGGGGTGAGGCACGTGGCAAGTGGGTTGCAGGAGCCAGCAGGAAGTGGGACAGGGGGAATAAAATTATAAGTTGGCTCAGGGCACTACAACCTCTTGAACCAACCCTGTCAACAAGGTTCAGGTCTGTACTGTTAGGGGACAACAAGGCTGGAGAAATGAAATCCAGAATCATTTTCTGCAGCAGCTGGATGGTTTCACAAGCTCGATGAGCAGGTGTATTGTCTTGCTGAAATTCATAAGCGTTACTAACAACACACTGAATAGTCGGTAGCAGTTGCTGTGATAGTAAAACTTCACAATAATACTCGGCATAATTCTCTGCATCTGGATCGATGAAGAAAAGCTTTGTGCATCCTATTTTGGATGACTGATTTGCTGAATGTTGAGTCAGTATGCAGAAGATGATTGGCAGCAATATTGCACTTCTTCACTGCAGTCTGTATGCAAAGTCGGTCATTTTGTGTTGTTGATAGTTGGCTCAAACATGAAAAATGTCTCATTTGTAAACCAAATGAGATTGATAACATGTGGGAGGAACTTGCAAAGGAGTTGCTTCAATCATGTCACACGAGCAATGTGGTTGTTCTTGGTTAGTTGTTGCACTCGCCTCTGTTTAAGAGGTCAAGATCACTGTGGACGATTTGAAACACCATTGACTGAGAAATGTCAGTTGCTCGACTAATTTGATGAATGGACTTGTAAGTTTTAGGTGCATTCTCATGACTCAGAACAAGTTCTTCAATTGTCGCAATGTTTTCTTCAGTTGAACTGATCAGGCACTGATGCTTCCTGATTTGCAAACAGTTGAGCCTGTTTTTCTCAATTTCTTCAAGATATATTCTTTGCTTACCCTCTTCCACCTGTTTTTTTTTTTTTTGGAAATTCATGCACCAGTCTATGAGAACCATAATCTTTCTCCAGATAGAAATTTTTACTAACAATCAGATCCACCATAACTGTTTATATTTAAAGCAAAATGGCATCTGCACGTATCGTGACAATAATCGCTAGGTGGTGGTGATGTCGTTTAGATGAGGTGGCTGGCGTGAGTGTAGAATTATTTCATATTTATTCAGGATGATATATCAATCGCCTTACTTTCTAACTCTTCCTACTTTCTTACCCTTCGATATGTTACATCTTTGCCTTACCCTATAATGTTCTATTACGTATTGTGTTGACATTGTAAGTAGTATACTATGCCATACTTTGTATTGTTTTTGAATATTTTTACTGCTGTAATTGTCTATTGCTCATGTTTGATCTATTCTTACTGTACACCACCTTTAGTAAATTCCTTCAAAAAAGCGGTAAATAAATCCTAATAAATAAATAAATAAATATCCCAAATTTTCTTCAAAGTGGTCAAGTTTTGACAGAGTTATGCAGAAAACAAACTTTTTTTTAAAACTGTGTATTGTATTACACTTCGACTACCAGGCAGTGCTAGCTTTACAGTTCTTCAGGTCATAAGCACATAATAATCGCCATACTGGGACAGACCAAAGGTCCGTCAAACCCAGTATCCTGTTTCCAACAGTGGCCAATCAAGGTCACAAGTACCAGGCAAGATCCCAAAAAAGTTAAACAGACTTTATGCTGCTTATCCTAGAAATAAGCAATGGGTTTTCCCAAGTCCATCTTAATAACGGCTTAAGGACTTCTCTTGAAAAGAGTAAACAAATGATTCACGTTCACCCATTCCATTCCACTCATTATTTTATAGACCTGCATCAAATTTCCCCTCAGCCATCTCTTCTCCAAGCTGAAGAGTCCTAGCCTCTTTAGCCTTTCTTCATAGGGAAGTCATCCCATCCCCTTTATCATTTTCGTCACCCTTTTCTGTACCTTTTCTAATTCCACTATATCTGTAGCATGATAGAGGCAGATCTGCCTCCTTAGTCAATACATTGCATTCAGAGGAAGTGAGGTGACTGAACTCACCTTGGCTGGGCCATGGAGAACTGAGGGAAGGTTTCTTTGAATCAGCCTGGGTCTTGTTTTTCGGTGACTGGAGATTCTCTGGGGTGCATTTTCTCAACTGAAGAAGAAAATGGTGGCTTAAAAATAATGCTTGGTTTTCCCTCCCTCACCCCTCTCCCTCATTTGTGGTAGCCCGGCAGTAGTTCCAGATTGGCATGCACGCCAACCCTTTAGTAAAAGGGCCCCTTTAAACTGACCGTGTCGCCATTGCCACACAGCTTAGCATACAGGGGGGCAAGTTTCAATCTCACATTTTTCCCTGTTCCACTCCCTGTATCTTCCCTGTATCTTCTGCTCTGAGGCACAAACAGCTTTTTCTGATGAACACCGGTCTTTATATCTCTGCCCCCCCCCCCCTCACTTTAGAATCACTTTTCTCTTTCTAACTGTTCTCCTCTCCACCACACTCCCCATTTAAAATATCTTTTCTCACCTCACCTCTTCCTAGCTTGCTCAGAATCATGAGGCTGTCCTTTCATTATTATTATAGCTATGCTCAATGTCTCACAATATGACTGTGTTTTGTTTAAATATGCCATATGAGCAAACTTCTATTTCATTCTGTTTTGCAGTGAAACAGGTAAATCTGACCTTTAGTTGCTACAAAATGAAATTATTCTGTGTAGTATATCAAAAATATGCATACACACAGTCACCCACAATTACATAAACTTACTGTTAAATCACCATTTCTTTTTAGGATTCAATTGTTCAGTAGTGTACCCCAATTTACATCACACTACCATTACATAAAGTTTCCCTAAATACCTAAACGTTGTCATTTTAGTAAACAAGATACGAATTACTTCAAGCTCACTGGACCAGATGGTTTAGACTAGTTATGATGTCACACATGACATCATAACACTGCTGCTCTGAAGAGGGCTGCCGCCAGGGGCACAGAGAAACCACTTTGGAGAAAATTCTATAACATGGGCACCAACATTTAGATGCCAAGTACACACATAAATGACCAGAACACATTGTGAAAGAAAAGAGAGAGAGTGCGGAATGAAAGGAAAAACAAACCCAAAATATCAGCATCTTCTGTCCCTAATTTCTCTGGAGCCAGGTGTACGATGTATCTCTCTCATAAGTACATAGATATTGCCATACTGGGAAAGACCCAAAGGTCCATCAAGCCCAGCATCCTGTTTCCAACAGTGGCCAATCCAGGTCACAAATACCTGGCAAGATCCCAAAAAAGTACAAAACATTTTATACTGCTTATCCCAGAAATGGTGGAATTTCCCCAAGTCCATTTAATAATGGTCTATGGACTTTTCCTTTAGGAAGCCGTCCAAACCTTTTTTAAACTCCGCTAAGCTAACCGCCTTTACCACATTCTCTGGCAACGAATTCCAGAGTTTAATTACACTTTGAGTGAAGAACATTTTTCTCCAATTTGTTTTAAATTTACTACATTGTAGCTTCATTGCATGCCCCCTAATCCTAGTATTTTTGGAAAGCATGAACAGACGCTTCACATCTACCCATTCAACTCCACTCATTATTTTAAAGAAGCTCTATCATATCTCCCCTCAGCTGCCTTTTTTCCAAGCTGAAGAGCCCTAGCCGCTTTAGCCTTTCCTCATAGGGAAGTCGTCCCATCCCCTTTATCATTTTCGTCACCCTTCTCTGCACCTTTTCTAATTCCACTATATCTTTTTTGAGATGCGTTGACCAGAATTGAACACAATAAACTAGATCCTGCAGTACCTGCTAGATTCTGTTAATGCTGTGGTACAAAGTTTTTAAAACTAAGTGGAAAAGACTATGGAGATTAGTTGATAAAATTTGCTTTTTATATTTTTATTTTGCCTATCACTAACCTACAATTCCTCCTTTAAACCCCAATCTTTAAGTTCCCAAAGCACAAAGCAAAATAGTGATCACTTACCAGAGAAATGTCCTCTTCTCTCGGAACTTCTCAGAAAGAACGTTCAGTGGGACCTTTCCTCTTTATACAGTTTTGAATCAAAGGGGCCTTTTTTAAACAGGCTCTTTGAAGCTGACTCAGCAACACACCTTAATTAACACTTAATTGAGGTAGCTGGATGTGCTACCTCTCCAGCAGCCAAGGAACAGAAAATAACTGCCTTTTAGAACAAGCATTTTTGGCTGTTTAGTTTCTACCTCTAGAAAAGGTTTCAGTTTAAAACTATGGGGGAAAGTGCCTATTTCTAGAGAAAATTTCAGTTTAAAACTATGGGAAAAGGGTTTGTACACTATCAGACTTATTTTCGAAAGAGATCGCCGGCGATCTTCCAACACAAATCGGGAGATGGCCGGCCATCTCCTAAAACCGGCCAAATCGGTATAATCGAAAGCCGATTTTTGGACACACTCGCTGGCATTCCGTCGCGGAGGTGGCCAAACTTCAAGGGGGCGTGTCGGCAGGGTAGCGAAGGCGGGACATGGGTGTGCTTACGAGATGGCCGGCTTCAGCTGATAATGGAAAAAAGAAAACCGGCGATGACGAGCATTTGGCCGGTTTTACTTGGCCTATTTATTTTCATGACCAAGTCTCAAAAAGGTGCCCAAACTGACCAGATGACCACCGGAAGGAATCGGGGATGACCTCCCCATACTCCCCCAGTGGTTACCAACCCCCTCCCACCAAAAAAAAAAAAACTTTAAAACATTTTTTTGACAGCCTCTATGCCAGCCAGCTCCATGACAGCAGTATGCAGGTCCCTGGAGCAGATTTAAAGCCAGGTGCACTAAACTGCACGGAAGAGTCTTTCCCTTACTGATCCCTTAGCGAATCGGTAAGGGAAGGGCATGCATGAAGGAAATCGCATGCAAATGAGCTGCTCATTTGCACACGAATTTCCTTCCCTAGGAGGGGAAGCCAGTCGGCCAGCTCGTGAAAAAAAAAAGGATCTTGCTGATCAGTTATGTTATGACTTACTTGTTCTGGAGTGCTGTATTTTGTGATACTGTTTTGAGAAATGTTCAATAAAGACTTCATACAAATTAAAAAAGCCCCTGACGTGCACTTCCCTTAATGGCCTGGCCGTTGTTCTCTTGATGGCCGTCTTTCTCCCCGCACAGGGAAATCAAAACTGTTTTTGCTCATAGCTTTTTTAGTATAACAGTGGGGTTTGAACTGGCCACCTCTGCATTACAAGACCAGTGATATAACCACTTGGCCACAGCTCCACTTAGTTGGATGTCCCTCCCTTTTGATTATACCCCTTCAGGTCTCTCTCAGCCAATCACCGCGCCTTTATTTTTGAATAACATCCACGCCTGATTTTAATTTTTGAACTTTGCAGCTGCTTCTCTACGGGGTTTTTTTGTTTACCATTCTCCTTATTTCATCACAGTCTCCTATTTGAAAGTTAAATGCTAATGTACTGGATTTCCTGTGTGTACTTACTCCAGAGCTTATATCAAATCTGACCATGTTATGATCACTGTTTTCAAGTGAACCCAGCACCATTACCTATTACACCAGATCATGCGCTCCACTAAGGACTAGGTCTAGAATTGTTCTCCCTTTTGTTGGATCATGAATCAGCTGCTCCATAAAGCAATCCTTGATTATATCAATAAATTTTACCTCACCGGAATGCCTTGATTTTTACCTTTACCCAGTCAATATCGGGGTAACTGAAATCACCCATTATTATTGTGTTCCTCAGTTTGTTAGCCTCCCTAATTTCCTTTAACATTTCTACATCCGTCTGTTCATCCTGGCCAGGCAGACGGTAGTACACTCCTATCACTATCCTTTTCCCCTTTACACATGGAATTTCAATCCATAGGGATTCCAAGATGTTTTTTGCATCCTGCAGAATTTTCAATCTATTTGATTCAAGGCTCTCGTTAACATACAATACTACCCCTCCACTAATTCGATCTTCCCTGTCACTGTGATATAATTTGTACCCTGGTATGACAGTGTCCCAATGGTTTTGTTCCTTCCACTAGGTCTCAGAGATGCCTATTTTATCTTTTCATTTAGTGCAACATGTTCTAATTCTTCCTTCTTATTTCTTAGGCTTCTGGCATTTGCATATAGACATTTCAAACAATTTTTGTTGTTCCTATTTACATCTTGCTCACAGTTGACAATGATAATTTGCAGTCTTTGAAAATCTATCTGCTCTGTATTTAAAGACACCTGTGGTCTCTACTGCAGTCTTGCTATAGGGATGCCCTGTCTTCCCTGTTTTAGTGATATCTTTTAAAGATACCTTGTTCCGAACCATGCGCTTTTGAGCAACTGTCAGCCTTCCCCCAATTTCTAGTTTAAAAGTTACTCTAGCTCCTTTTTAAATGTTGATGCCAGCAGCCTGATTCCATGCATGTTTCAGCAATTTAGACTCAAGCATTTACACCAACTCTATGGCTGGTGTAAGTGTTCAAACCTAAATTATAGGCATGTATTTTACCTTCAGGAATCTACGCGTAGATTGGGTAAAAGTAGGCAAGCTCAAGGCAGGCAGGGTGGGGTGGAATCAGTGGCGAGTTGCACAGAGCACAATTGTAGCTCACTACGGTACTAACATAGTAGATGATGGCAGAAAAAGATCTACACAGTCCATCTAGTCTGCCCAACAATTTAAACTCATATGTGCTACTTTATGTGTATACCTGACCTTGATTTGTTTCTGCCATTTTCAGGGCACAGACCATAGAAGTCTGCCCAGAACAAGGCCCACCTCCCAACCACCAGCCCCGCCTCCCCCCACCAGCTCTGCCACCCAATCTCGGCTATCTTTATAAAACAGCCACACAAAACCTGTAACAATCATATGTAAATGCACCCACTGAAGTTTACCGATGGAACTTTTAACACTTCCATTAAGTAACTTCACAAATCTGAGGAATTAATTTGTAGCTCTGAAAGCACTTTCTAATGGTTCTAGGTCAGTTCCCACCTGGACAGTTCCCACCGGACAGTTCTCACTCACCAATTTCCATCTGGAAAATTGCCACCAAGGACAATTACCACCTAACCAGTTCCCACCACGCCAGGGAGGACATTTCCCACGGTTAACAATCATGAAGCATCACAATCTGAAACTTATCTCCTTCCCTATTCCATTCCAGATCATTTGGGGGGGCAATGCCCCCCATATACCCCCAAACATTACCTTTAACATGCCAAACCACACCAAAAAACCCAAAACAAACCAAAATCCAAATTAATAAACAGCATAAAATATAATACATATAAAAAAACTTATACAAAATATTACCAACACATCCACACCACACAAAACTTCTCATTAAAAAAATACAATGCATAAGAAATAAAACCTCAACAGAACATCAACACAAGAAAAAAAAAATGAAAACTACATGCCAGTAAGAAATAGCCGGGGGGGGGGGGGGGGGGGGGGGGGGGGACGGGACGGGACAGTCCTAGGAGGCAATTGTCCAACTTGGGGAAAAGTCCTAGGAAAGAACTGTCCATGTGGGAATTAGTGGGTGGCAACTAGCCTGCTACACTTTCTAATACCTCCAACTTAGAATGTAGCTGGCACAAAACTGGGTGGGGTAGTATATATGCAGAACTGCTATATTACCCATTGCAGGAGAGAGATTTTAAGCCAGTCCTGTATTTCTAAGATCCCTATGTTGACGCACTATGGGGCTCACAGTATTGATGTCAATGAGTAAAATCAAGGACTACAAATACCATACTGCCTAGGGATATAAATTCAAAACCTGGACTACCCAAAACATTTCCCTGCTGGAACTGGGTAACTTGGCAGCTGTGGTGTTTAGGTTCCTACTTCCTAGAGAAGGGTTGGGTAAACATGGTCCTCGAGGGCCACAACCCAGTTGGGTTTTCAAGATTTCCATAATGTTTATGCATCAGATTGATCTGCATGTACTGTTTCCATTGTATCCAAATAGATTCCATGCATATTCATTATGGAAATCTTGAAAACCCAACTGGATTGTGGCCCTCAAGGACCATTGTTACACACCCCTGCATTAGAGTGAACTGTACCTATGAGACTCTACACCCAATTTTCAAATTATATTGTATCATGCAATTCAGGGGCCCTTTTACTAAGCCGTATAGGTGCCTACGTTCACCCAGCCCGCGCCAAATTGGAGTTACCGCCCGGTTACAATGTGGCCCTTGCGGTAATTTCAATTTTGGCGTGCGCCCACTACACACATCTGAAAAATATTTTTTTATTTTCTGGCGTGTGGTAGCTACGCGCATCAAGTGGCATTTGACGCACATAGACCATTACCGCCCGGTTACCATGTGAGACCTTACCGCTAGGTCAATGACTTGCGGTAAGATCTTAGACCCAAAATGGACGTGCGGCAATTTTCATTTTGACGCACGTCCATTTTCAGCAAAAAAAAAAAAAAAGGTAATTTTTGTAGGTGTGCTAAAAAATGATTCTGTGCGCGCCCAAAACACGTGTCTACACTATTGCACGCCATTTTTCAGCGCACCTTAGTAAAAGGACCCCTTTGTGAAGCTCTGCCAGACTCAGAACATCTAATACAAAATACAGAATACACCCTGGTCTTGCTAGTTAGGCTGCCTCCCCCACCAAAGAACCTACATCACATACAGAAATCCAGTTAAAAAGAGGAGGGGAAAACTGTATGTCAGGGGTGTGGTTAAATTGTACCTAGACTGCTGTCCAGGAAAGTTACCTAGTTAAAATGGGCTGCAAGAATGAGTATCATAAAGTGAATCCGTTATGAAAAATAAACCAACATGATTTGCTGTAGCATTTGCAAGGTACAGAGGAACACAGGAAAGAGTATCAGATAAAATTGAAAGAGATGAACAGAGAGATCAGGATGGCAAATGCCAAGTGAGTTGACAAGATGTTTTTTCAAGTATGTTGAGGAAAGGAGGAAGGCCAGATGTGGAACTTGACAGAAAATGCCAAGGACTAATGTTTAGCAAATGATGAGATAAAGGTAGAAATACTAAACAAATCCTTCTCTTTGGTGTTCACGGATGGATATCTCCCTCTTGTTCTTGTTTCCATGCACCTGGAAATGATAGACATGATGGTATTACAGACTTTGACATGTCAGAATATGATTAATGAGTTGTGTAAGTAGTATGGATCCATCTCCGTCTGTTCTTTGATAATTGAAGTCTTTCTTTTCCCAGCGTATAAGCCCTGGAAATCTTTTGTTTGTTTGTTTGTTTGTAATACATTTTATTGAATTTTTGTAATAAAGTATAACAAAACATTGATGAAATCTGCAATTAACTGTATTTATTTTCCACCTGAGTGCATCAATTTTCTTTCTCTTTTTAACTGCATCGTATTTCATCAGATCTTTTTCCTTCATTATTGAAACACCCACAACAGACAGCGTAGTCAGGTGTCAAAGGCACCCTCACTTAGGGTAAAAATCCTCTGGTCTTTCATACTGACCCCTGGATCCTCCTGCCCAGGCTAGTATCAATAGATTTCCCTCTACTAGTTCTTACTCTGCCCTGGCAACTGACTAAGGTAATCACCATTTTTTCTTTGCCCCGTGACTGAGAGAGTCCTGACAGCTCACCCTTTACAGGACCTCTCTATCGTTCAGAGATCAGCTTATTTGTAAGGAGGCAGATAAAAGGCAGTAAAGACATTTTTCTTCCAAAATCTGGGTTTTAAAAAGAAGGTCTCATGGACAAGTGGGCTAACTCTCAATTTTGTTGTTTTGCAGATTTTTGGATCTAGTGCCTCAAAACATAAATATTTACCTATGGACAAGTGGATTAAGATAAAGACAATGAATTTCACAGATTTTTGAAAGTGATTAAACAGGCTATCCCCATTGGGCATATGGACAACTAGGCCAACCACCTCAGATGTGAAAAATGGGTTAGCCCACTTATCTGCAAGACCATCCAAATAGCCCGAGCCCCTGATTCTCCCCTACTCACATCCCACTTGGAAACCCAGCTGAAATAGCTCTAGAGGTGCAAATCCCTGTGCTGCTTCCAGAGCAGTTCCACCCCTGAAAGGGCCTGAAAGAGAAATTTCAACTCATGCTGCAAGAGGTTTTAGTGACATTTGGATTACACAAATTTGTAGAGCTTTTTAACAAGAACATTGGCACATGTATGAGACTCCCCATGTTGGTGCTATATGCAGAGTTACTTCCGTTCCATACAAAGCTCTAAAGTTGATAGAAGCCAGCTCTCAGTGAAACGGACGTTAGCAAGGGGCCCCCTCCCTCCGTCCCTCGGAGCTACTTGCGTTACTTGTTCGGGGTTCGCGTTTGCCTCGCATTTCGGCCCTCGAGTGTTATAGCTCCGCCCTCGACGTCATGACGTTTTGACGTGTTGCCTTTTACATAGAGTAGTATCCAGTGTTCAGTGATCCACTCCTACATCAGGATGGGCAGGAAGATATTGTAAGAATTTATACCCTGTTTTCCTTAGAAAGCATCTGTGACAGGTTAAGTAGATTGCCTTTAACACGAAAATAGGAAAAACTAGAAAAATAGAATGTAGACAATCAACAAACATGTTTTTGCTAGCAACAAGCCTTTTTCATATGTTTTTGTAGATATTGTTTTTAATTAAGGGAACTTGAAAATAATAAAAATAGGCCCTGGGGGGGGGCAGGGATTGAGTTGGATTCTAAACCTTAACAAGATTCTTAGGACAAAAAGAACTGTCACATCAAGAATTCACAATAATAATGTCATATGAATGTGTGGACTGAAGGCTTTATCGCAGGCTTGCATATCTCTTCCAAATCAAATCAAATCAAATCAATTCTTGTATACCACTAATGCCCCCTTTCTAGGGTTCAGTGTGGTTTAGATTCTAGGTGAGACAGAAGCCGATAATGTTAGTGTGAGGAATGAAAACAATTAGAGACCATTGGTGTAATGAATGAGACCAAAGATATTATAGGATAGGATAATGGATCATACTAGGAGGTAAAAGTCAATGGATTGTTATGAAGCAGTCTTTGGGAAGAGAAAGCTTTTTAGCCTCTTCTTGAAGCTAGGGTAGCTGTTTTCTGTTCTGATGTGGAGGAGTAGCCTAGTGGTTAGTGCAGTGGACTTTGATCCTGGCGAACAGAGTTTGATTCCCACTGCAGCTCCTTGTGACTCTGGGCAAGTCACTTAACCCTCCATTGCCCCTGGTACAAAAAATAAGTACCTGAATATATGTAAACTGCTTTGAATGTAGTTGCAAAAACCTTAGAAAGGTGGTATATCAAGTCCCATTTCCCTTTTCCTTCCCTGATGGCAATAGGTAGAGAGTAAACGTATACCCAAGCTCTCAAATTCAATATGAAAATCCAACCTCACAGCCTGAAAGCTGCAAAAACACTAGTAGTTATAATACACCCCATGTGACCCAGACAGACAAACACAACCCAGCCGTTAGGTAGAGAGTTCCATATTTTAACTCCAAATACAGGGAATAAAGGGCTGAAAATCTTCTGATTTCAAATTGTCTTTTGAAATGGTGACGTTAGCATCACTTGTTCTTTCAGTCTGTCAGACTGGACCAAATGTAGCGAAGTGGTCTTAGTCAGTAGTTTAGAGGTGAAACTCTGTAAGATTTGAAAACCTAAACAAGCAGCTTTGAACCTGAGTCTTTCTGCTATCAGAAGCCAGTGTAGTTTGTTAAGATGAGTTGAAACACTAGTATATCTATTCAATCTGAATATTAGTCTAACAGCTGTATTCTGAATGATTTGCAGTTTTTTCTAATATTCACACTTAATAGAACATTACAGTAATCCAAGTGAGGTAGGACTAACATTTGGACTAGTAGCGCAAAGGCTTTTTGATCAAAGAATGATCTGACTAGACTTAGCTGCAGTGGCGTAGCCAGAAGGCAATTTTTGGGTGGGCCAACAGGTTGGATGGGTGGGCACTAGAGTTGCCAACTTTTTTTGAAAAAGAAAAAAACAGCAAACCTGATGCACCCATGCTCTGTCCCTACCCCACTCCCCATAACTTCAATGAGGGTTGCAGTGCAGGCTTCAGTGGCTGCAGGCCAATTGAAAGCTAAGGGAAGTACAATAGACTGCACTATTCAGCCCCACTGAGCCATGGTCCTCCAACACATATATGGTATTGAAGCCAAACACATTCTGCATCCGGAGAACCTCCTGGCCATCCACCAACAATGGATACAGAGCACAGCAAGGACAATTCTCCATAAAACTCATCATATAAAGAAATTTTGTTTTCTAGTGTAATCTCAATTACAGACATATTATAAATTAACTTTAAAAAAATCTATAAAACAAAAGTCACTCAGAACCTAGAGCAAATCTACCATGCCAACACTAACTTCCAAAAACAAAGATCCTACCTATGAAAAAGAAGTGCCTTAAATATTATAGTAGGGCCCTAAAATACAAATACATTTATCAGGAAAGCTGAACAAGCCAAATTACTACAGAATGCTACATGGAAACTTCATGCTAACAGAATACCTCAGTCACACACACAAGACACAAATGCCAAATACAGAATAAGTGACCACAAACTCTAGAAATATAAATTAAACGGAAACCCCAAGAAACTAGACCTTGCATGTAGTACAACACCAGAGAAACAAGAAAGAAAGGCATTTGCTCCTGTGCAAAATATAAAGATGGCACATGCCAGGGATGGTGTTAGGGGATGCAACTAGGGCAATTGTGCTTGGTTCCTTGGCCAGAGAAAGCCTGCATGCTGGAAGCTGAAGGCACAGCCTGGTAATGGACTTTGGGGTCCTTTTCTAGATTTCTGTCCTGGACCCCAGCCATGTTTACTATCAACTTTGGCAAGATGTACATTCCAAATCCAACATATTATATTTACAACATTGAAAATAAAATATTTTTTATACCTTTTTGTTGTCTGGTCATTTTTTCTCAAATCATATTGGTCCCAGTCTCCCACCCCTGCCGCAGCGCTTCATTTAATGATGTAACTTCCTGTTACGGAGGCGGGACGCGGAAGGCCCCGGAGCAGGATGTCGGACGTCAGCGCTGCATCTGTAGCGTTGCTGTCAGGTAAAGTGTAAAGCGCCGCCGCGGGGGTGGGAAACTGTAACAGCAGCGCCAACAACATTAAATGAAGCACTGCGGCAGGGGTGGGAGACGGTCACGGTAAGGATCTGCTTCTGGGCGGGCGGGCCTGAGGCTAAACTGGGTTGGCCTGGGCCCATCCAAGCCCACCCGTAGCTATGCCCCTGCTTAGCTGTCTCATGTTGAATAGTGTTTTCTTCCATAGCTAGATAATAAGGGAAGATAAGGTGAGTGAAGAATCAAGACCCCTAGTACTCTGGTTTCAGACTTGACGGTAAAGCTTTGACCATTGGGCAAAGATATTGATGATGGGACCTCAACTCCCTGATTTCAGAACCACAGGACTTTGTTTTTTTGTGCATTCAATTTCAGTTTATAGGTCAGAGTCCAGGTGCTAACAGCAGTCATGGCCTTCACCGCATACTGAGTTGTTTCTTTGTTTGATGCTGTCAGTGGTAAGAGAAGCAGGATGTCATCTGCGTAGGATAATAGTAGTTCATTAAGACCCAGGTGTATTGAGGCAAGGGATGACATAAAGAGATTGAACAGGATAGGTGAGAGGGGAGATCCCTGCAGGACCCTGCAGTTAGAAGACTGGTAGTTGGAAAGTTGGTTGTTTTGCTTGACAGAATAGCTTTGATTGGAAAGGAATTCACTGAACCATTTGAGCACAGTCCCTGTTATTCCTATCTGGTCCAGGTATTCGAGTAGCAATGTGTGGCCAACCGCAGTGAATACCACTGATATATCGAATTGGAGAAGAATTATTTGGTCGCCTTTGCATAGGTGTTGTTTGACATATGTAGTTGAAACTAGCAGCAATGTGTCCATACTATGCGATGATCTGAAGCCAAATTGTGACCACTGTAATGTAGAAATATTTTTCCAGATATAAAGAGAGCTGTTTACTGATGTAAGTTTCTAATACTTTAGTAAAAACAGGTATGCTTCCCACTGGATGATAGTTTGCAGGCGATGTTACATCTAGGAAACAAGATGGCAAGCGATCTGCAAAATCCAACGTGGAGACAAACAAAGCAGATCAATCAGTGATATGGTTCAAAACTTTATTTTCAGAGATTCGCCCGACACAGACTGTGTTTCGCCCACAAGGGCTGCGTCAGGGGCTAATAGTCCAAGCAGGACATGAGATTGAAACGTAAAAAACCAGCAGGGTGCTTTCCTCAGTCAAGATGAGGACATCAGCTCAATGCACAGGGTAAGTCTCTGGTCACATCTCTCGATGTTACATCTAGCCCAGATCCCTTCAACAGTAGAGTCAGGGCCGCCGAGAGACTGGGCCGGGCCCGGGACAAGGGTGCCCCCGGCCCCCCCCCCCCCCCGAGGTTATCGCCGCTGCCACTCCCCCCTCCACCCTCCCCCCTCTGTCCGCCACCAGGCCGGGCCCCTGCATTGAAATCACAGCACCTCTCACTTCCGTATGAAAGCGCTGCAGGCCTCCTTCCCTCCCTGTGTCCTGCCCTCGCGGAAGTTACGTCAGATGAGGGCGGGACACAGGGAGGGAAGGAGGCCCGAAAGGAGACGAACGGCTGCTGCCTGCAGCGCTTTCACATGGAGGTAAGAGGCACTGTGATTTCAATGCAGGGGGCCCAGCCCGGTGGCAGACGGTCGACGACGGAGGGCAGGTGGGACCAGTGGCGTACCTAGCGTATTTGACACCCAGGGCCTATAATTTTTTAACACTCCCTCCTATATATGAAAAAATTATTTTTAATAATAATCCACGAGTCACACAACAAGGGTGCACCTAGGAAAAGGCAGCATCTTAAACATTGCAGTGAGCGCTAGAACATCAATACACCCATTGTAAAACTAAACAAGACATTAGTGAAAATGATCCTTGCCAACACAAAACCATTTCTTTTTCACATAGAACACAGATACATCCTCACCAAGGATAGAATAAGTAAACACAAACTAAAAACAGAAATATGTAGACAAAAATTAAACTGAACCCCCAATAAGTCAGGTTCTGCATACAATGCAACGCCACAGAAACAGTGCTGCATGTCCCCTAGTACTGTGCAATATAAAGATAGCAGATGTAAATTTGAAAAAACTGACAAATACCAATCACCACTTTACAAATTAACAAACAGAAATAAAATAAAAAATGGAAAATAAGATGATACCATTTTATTGGACTAATACATTTTTCAATTAGCTTTCAGAGGCCAAAACCTCCTTCCTCAGGTCAGTATGTTATGGTATTTATTTTTGTTACATTTGTACCCTGCGCTTTCCCACTCATGGCAGGCTCAATGCGGTAGGCAATGGAGGGTTAAGTGACTTGCCCAGAGTCACAGGGAGCTGTCTGCCAGGAATTGAACCAGTGGTGTGCTGGTAAATTTTTAACAACAGGCTCTCTCCTTGGTCCACCACTGCGCCCCCCCCCCCCTCCGTCCACCTCTGCGCCCTCCCAAAATTGCAGAGCTGGCTATAGCGGGGGAGGGGGGCAATGCATTACTCTCTCCAGGAAAAAAAATTAAATGATCCCAGGTTCCAATCTAATTCATGTTTAATGTGGGATAAAATGCCATAAATAAGTAAATACATATAAACTTTTAATGTTGAGCACCTGATTCTCAAAGTGAACATATTCCAAACACTATAATGAAAATAAAATGATTTTTTTTCTACCTTTGTTGTCTGGTGACTGTTTTTCTGATCATGCTGGCCCAGTATCTGATTCTGCTGCTATCTGTCCTCTTAACTCCGTTTCCAGGGCTTCCTTTCCATTTATTTCTTTCCTCCTTCTTCATTTCTGGTCCTCAGCTTCTGCCTATTTTCTTCATCCATGTGCAGTTTTTCTCCTCTCTTCCTTTTCCCTCATCTCATCTCCTTCCTCACTCTTCTCTCCCCTCCATCCATGTCCAGCATTTCTTCTCTCTCCCCTGCCCTGCATGCACCCATGTGCAGCAGTGACCCTCCTTTCCCCTGCCCTGCATGCACCCATGTCCAGCAGTGTACCCTCCTCTCCCCTGCCCTGCATGCACCCATGTCCAGCAGTGACCCTCCTCTCCCCTGCCCTGCATGCACCCATGTCCAGCGACCCTCCTCTGCCCTGCCCTGCATGCACCCAGATGTCCAGCAGTGACCCTTCTCTCCCCTGCATGCACCCATGTCCAGCAGTGACCCTCCTCTCCCCTGCCCTGCATGCACCCATACCCAGCGACCCTCCTCTGCCCTGCCCTGCATGCACCCATGTCCAGCAGTGTACCCTCCTCTCCCCTGCCCTGCATGCACCCATGTCCAGCGACCCCCTCCATCCACCCATGCCCAGCAGCGACTCTCTTTTCCCCTCTGCCACCCCCTCCCGAGTTGTTTTGTGAATTCTTCTTCTCCTCCCTCCCTCCCTCCCTCCCTCCCGATCCGGTCCCTCACCGCCCGCTTGTTTTTTAAATTCTTCGCTTCCAGCGCCGAGTCGCCGACTGTCCTGAGTCCTCCCTAGCCGATTCGTGCTTCAGAATGGCCGCCGAGACTTCAGCCGAAGTCTCGCGAGGCCGCCTCTGGAAGTCTTGGTGGCCATTTTTAAAGCGCAAATCGGCAAGGGAGGACTCAGGACAGTTGGCGACTCAGCGCTGGACGCGAAGAATTTAAAAAAACAAGCGGGCGGTGAGGCGGATCCGGAGGGAGGGAGGAGGGAGGGCGGAGAGCCAGAGCCGGCTCGCTATTTTCAACAACCGGCTCTTGCATGCCGGCTCCAGCACACCACTGAATCGAACTCAGTTCCTCGGGACCAAAGTCTACCACCCTAACCACTAGACCACTCCTCCACTGTCCTGACCTGAGGATGGGGTTTTGGTCTCTGAAAGTTAGTCAAAAATGTATTAAAATTAGTCTAATAGAAAGATCACCTTATTTTCATTTTGTATTTATCACCACAACTACAATATTACTTTATCCTAAAGCAAAAAAATAAAATAATAATAATAAATCTTTTTTCTATCTTTCTCGTGTCTGGTTTCTGCTTTCCTCATCTTCTCTTCACTCTCTTCCTTCCATCCAGCATCTGCTCCCTCTCTCTCTCCCCCTCCCTTCCATCCAGCATTTGCCCACTTTCTCTGCCCCTTCCATCCAGCGTCTGCCCTTTCTCTGCCCCTTCCATCCACTGTTGCACTCTCTTCCATTCTGCATCTGCCCTCCTCTCCCCCTTTCCATTGGTGTCTACCCACTTTCTCTGCCCCTTCCATCCAGCATGTGCCCCCTCTGTCCTTTTTACATGATGCATTCCAACATCTCCCCCTCTCTCCATCTTTATCTCTCCTCTCCTCATCCCCATCCATCTTCTGCTTTCCAGTATCTCCTATATATTTTACTTTTCTCCTTCCCCTGTGGCCTGGTATCACTTTCCTTCCTTCTTCCCCCTTCCTCTGAGGTCTGGCATCACTCTCTGCCTCTCCACCCCCTCTTCCCCTTCGGTCTAGCATTGCTTTTCCTCCTCTGTCCACCCTCCTTTTCCCTTCCCTTGAGGTCTGGGCTGGCTTTGCACTTCTTCCTCTCTCCACCCCTTCTTCCTCTTCGGACTGGCATCGCCATGTGATCTTCCTCCTCTATCCACCCCCTTTTCCCGTTCCCTGCGGTCTGGCTGACATCGCTTTTCCACCCCCTACCCCGCTCTGCAGGCCTCCAAGCTTTCCAGACCCACTGGCATGCAGCATCAGCGATGTAAGAGCTGCCTTTAGCCTGCCCCGGAAGCTTTCTCTGTACAGCTTCCCGTGTAGGCAGGACATGGTACAGGGGAGACTTCCAGGGCTGGCCAAAGGCAGTGCTCATATCTCTAATGCACGCTGCCAGAGGTTTGGAAGTTTAAAGGCCTGGAGAGCGGGGTGGGGGTGGAGACAGAAAGGAGAGCGATACATCGCACTAATTGGAGGGGGGCGCAGGGACGGAAGCCCTATTGCAGCAGCAGCACCATGACCGCCCCCACTGCCCCGGGCCCAGGGAATTTCCCCCTCCCCCCCCCTCGGCGGCCCTGAGTAGAGTGAGAACAATTTTGCCCATATCAGGAGGAAGACAGCCAGTTTTTAACAGCCCATTGAGATCATCAAGTACCCAGTTTACTGCTTCCATAGGGATGGATTTGAGTAGGTATTTTTGGCATTGATCCAGGAAGTAGTTGGCTTGGGCGCATTTCAACAGCAGTGATTTTACATCCTCAACTGTTAGTGGTTGAAAAGATTCCCAGTTTTGGTCAGTTTTGAGTCCTTGGATTGTAGGATTTCCGGCGAATGAGGCTGAACTACGGGTTAGACTATTTTCCTCTGTTGGAGTAGCTTTAGATAGTTCAGACCTAATTTGGAGGATCTTAATGAGCAGCTAGGTCTTGGGCGGTGGGGCATGTTTTCTGTGAATGTTCATCATCATTAGTGGAAGCTAGTTTTTTTAACTAAGGAGAAAAGTTTTTTGTTGTCAAGATCATCTTGACCTATTAGGCTGCTATAGTACTGATGTTTTGAATCAGCTACCTTCTTTTTGTAGCATCAGAAGGGTGACTTCCATTTGGATTTACAGTGGTGGAAATAAGTATTTGATCCCTTGCTGATTTTGTAAGTTTGCCCACTGACAAAGACATGAGCAGCCCATAATTGAAGGGTAGGTTATTGGTAACAGTGAGAGATAGCACATCACAAATTAAATCCGGAAAATCACATTGTGGAAAGTATATGAATTTATTTGCATTCTGCAGAGGGAAATAAGTATTTAATCCCTCTGGCAAACAAGACCTAATACTTGGTGGCAAAACCCTTGTTGGCAAGCACAGCGGTCAGACGTCTTCTGTAGTTGATGATGAGGTTTGCACACATGTCAGGAGGAATTTTGGTCCACTCCTCTTTGCAGATCATCTCTAAATCATTAAGAGTTCTGGGCTGTCGCTTGGCAACTCGCAGCTTCAGCTCCCTCCATAAGTTTTCAATGGGATTAAGGTCTGGTGACTGGCTAGGCCACTCCATGACCCTAATGTGCTTCTTCCTGAGCCACTCCTTTGTTGCCTTGGCTGTATGTTTTGGGTCATTGTCGTGCTGGAAGACCCAGCCACGACCCATTTTTAAGGCCCTGGCGGAGGGAAGGAGGTTGTCACTCAGAATTGTACGGTACATGGCCCCATCCATTCTCCCATTGATGCGGTGAAGTAGTCCTGTGCCCTTAGCAGAGAAACACCCCCAAAACATAACATTTCCACCTCCATGCTTGACAGTGGGGACGGTGTTCTTTGGGTCATAGGCAGCATTTCTCTTCCTCCAAACACGGCGAGTTGAGTTCATGCCAAAGAGCTCAATTTTTGTCTCATCTGACCACAGCACCTTCTCCCAATCACTCTCGGCATCATCCAGGTGTTCATTGGCAAACTTCAGACGGGCCGTCACATGTGCCTTCCGGAGCAGGGGGACCTTGCGGGCACTGCAGGATTGCAATCCGTTATGTCGTAATGTGTTACCAATGGTTTTCGTGGTGACAGTGGTCCCAGCAGCCTTGAGATCATTGACAAGTTCCCCCCTTGTAGTTGTAGGCTGATTTCTAACCTTCCTCATGATCAAGGATACCCCACGAGGTGAGATTTTGCGTGGAGCCCCAGATCTTTGTCGATTGACAGTCATTTTGTACTTCTTCCATTTTCTTACTATGGCACCAACAGTTGTCTCCTTCTCGCCCAGCGTCTTACTGATGGTTTTGTAGCCCATTCCAGCCTTGTGCAGGTGTATGATCTTGTCCCTGACATCCTTAGACAGCTCCTTGCTCTTGGCCATTTTGTAGAGGTTAGAGTCTGACTGATTCACTGAGTCTGTGGACAGGTGTCTTTCATACAGGTGACCATTGCCGACAGCTGTCTGTCATGCAGGTAACGAGTTGATTTGGAGCATCTACCTGGTCTGTAGGGGCCAGATCTCTTACTGGTTGGTGGGGAATCAAATACTTATTTCCCTCTGCAGAATGCAAATAAATTCATATACTTTCCACAATGTGATTTTCCGGATTTAATTTGTGATGTGCTATCTCTCACTGTTACCAATAACCTACCCTTCAATTATGGGCTGCTCATGTCTTTGTCAGTGGGCAAACTTACAAAATCAGCAAGGGATCAAATACTTATTTCCACCACTGTATCAGCAGTATCTTTGTTCTTTCTCCATTGCTTTTCAAAATGTCGACATTCCCTTTTTTAGGATGGATAGTTCCTCTCTAATCCATGGTGAACTTCTGGACGTTTTGAACTTTTTAGTGGTAAATGGAGCAATTTTGTCTAGTATGGATTTCAGCTTGGTATCCCAGCGGGATTTGATCGAACCATGTGTAGGATATGAGGTAGTAAGGGAATCTGTTAGCTCAGACCAGAAAGTGACCTCGTTGCTTTTACTTCTGGTGGAGGTGAGTTTGGAGGACTTGTGCCTGATTAAGCTTGACATACAGATATCAATAGTGAAATCCAGTTGGAAGTGGTCAGGCCATGGTACTGGCTTCCATTTGAATTAACTGATCAAGTTATTAGGATAGGAAGTCATCAAGTCTAACGAATGGCCTTTTTCATGAGTTGCACTCTCAGAGAATGTAGTTAGTTCGCAGTCCTTCGGGAATGATTTGAAGTTGTGGACATTGTTTTCTGCATCATTTTCCAATTGTAGGTTTAAGTCTCCCAAGAAGACAATCTTACAAAATTGGGACATGGCAGAGGAAGTAATCTCTACAAGTTGAGGTTCTGCCTTTGACCAAGTTCCTGGAGGACAGTAAATAAGGAGTAGGTTGATTTGGTTTACCTCTTTTGAATCACACAGACCTGGTGTTGATATAAATGGTGGGGACAGGAGTGAGTTGAGACTTGTGTTTCAAAGGAGAGACTTGTTTGGGTAATTTCAAAAGGTAACAAGTTTTATTAGGCCATCAAGTGTTAGCCATCTGGTTCTGGTCTGAAGCCACAGTAGTGTTCTGATAGTATATAATGGCATTTTCTAGCAGGTATCTGACATTATAGTTAGGGTGTTTCTTAGTACAGTGTTTTCTAGTCATGCAGCAGTAAAGGAAAGTTTAGAGCGTGCCAGAGGCCACAGTGTAGCTCTCATGTTATAGAATTGTCAATTTCCTTTGTTTACTGATTGAATTATGGCTACAAGTACAGAGCTGAGCAGGACAGGTATCTGTATGACAGAGGAGAGTAATTGACCTTAAGCACTCCTTGGGTTCCTCTTTCAAGCTGCCATTCTTCCATAGCCAGTTGAACAGCTGTGAAAGGAGAGTTAAAGGCAGGCAACAGGCCACAGTGTAGCTCTCATGGTTACAAATCCAGATAATTCTCTTTATTCAAGTTGCAGGTTTTGAATTACTGCAGGCAATGGAGAAGAGGAGGAGAGCTGAGCAGTTCAAGTAATTGAAAGACAAAGGAGAGTAATTGACCTTAAGCACTCCTTGGAATGCAGTTAAGAACAATGGTAATGCAGTTCTCTTTTTAGATATCCACAAAATTTGATAATTATCCTTAGATATCTTTATTCAGATAAAAAAATGTTGTTCCAATATAGTGTTTAGCTCTTTTTCTAAAGTCACTTAAAAAGTTTTTTTTTTCAGTCAGAAATATTGCTTTTCTTGGTTAAGAGTTCCAGAGTACAGCAAAAGACAGTTTGTCTTTGGCAGCAGTTATCAATTGTGTGTTACTTACGTCAGACGGGGGCGGGCCCAGGAGCGAAGGAGAGACGCGAAGACTGGAAGAGGCATCAGCTGTGTTCTTCTTGCCTGTGCAGCGCCTTTACAGAGAGGTGAGAGGCGCTGTGCGGGCCCGGTAGGAAGGAGGGGGAGGGGGATCCAAGATGGCGCCTGAAGCGATGTGAGAGTTTGGACTCCTTGAGCTCCTAACGGGGAAGACGCCAGAAACCCGCAAGAACATGGGGAAGAGAAAGGGGAAGGCGAAAACTCATACCTCCTTGAGTCAAGCCTCGAGCCCCGCTGTGCGCCAAACCGTACTGGAGAATTTTGGAGTTCGGACACTCGGAGAACGGATACCCGCGACCACGAGATCGACTTCATTTGAAGCTGATCATAGCATAGAGGGCGTTTCGCTTAGCCCGCCCTCAAGCACAGCCCCCCCGAGGCCAGGAGCAGGAATGCCGCTGATGGAAGCTCAGAACGACGGGGTGATTGGTGGAATACAACCCCTGCCGACTGAACTAGGAGGGCCCGTTAGCGCCTCAACGCCGACCAAATTAACAACGAAGGATAGTATTTCCTCTATGGACCGTGCAGCTGCCCCTGTGGAAACCCGTGGTGTTGGAAGACCCGCTGTGATTACGTTGGAGACGCTCTGGGACGCCATCCAAGGTATTAACACTGCTTTACAAACTAATTTAAACTCCCTTCGAGGAGAAGTAACTGATTTGAAACAAAATTATCAAGAGACTTATGGAAAAGTCCAAGATAATATCAAAAAGGTGGCAACTCTGGAAGCTGAGGTCAATAAATTGTAAAATGTTTCAGCCACACTGATCAGGGAGAGAGAGGTACAATACCGTAAAATAGAATTTCTTGAAAATCAAAGTCGCAGGAACAACTTGAGACTTATTAATTTCCCTAAGTCTCCATTAATTCCTGCTTTAGATATGTTGCGCAAGTACTTTGGAGAAGTTCTGGGAATACCAGCAGAGGGGTTTCCCCCTATTGCTAGAGCCCAGTACATTACAGGACAAAAAAAAATAATTGATGGACAGTCTCAGGCTCAACCGAACTTTGATTTGACAGGATTTTTGGAGTCATCCCTGGAAATTGTGACTGAAAGAACTACTCTAATTGCTACCTTTGCCTTGGAGATGGATCGTAATAACATTTTCAAGACTTATTTCCGCCATGCAAATGTAAATTTTATGGGTTCAAGGATACAAATTTTTCCTGATCTTGCGAGGGATACTCAAAAGAGAAGGAGAGAGTTCCTGTCTTATAAGACAAGAGCTCTCAACTTAGGAGCTGTCTTTCAATTAAAATTTCCTTGTAGATGTTTGATATCCCTAAATGCTAATAACTATGTATTCTTTGACCCTGTAAAATTACAACAATTTATTGAATTACAGGAAAGCGCTGTTAAGCATTGAATGGTTAACCCAGTGAGAAATGCTATAAGTGGGCTAGCGGGTTAAAACTGCTCTCAAAGTTTCTTTGATAGATTATATATTTTCTTTTTTCCTAGTACTTGGATCATAGAATTGTGGACAAAGTTTATAGAGAATTTTATTTCCTTTAAAAAGTTTATTTTCTTTTCTTGTGATTTTCTGAACATTTCCATTTACATTTGTATTGTGAAATAAAATGTAAAAGAATAAATAAAGAATTTAAAAAAAAAAAGGAAGGAGGGGGAGACCGGTGGAGGGTGGGAACGGAGGCGACGATCTCAACGAGGCGGCGCACGAGGGCGGAGAATGGCGGGAGGCGGAGCTGGGAAACAGAGGAAGGGAGGGGTGCCGGGGCAGCATTAAAGTTTCTAAAATCTGGGCTTAAAAGTTTTTTATTTTTATTTTGAATTTGGTTTTGATGCAGGGGGGAAGTGGGGAGCAGTGGCAAACTCGGGTGAGGCGGGGCGGAGGCCAGGACGTCCGTGAAGGACGCTCTTGACGAGCGCCTTTGCCCCCTCCCTTTTTTGATTTTATTTTCTTTCCATTTGTTTTTTATGCAGAGGGAAATGGGGAGCCACGTTTTCTGTTTTTTATTTTGTTTTTCAACATGCCAGCATGGAATTTAAGGTGCAGGGAGAAGCGGGGAGATGACAGCTCAGGCCTTAACAACAGGTCTGAGCTCACGTTAAATTTCAGACGGTAAGTGATTCGTTATAATCGTCGGTATGGTTAGTGCATTGCAAATTCTTCACGTTTGAATTGGAAGTGACTCGTTTGCATTCCGTTTTCCTTAGCTGCTAGCGTCGTCGGAAAATGCCCTTTAGTGCATGCGACGGTTCAAAATTTCATCGTTACAAGGTCGTTAGAGGGTCGTTAAAGTTTAGTGCATCTGGGCCTCTGTTGGAGGATGAGTTTCCCACTTAGGGCAATACCAATTCAAATAGAGGGAAAACTCAATTAGTAGTAAGCAAACCCCATAGAGGGGGGGAGTAGATTATACAAAGGAGGACAAAGCCTCAAGAAGCTCCTTTCCATACAAAACTTATAGGAGCTAGGACTGCTTCATCATAGGCAAAAAACCTCCTTTATTGTGGTAAACAGCCTGCTGTTGCACTGTAATCCACTAAGTGCATTAATAATTTAACAGAATGGTGCAAGTAGAACTGCTTATTGATGTATTTTCTTCTACTAGCTGATATTGACTGATGGTTCTAATGCAGTACTGGCAAAACGATGGCCAACGTTGACCACGGTCATTGAACAATTTGAACAATCATAGAGAAGAAGAGCGACTTCACAGCCTAAGCTAAGTGAACATTTAATACCTGAAGTTTAGTTTAAAGCAGGCTGTTTACCATAATAAAGGAGGGTTTTTTTTGCCTATGATGAAGCAGTCCTAGCTGCTATAATACAGTTTTGTATGGAAAGGAGATTCTTGAGGCCTTTTCCTCCTTTGTATAATCTACTTCCCCCCTCTATAGGGTTTGTTTACTACTAATTAAGTTCTCCTTCTATTTGAATTGATATTTATTATGCAGGCAGTGCTTGCTGAGGATCTGAGTCCCTTTGAAGTTACAGATTCCTAGGAAGGCGAGCTCTGTTGTTGCTTCAATAAAGACTTTTTATTTAGAATGAGATATGAAGTCAGTCAGCTAATTCTACCTATATTTGCACTTTTAAAACTTGAAACAAAGTAATTTGGTTTTTAAAGTCCAGTACCTAATATTTAACATGAGGCCAACCTCAAGTAGGCCACTGATGCTGCTTGGCTGTAACACTGTGAGCCTTGACATACCCATCTGGGATGAACCCTGTCTGGGCATAAATGGAAGAGTTTCAACATGCCAGACAATTATATAGTGTTTGCTTGGCAACGGCAGTTCCAGATATATTAAGATCAAAGAAACATAAAGCTGGGTGGACTTTCTAAGGCAGGCTCGTCCAAGTTCAGTATTCAAAGGCCACAAACAAGCCAGGTTCTTGGGATATCCCTAATGAATATGCATACAAATCTCTATCTGAGTATCCCTCTTCCACTCTAGTTACAATATAAAATATCAATTATCAAGTAACTACCTTACACTTTATTGGAACATTCCAGCAACTTCTTTATTGAAAATTTTCAATTATGAAACTATATAAAACCTTATCAAGCACCTAAATAATATAAACCCAACACTGTCACATTCTCACCATTCATTCCATATTCCCACTAAAACTGTTATCAATCATGTAGGTGCAAACAACCATAGGATTGTTTAAACATCTAGTATTTCTGTTCTTTACTACATGTAAAATATCGCCATTCAAATACAAAATATTTACTTTTTTCACAGAAATATTCCCATGCATAATTCCTTAGTAAATGTTCATCGTTTCTCAGGTACTTTAACCTTAATGTCCACTTACCTCTGTTATTTCTATATCAGTGATTGCAGTTCCCACACATGTCTCAAGCAACGCCTTTATCTTTCGAATACACTTTTCTTCATATGGCCATTAACCACATTGCTGTTCCCTTGGTTCTGTCCATCTCGTATGTTCACAGATTATATCCACTCCGCTTCTAACAACGTCAAACTCTACACAGGTTTGTGTTTCACTGATTGAGTCTTCAGGGGTTTTAACTTGTAATTTTAAAGCATCTTCTTTGCCACACTCTCAGGACAAATCTCCAATTGGTATCTGGAACAATAGTGCCGCTGCACTCTAAAATGCCATTGTGTAGCGGGTTCAGTGCCAATTCCATGACAGAAACCGAAATTCAGTTGGCCTCTAACATAGACCATAGAAGGGCACTGTCCTTACGTTCCAACCACTGGAGTTGCCATTAAAGCTCACTCCAGCCCATCCCAAACTGTCTTGAAAATATACGGGACACAGACTATACAAGTCTGCCCGGCACTGGCCTTAGTTCTTCACAGCCAGAGTCACCAACTAAGCACCAATTGACACATTGACCCACTCCCAAGCTCAACTGCATGTGTGCTGGAACTGATGAGTGAGGGACAGTGGCCATGAATATGACTAATCTTCTTTGTGGCTCGGGGCCGGAGCTAGCGCATGGGTGAGACCTGGGTAACACGTTTACCTTCTGCTACATTGCTAAACTCCACAACCAAATCTAATCTACTCTATCATGGTATTTTTTTTACCACCTTTTCCCTAAACATAGGGCCCAAAGCAGTTTCCATAAGACTGTAGAACAAAAAATGTAATTATCAGTAATCTTGTTGAAATAAATATGTTTTCAGAATTTTTTGAAACAAAGAATAAGAGGTACAAGTTTTAATAAGCATAGGCAACATTTTCCAAATATGTGCAGCTCTATAAGAAAGGGAAATGGGACTTGATATACTGCCTTTCTGAAGTTTTTGCAACTACGTTCAAAGCGGTTTACATGTATTCAGGTACTTATTTTGTACCAGGGGCAATGGAGGCTTAAGTGACTTGCCCAGAGTCACAAAGAGCTGCAGTGGGAATTGAACTCAGTTCCCCAGGATCAAAGTCCACTGCACTAACCACTATGCTACTCCTCCACTAAAAAGTTGTTTCTAAAATCTTCTTAGCACAAACTGCTTTACGAGACGAAAACAGTAACATACGGTTTCATATTTGTCGATAAGCCTTAACTCCTTTAGGAAAGTGCACCAAATTAAGACACTCCTCTGAAACTGACCCAGAGAATGTTTTAATCTCCACTGGTAGGCCATTCTAGGCCTTGTCATCTTCTTCTCCTAAAATTACAAGCCTACTCCCAGACTGCCCCAACTTAGCCAGTTAGGGCCAGGATCTGTAAATGGCATCTAAAATCTAGATGCGTACGATTAACACACCTAGCACTATTCTATATAACGCACCTAAAGTTAGGTGTGGTGTACAGAATAGCACATAGGGCCGAGGAACATGCCTACATTTAGGCGTGGTCATTTACAACACTGAAAACCTGGTGTAAATACCTGTGCCTATATGTAGGCGTGTTACCTCAAATTCTATAACAACGCACATAAATTCATGTAACTCCACCAACACACTCACCCCCTTTTTATCGACATGCCTTGGAATTTACACACGACTCTTGTTAGAATATGCTTAAAAAGAAGCACACGTAAATTCTGATTATTGCAAATTAGTGATGATGGTTGCTATTGGCCAATTATCATCACTGATTGAATAGTGCGTGTAAATTTGCCATGTGCACAATTTAACAAGTGCTACTTGTTCTGCCCCCAGCAGACTTATACTAGTTTTATGGTGTTGTCTCACTTTTCACTGCTGCAGTTACTCACTGCAAAGATAGATGAGCAATGCACTGTGTTTAATGTAGTCTCACAGGTTACTGCAGCCACCCCTGCTTGTTTGTATAAAGTTTGCTGTTAGCGGTCTATTCTCCTTCAAAGGTCTCCTCCCTTTCTCAACTGAGCTTGATTCCTTGGTTTGCATGCTGTCATTTCCTGGTTATTTCTACTATCTTTGTCCTGATGGATCAGCTAGGGTATGACCTGTCTCTCCAATCAAGGACTGCACTCTAGGACCACTTCAGCTACCTGGTCTCAGGTTCTGTCCCTACTGGTCCTTTTACCACTCCTTCCCTGAGCTTGTGAGTGCCTTTTCTTGACCTCTCTAGCTCCACGAGCCAGACTTTCTCCATCTAGTTTGGATGCACATGTTCCTGCTCCCCTGAAGAGAACTTGTCTTTTTACCTTGTTCATTCTTTCTCTCAAGATACTGCATGAATCAGCATCCCATCTCTGAACCACATTCATTCACCTGTTTGCTCTCCCAGCTCTGCCATAAAGCTTCCTTCTCTTCAAATTTCCATCTCTACCTTTCCGATACAGCTCTCACAACTACAAAATCTCTTGCCTCGAGGCAGTAACTTCTGAGAATCTACTAACTGTGAATAAATTAGCTACATTTATTCAATAAAAGTAAATTTGAGAAAAAGATAAGAGGCTGGTGTTTGCTGCCATGCGAAGGTTTTACTCTCTGGTTATTTTAGTACATATCTGCTTGAAGAATATATTACGCTTTAAGAGACCAGAAACACTACTCACTGTGCCTTATATAGAATCTGGCCCTTAGTGGAGATATTAAATGCCCTGAAAGTCAGCAGCCGGCCAGCTCAGCCTGATTATCCTCTCCTGTCTAGTTAAACCCCACTGAATATCAGGCCCACATAGGCACCTATATATCTATTATAAAATAGCACTTAAGTGCCTGCTTGTCCTTTTAAACTAGATGCCCCATTATAAAATGGCATATGTCCAGCCCTACACATTTTGCAGGTCATGCCTTAGATCTTGCTTTCTTCACCGAAAAGAATATTTTCTTAGTTTAATTTCCTTAGACAGACCAAATTATATTCTATACCATTGATTCCCAGAAATTGCACAATCTTGATCTCTATCTGATTTCTTAGGAATGCCTTAACTCTCCTTCAGATCTTTCTACTTTTTCTCGTTCTCAATCTTTAAACCAGGTAGCATCTCTATGGACATATATGATCCCTGTACAACTGGTCCCATTCGGCCTACATCTTTCCAAAGGGCAACTCCACCAAGAAGAAGGAAAATGGGGTCAAAATAAGAAGTCAGCTAAGCCAACTATCAGAAGTGTCAGTTAACTTAATCCAAGGAAGTCCTCCTTGCTATGATCAAGACAGATTGCTTGGCTCAGATCCATGCCAGGAGAATTAGACTAGGCACTTAACCATTTTGGTTGTACTACAGAAAGATAGTATATTAAATGCATTACCCTTCCCCTTATTTCCTTTTTTTAATGAAAGGGGTAACACCTAGGGCTTCTTTCACAAAGCTGCACTAGCAATTCCCGGTGCAGCAAATGAGAAGAAGCCCATTCAATTCCTATGGGTTTCCTCTCATTTGCTGCGTGGGAATCGCTAGCGCTGCTTTGTAAAAGAAGCCCCTAGTCTCTTAGACTGAAAACCAGTGACCTTTACTGTCAGCAGGAACACTTGCTGCCTTTTTTTCCAAGAAAGTCATAGGCGTTGCCATACTGAGACATATTGAAGGTCCATCAAGCCCAATATCCTGTTTTCAACAGTGGCCAATCCAGGTCACAAGTACATGGCAAGATCCCAGAACAGTAAAACAGATTTTATGCCGCTTATCCTAGAAATAACTACTACTACTACTACTACTTAACATTTCTAGAGCGCTACTAGGGTTACGCAGCGCTGTACAATTTAACAAGGAAGGACGGTCCCTGCTCAGATGAGCTTATAATCTAAAGGACAAAATGTCAAGTTGGTGTACTCTAGATTTCTGAGTATAGGTGTGGTGGTTAGGTGCTGAAGGCGACATTGAAGAGGTGGGCTTTGAGCAGTGATTTGAAGATGGGCAGGGAGGGGGCTTGGCGTATGGGCTCAGGGAGTTTGTTCCACGCATGAGGTGAGGCGAGGCAGAAAGGGCGGAGCCTGGAGTTGGCGGTGGTGGAGAAGGGTACTGAAAGGAGGGATTTATCTTGAGAGCGGAGGTTACGGGTAGGAACGTAAGGGGAGATGAGGGTAGAGAGGTAAGGAGGGGCTGCAGATCGAGTGCATTTGTAGGTTAGTAGGAGAAGCTTGAACTGTATGCGGTACCTGATTGGAAGCCAGTGAAGTGACTTGAGGAGAGAGGTGATATGAGTATATCGGTTCAGGCGGAAGATAAGACGTGCAGCCGAGTTCTGAATGGACTGAAGGGGGGATAGATGGCTAAGTGGGAGGCCAGTGAGGAGTAGGTTGCAGTAGTCAAGGCGAGAGGTAATGAGAGAGTGGATGAGCGTTCGGGTGGTGTGCTCAGAGAGGAAAGGGCGAATTTCGCTAATGTTATAGTGGAAGAAGCGACAGGTCTTGGCTATCTGCTGGATGTGTGCAGAGAAGGAGAGGGAGGAGTCGAAGATTACACCGAGGTTGCGGGCAGATGAGACGGGGACGATGAGGGTGTTATCAACTGAAATAGAGAGTGGAGGGAGAGGAGAAGTGGGTTTGGGTGGGAAGACAAGAAGTTCGGTCTTGGCCATGTTCAGTTTCAGGTGGCGATTGGACAAGTTGATTTTCCCAAGTACATCTTAATAATGGCTTATGGACTTTTCTTTAAGTCCCTGATTTATTGTATGAGAAATCTGTAAACACATACCCCCTGACAGCATAAACTTGCATGCACAACTTTAAGCTTAGCGCTCAAAGGTGTGGGCCCAAGTTATAGAATAGTGTCAGGTATGCACCTAATTTAATAATTAGCTGCTACTTGGCATTAACAACCAAGAATTGCCTTTAATTGGTGTTAACTGGCACTAGCTGGCAGTAATTAGCAGTTATGTAGGTAACTGCCTTTAGTCGGTAATCTACAAATTGTGCCCGCAAAATCCATACAATGCAACTGAAAGAGGGGTGTGGACCTGGGAAGGGTGGGGTGGGTCAGGGGCATGACTAGCACTTATGCTCGTGGGTTCTAGATCTCTGGATGCAAATTGACTGGTCCTCACACCGTTTTGCCCACTACGAATCCATACACTCCCCAGCTTTTTTATTTCTAGCCCCAAAGTTGTGGGATCTTCTCCCCATTTTTTCAAGTTCAAGCAATTGTTGAAAACACATTTTTTTCCAAATGGCTTTGGATACGTCGGCTAAGCGAACTAAGGCTTCTTGTTGCAGGAACCAGGCACCTTTGTCCATTCCCCTCTCTAGTCCCATTCCCCTTTTGGAATGATTGTTGATGTCCTATTTATTATGATGTTCCTCTATGATGTTATCTTCTTTTATAATTTTAATTTGTAAATCGCTTAGGCCAACTCTGGCGTTTTAGCGGTAAATCAAGTTTTTTTGTTTATTTTTATTTTATTTATAAGTTTTTCAAGTTTTATCCAAGCAATTCTTACTTGTACAAAAAAAGTGTTTTAAAAGAAAATTATAACCTCTCATAAAAAGAAACAAAGGAATATATATATATATATAAATACTCAAGTCCACAATATTAGGATCCAAGACTAATGAAAAAAAATGAGAAATCAAGGAAAAAAAGTTAAAGGCAATGTTATACCTGAGGAATATGAGCTAGAAATAATTTTTTACAAAGCTTTACTTAGTCTCCTGAAACTCTTTTAGTTGTTATAAAGGCTGATAAGTGAGAAGTTTCAGTAAAACATTTAACAGCTTTATATCTAATAAAGCATTTATATAAATATCTTAGGAAAAAAGTTCCACCTATTTGCAGAACTCAAGGTTTCAATAACAAAAACTGTTTACATCTACGTTGTCAACGTTGAGTATCTCTTGATACATCAGGAAACAATTGAATCATAAAGCCTAGAAACAAATTCTCTCTATTTTTGAAAAACATTTGAAATAACCATTGTTTGGCTGGTAATAATGCCACCGAATCCACCAAAGTAGCTGCGGTGGCAGATTCTGAATCTGAGGTATCTGGTAAAGCAGAAACTTCCAAAGAATTTTGATGTTATTCCACTACTTTTCTCGGTAGATAATAAGCTTGTGTGAAAGGAGAAAATTTATCTTCTGGGATTCCCAAAATTTCTTTCATATAATGCTTTAACATTTCCAGGGCCTAACAAAAGTTAGCCTTGGAAAGTTCAGGAAGCGAAGATTATTGCTCCTTATATGATTTTCAAAAATTTCAGATTTATTTCTCAAATTAGACAAATCCTGAACCACTGAAATCTGTAGATTTTGGATATTAGAGAGATCCTTGTCAATTTGATCCATTCGAACTTCAAATCTTTCACTTCTACTTCAATACTACTAAGTAGTATTGGTCAGTAACGGCTAGGTCTTGCATCGGGGCATAATAGTTCAGTTAATAGCTGAGATTTAAGTTTGTAAATTAATTTATTCTACAGGAGACTACCTTGAAACAGCTTGTAAGCGAAACATGGATATATGTCGGTGACAACGGGTCTCCACCATGTATCGTCAACTGTAGCTGAAAAGCTAAGTACTAACTTGAAGATTAAGGATAAGAATGTTTGTGAAAAAGCAAAAAATAATATAAATAATACAATTGACTACTATAATGAAAAAATAAGTAAAAATCATAACATTGGATTGATGAGGATTGCGGCACTGCCTCTAGAAGTATGCTTGGCTCATAAAAATCATTTAGCCAATACGGAGACAGGTACACTGATCTGAGGGATCCTATTATAGCTCTTTGATCACTTAGACCTTGTGATATAGTAAGGATATATATGTTGTGAAGTTGAGTATACTGAGAACTGATTGATTGTATATGTGCCTTGTAAATTCTATAAATGGCACCTAAACAAACTGATGCAAAAAAAACCCTGCGCTTTGCACTATTCTATAAACCTCGCCTAAAGTTAGATGCAGTTTATGGAATACATGTAGCATCCGTCCCCGCAACTACAATTTAGGCATGACCATTTATACCAACAAAAACCTGGTATAAATGCCCGCATCTAACTAAGGCACAGATCGGGTGTATTCCATATGTGTGCATAAGTATTAGAAATGCCCTTGACCCAGTAGCGTAGCAAGGGCGGCTGCCACCCGGGGCGGTTCATCGCTGTGCACCCCCCCCCCCCCCGGGTGCAGCATGACACCCCTCCCCCCTCAGCACATCAACCCCCCCCTCGGCGCATCACCCAAGCCCCCCTCAGCGCATCAACTCCCCCTCGGCGCATCAAACTCCTTCCCCTCGGTGCATCACCCAAGCCTCCCCCCCCGAGTGCATTCTTGCCTGCCGTCTGCACGCCACTGGGGAGGGGTGTCGGTTCCGCTGGTTCCCGGGGCAGAGGGAGCAGGGAACCAGTGCAGCTGACAACCCCCTAGTGGTGTGCACCCGGGGTGGACTGCCCCCACCGCCCCACCCTTGCTACACCACTGCTTTGACCCGCCCATGCCCCTCCCATGGCCATGTCCTTTTTTGTGGTCTGGTCGTTAGAATTTATGTTCACTACTTTAAAGAATAAGCTTTGAAAGTTGCACATGTAAATTCTAATTAATGGCAATTAGTAGCCAATTATTGGCACTGATTGGGTTGTTAAACAATTATGTTGCGCGCACAATTTGGCCACTCAACCAAAATTGCATGCACAACTTCGGTTGCCATATATAGAATCTGGAGGATAAGGGGCAATTCTGTAACCAGCATCACAATTTAATCAGCTAACTAACACAGGAAATGATATTATTGTGTAAGAACGCTAAGGCAAGGTTGTGGATTGTACTTTATTTCTGTAATTTCATGGTGGTTCATGCTTTCACCCAAAAAAAAAAAAATTCTGCTTCAAATGTTATCACTTGGAGATTGCTGCCTTGTTATTTTTCCACACTTTGAGCATGAGCTAGAGTTGCAGAAAGGATCAATGACAGATGACTTATTGTTAGATCTGATCCCCTCTCTTCACATGCCGTCCCATGCTAAGCAGTGGCAAAATTATAAAGCGATACTCTGCTCCATGTTTTCAGAATCATAGGAAAATATCTATTTCTATCGGTGTCCACCGATTAGCAAAATCTTCCTAGGCTTTTTGCTATGATTGATTTTTTTGTACACGTGCTCTTAATATATACCTGCTATCTTAGTGTCACTAGCATTTCTGACATAGAATTACATAGGAAAATATAACAGACTTGGAAAATTTCAGGAAATGTGGAAGGTTGTAATCATTATATACTGGTGCTATAATTACAACCTTTCTTGTATCATTAGATAAACTATGTGGTACAATAGAATTTACAGTGTCCTCCCAGATAAGTTAGGTTATGTTCACTAAACAGAAATTATATAAAAGAGCTTCTTGTTGATTTCAGTAACCAGGCTGGCTTAATCATTGAACCAGGTGAGGCTCTGGCCCAGGGCGCTGACGATTTAAGGGTGCCAGAATGCCCAGCCTCTGACCTCACCTGGTCTACAGGTTAAGCCTTTTCTTCCCCTCTCCTCCAATCTCATCTCTCCCCTTCTCTCCCCCCCCCCCTCCTTCTTCCCCATGGATCCAGCACTGTACCCTCACCTTTCACTCCCCCATGGTCCTGTAAAATTTATGTTGGGTTGCCAGTGGCGGCAACAGCATGACAGGAACTTGCATCAGAGGAGGCAGGACACAGCAGAGGAAAGACCCAGGGGCTGGCTGAAGGCAGCCTGTCATGCTACTGCTGCTTGTGACCGACAAACTTTACAGGACCATTTTTTGATTTCTATATTTGAATGTATATTATAATTTCCTTTATTTAATTAATCTGAATTTCCTGTCAAAGAATTATGTCTTTGTTGTAAACTGAAATGCAAATTAAAGGGAAAAAAACAACTTTACAGGAACATGAGGGACAGAGAGGTGAGGAAGTAGTGCCAGACCTATGGGGAGGGGGACAGAGAGACTGGACTGAGAGGATTGTTTATTTTCTTGGAATCTGCCTTTGCTACTCAGGCAGCGGAAGCAGTGGCCCGTCTCATCTCTCTGGGCAAAGTTACATATGCCCTCCAAATATCTAGCTTTCCCAACCTTGAATCTGCTCATGGCAGTTCGGTACAGATTCAGCCATAGCTAAGTCTGTAATTAAAGAGGAACCCAGTTTTAATTAGTTAAAAAGATATAGTTTATTAGTATTAATTAGCATTGATACATTACCCAATAATGAGGATACCAGCAATTCAGTCAATCATACAGTGGAACAGAATCACACGACATACCAGCTCTCGGTGGTACTCTGTCTCTCTCCTCCATCAGCATCTGCATCTCCCTCTGTGTCTGCCTCTGCGTCTGCGTCTGCCTCTGCGTCTGCGTTTTACACCTCTCGGGGTGCTTCCTTTATACTGTCTCAACCCAATGGATTCCAATGGGATCCAGCTTTGTCAGCAAAACTTGCTATCCCTTATCAGTTGATAAGGAACCGATAAGGGTGACTTCATTAGGTCCCAGGTTCTAACTATACACAAAAGGGGTGCAAAGCACAGCTGGCGAGATGACTTCATCGGTCACTCTGCTCTTCTCAGCTCCCCCCTCCCTCTGAGTACTCTCTAACTACGTACATCTACCCCTTTATCTACTTTCATTAGCCCAAAACATCTTTCATGACTCTTCACGGATGCCAGTCCCAGGCATGTTTATAAGAGCAAAGGACCCCCTCCCGTGCCAGCTCCTTGAGAACTCAGTTCAGCTTGTGCTGCAGAAAAATGTATTTTGTATCAGACCACTATCCCTTGAGCCAGCCCTGTCAGTAACATACAAACATAATCCTAGTGTCTTCTCCTCTCTCTGCTTCTGTTTTTCTTTCTGATCTGCTTTTTCAATCTTCATCCTACTTTACTCCTTCCCTCTTTGTCTGCTGGCTCCTCCTCTGTCTTCCTATATTTTCTTCTGTTTTTCCTTTTAATCTTTCTCTGTTACCCACTTTTTTCTCATCCCTATGCCTCTCTCTTCCAGACACCATCTATTGACTTGGAGGGAAACCTGAGGAGGCAATAAGGTGGTAGTTCTATAAACTGGTGCCATTAATTAGGCTCCACAAAAAGCTGTGATTCACACCAATTGTATTGCCTAAACCATATTAGAATATAGGTATAACGCAGCATTGACACACCAAAATATAGGCGTGACCGCTTATATCAGCTTGATGGCAAGTGTAATTGGGTATGACTAAGTGTGCCATGACACATATACAAATTATGGGGCCCTTTTACAGAGCAGCAGTAAGCACCATTTCCAACAGGAAAAAGAAAACCCCGGAAATAGCTTGCTTGACGCTAACCCGGTAGTATTCGGGCATCGCTGCGTGCTTCCCAGTTATCGCCGGGTTAGCGCATGGTGGCGGTAAGGGGGCTCCCCCTGCATGGCCATACAGTAAGAGTTCTCTTACTGCATGGCCATGTGTGCCTGAGGGCTTTTTTACCCACTGAGCTAAAAAGGACCCTGGCGCGCAGAAAAAATGGCCCCTGCCCCTAGTGTAGGGCCCTTTTTCCCGCAGCTTGGAAAAAAAAGACCCCCCATATTATTCTGCAATTTGTGTGTGTGCTGCCCCCATTGTATGTGAACAGACTATACTGTTGTATATACTAAGTACTGTTGTGCTGTGAACTACAAGTTCCTATAGTTTTGTAGTTCAGCTAATTTTGGCCACCTCTATGCACATGTTCCCTACCCCCACTGACCTATGGTCTTTTCTGATGGCTCAGACCAAGGAGGTTTAATTGACAGGAAATGGCATCACGTGACAAGGCTGAAGCCGTAGCCGCCATCTTGAAACACTCAAACCAAAGTAAACTATTTGTCCACACCAAGCAACGCATAGGCGGTCCTTATCTCTAATAAGTGTTTGCTGTTATTTTTATTTATTGTTTATTTTATTTATTTATTGGGATTTATTTATTAACCGCCTTTATGAAGAGATTCACCCAAGGCGGTTGGGTGACTCAATCTGGTAGCAAGCTCCGCCTACACACTCCCAGACTGAGGCCCATTGCCTGCTAGGTAACTCCTGTCCCTCCTCCTACTGTGTGCTTCCAAGACAGAAAAAAGAAGCAGAAGGCTCCATCTGGCTCCTGTGAGCGGCTCCAACTAATCTCTCCTCCCCCTCAGCAAAGTACCTCCTTCCTTACTACAGACCGTACCACTGAGTGTTACATTTCTTGCACATTGTATGTACTCCAAATCTCCAATACAGTTGCATCATCTGCTGTGGCAGTAATTCAGTGTGACTTAATTTGTTTTCCCTCACCCCCTTCAACAGACTACAGTAAATGCCTATTTATTTTCTACCTGTGCAATAAAAAACTGCTGAAATTTAAACAAGGTGTCTTCACTGGAGATTGGTACCTGGTTTAACTGAATGATTAGCAGTGTATAGGTGCTGTGAGATCATTGACAGCATATGTTGCCAGATGAAATGCCTATGACACCCCCATGCATTTGCTCGCTAAGGGACTTTAGTGCATATTTTATAGACTAGTTTTTATTTGCACCAATCACCTACGTAAATGCTACTGTTCTATAAATATGCATGTTATTCGCATTAAACTTCAGGTACACCTTATAGAATTTCCTTTAGTGTTCTGATTAAATCTTCTTCTGAATTTATCTGTTTTTCCTTTGTTCAGTTTATTTTGTTGTGATTAAATAGAATCTGAATTTTTCTTCTCCCGCCCATCCCACTTCTTTTTTTTCTCATATCTATATATCTATGTATGTACACAAACACACATACAAACCCACACACGTGGTCAAGAAAACAAGCAGAATGTTAGGAATTAATAGGAAAGGAATAAAGAATAAAACAGAGAATATTGTAAAAATGCCTCTAAATCATGATGTGACCACTCCTTGAGTACTGTGAACAATTCTGGTCACCACATCTTGAAAAAGATGTAGTAGAACTAGAAAAGGTACATGGAAGCGAGATTGAACTGGTAAAGAAGATGGAATAGCTTCTCCACCAGGACAAAGTGCATGAATTCTACCTGGTAGGATCCCAAAGAGAGGATACTTATGACCTGGATTGGCCACTATGGGGGAAAAAAGGATCCTGGGCTTGATGAACTTTTGGTCTATCCTAGTTTGGCAGTTTTTATGTTCTCTTGAAGTTGCCTGAGGAACCATCCATATAGGTGGCCCAGGACCTCTCCACATCTCTCTGAGGCTCAAGACTACTTGCAGTAGATTGAAATCACATTCAAACAATGTCTCCCTTTCAGTACCTTCCTCAAAGGGCTTGATTTTATAACAAAATGCCTATGTGAGAAGTCCACAAATATGCCTATCTTACAAAGACAACTTAGGCACCCATATGTCTTTCTAAAATAGGCTCTCAGAATCAGCTCCAACAAATGCCAACACACCTGCTTCAAAGCTGGTGTAAATGTGTCTCTATCTTCTACATCTATTGTATCAAATACACGCCTATATTTATTTATTTAAATTTTGCTCACACCTTTTTCAGTAGTAGTGACTCAAGGTGAGTTACATTCAGGTACACTGGATATTTCTCTATCCCAGGAGGGCTCACAATCTAAGTTTGTACCTGAGGAAATGGAGGGTTAAATGACTTGCCCAAGATCACAAGGAGCAGCATTGGGATTTGAACCAGCCACCTCTGGATTGCAAGACCAGTGCTCCAACCACTAGGCCACTCCTCCACTATATCACAACTCTGCCCAAACTCTGCCCCTTGGGATGCCTGCACACAGAGCACATACACACGTGCCATTTTGTTGCTGTGCATATACAGCTATGCAACTGTATAAAAGGTCTTTTCTGTATATAAAACAAGCTTGACATAGGCAAAATCTTTTACAAACCTATACAAACCTACTCCCAAATATCCTTACAAAAGAATCCACCTTGTTCCCCTGCATTAGAGGTCTCTCTACTAGTCCCATAAAAACAGCATGTGTATTAGGTTTTTTAAGTGTAAATCACAAATGACCCCCAACCCTTGAATCAAATCAATCACCTTCAAATTCAGTGTACTATCTACTGCACCAGAGTCTCTGTTTTTGATTACATTTCCTATCCCCCAAAGGAGAACAAGTAGGACGAATTTCCATATAAAGGCATTAATCTCCATTTTACCTTGTTCTTGTGGGTCTTGTATTGTCCTCCAGCTGTCGCCACCAAACCAAACTTCTGCTGAATCAGCATAAGTTGTTGAGCTCTAGAAGAAGAACAGGAAGAAACAAATTTTAGGACACAATGGGGGTAATTTTATATCTTTGTGCTCATGCATAAGGAGGTTCATAGTACATAAGTATTGCTATACTGGGACAGACCAAAGGTCCATCAAGCCCAGCATCCTGTTACCAATGATGGCCAATCCAGATCACAAATACCTGACAAGATCCCAAAAAGTACAAATCATTCTATGCTGCTTATCCCAGAAATAAGCAGTGGCGTTTCCCCAAGTCCATTTTAATAATGGTCTATGGACTTTTCCTTTAGGAAGTCATCCAAACCTTTTTTTAAACCCCATTAAGCTAACCGCCTTTATCACATTCTCTGACAATGAATTCCAGAGTTTAATTACACGTTGAATGAAGAAAAATTATTTCCAATTCATGTTAAATTTACTACTTTGGAGCTTCATCGCATGCTCCCTAGTCCTAGTATTTTTGGAAAGCATAAACAGATGCTTAACGTCTACCTGTTCAACTCACTCATTATTTTATAGACCTCTATCATATCTCCCCTCAGCCGCCTTTCCTTCAAGCTGAAGAGCCCTAGCCACTTTAGCCTTTCCTCATAGGGAGGTCGTCCCATCCCCTTTATCATTTTCATCGCCCTTCTCTGCACCTCTTCTAATATTTGATTCAGAGACTTCATGGGCTTTGTTGACAAAATTTGATAGTGGTTTTGGAGACTAACACACTCTGTCCTAGCAGTAAGTGATGATGGGTGTATTATGTTAGTGGCATTGTTAACAGGGGAGGTGTCCGTGATGTAATGAATATGCATAAGAACATAAAAATATGGGGGCAGGGTTCTTTCTCTCCACCTGTACCAGGGTGGAGAGCACTCTATGGGAGAGTACCTGTGCTCTGCTGCTGGATCCCTAAAACCAGGAGGGCTAGGGAGAGGGTCTACCATTTTGAGATCTGTATCCCAGAGATCCCTGAAGCAGGCTTCAGGAGCCAAGGGAATGAATGAGGTTATGTGAAATTCTATGGAGAGGAGGTAGATTTGTGTGGTAAAAGAATTGGTAAAAAAAAAAAAAACTCTACAGACTGCTCTTGTAAATCTAATCCTAGTCTCCTACCATGGGAAGGAAACAGGGAAAGGGTTTTATGATTCCTTTTTACTACTTAGATGTGACTTGATCCAAGGAACCTTGATTTTATGCTCTTTGTATTCCAATTACCTGCTGAAATTGGGCACCACTCCTCGAGCCTGTTCCTTCTGGGTCTCAGGGTTGACATGGGCACAGTACCACTCCAGACACCCCCGATGCATGGTATCCAAGACGTGGAGGATCTCTTGTGCCTTCACTCGGATGAGATAGGCCTCCCGCTGCATCAGGATATCCAGATTGGTGCGTACATAAAAGGAATCCCCAGATAGTAGGGTCCCTTTCTTCACTTCCTTCTTCAGATTGTGGTACCCTGAGAATGGAGAGAATAAACATCACCAGAGAGGGTGACACGGATTGCCACCCAGTCATTTTCTTTGTAAGGATTCCAAAAAAAGTGGATGGTACTTGTCTTAAATGCTAGGCACAGAGAAAGCAAATGAGCACACATACATTTGATACAATAATTGAACAAGAAAATAAAGACTGATCTTGGACACGAAAGACTGGCGATGTCCATTAAGAAAGGAAAAAAAATATCTTTGAAGCTGAGGAATACTTCAATACAAGGATCCTGTCAGTGATGCCAGTCAGCTTCATACCGCCTAGGGATACTAATCCATCCCCAATTACCAGTTCTCATTCTCATGCAGTCTGCTGCTTTTCTTTATGACCTATGGAATGCCTGGGGATAGGGGAGAGAGCACCAGTACTGAATCACAATCACTCTCTCAAAGATTAGGGGATTTGGATAGCAAAACTGTAAGATCCTCAGGCAGTGTGAGGTCCCCACAGTGAGTCAAATTGCCAGTAAGGACTCTGCCTAAAGTGAATGACCGACAGCGCATCAAATGAGTGAAATGTGAACAGAAAGAGGATACCATGCTAACTGCTCCTTAAGGAATGTAAAGTGGAACAAATATAATATTGGAGGCCTCCGTCCCTTTCAAGGATTTTCATGTTCTTAGGGAGCTGGAGATTATTTTGTCCTGCAATTCCATTCTCCCTCTGCTATACATCTCTCATCATACACAGATAACACTTTTTGCCTGTTGTTCCCTCCCATGTGCAGAGCTGCTAAGTTACCCATTCCAGGAGGGAGACTTTTTGGCCGGTCCTGGATTTCTGCCAACTTCATCCTGGTGCATTATGGGATCTGCAGCACTGATTTCAACGGATAGAATCATGGACTTCAAATACTACACTGCTTTGGGATGTAAGTTTAAAATCAGGACTGACCAAAACGTCTCCCTCATGGAATGGGTAACTTAGCAGCTCTGCATGTGTATAAGTCAAGCACTGTAACAGCCTCCAAAAGGCAGAATATTGGAATGTACCTTTTTTCAGAGCTACTTTCAAGGTTGCTCTCTAACTGGCCACTAGGTCAATATAAGAGAAGCTGCTGCTTCTTCAGCAGCAGTAGGGTTACCATATGGCTCCAGAAAAAGAAGGACGGATTGAGCCAGCCGGGTTTTACTTCCATTGCTTTCAATGGAAGTAATTGAACCAGCCGGGTTTTACTTCCATTGCTTTCAATGGAAAGCAATGGAAGTAAAACCCGGCTGGCTCAATCCGTCCTCCTTTTTCTGGAGCCATATGGTAACCCTAATGCAGCAGCATCCCCAGACCCTGCCACCACCAGATACAGAAGTCTGATTTGGGAAAAGAGATCAGAGGCTAAGGTTTCTGCATGGAGGTTTGATGAAAAGGACTGGGAGACAGCAAGAGTGCTTGGCCCATCATCTAACCTGAAGCCAGTAGGCGGAGCTTGTCGCCCTATCAGTTACATTTTTTTGGGTGTACCAAGATGATAGTGGCTGCTTTGGGGAAAATGAAAACCTCTTTGGGTGGACTGGCTTCAGCTTAGTGATGTCATGCCATCTCCTGTTCATCAAACCTCTCTGGCTACCTCATTCCCGGTTAAATAGGTTGATCCAGTCCTGCTTTTGCCAATTGCCGACTTGACATTCCAATTTATTCACTCATTTCCCTGGGAAGATCAGAACTGCAAGTGACAAGTCCATGGCCATAGTGAGCAAAAGCAGGACTGGATTAGCCTTGTTCAGTTCAGGCCTCTCACTTGCCATCACTTGGTGCCAACAGAATCAATGGGCAGCTAAAGAGAGACAGACTTTCATTCCAACGCCATCATCCAGTAACTACTTGAGATTTGCTTGTTAGTAAATAGAACAATTTTCAAGAAGTTGCCTAGTAGTAACACCTACTCCTAGTTTTGTACCTACCTAGTTTAAGCAAATTTTCTGGAAAAAACCACCCAGGTTGATGCTTTGAAAACTTACTAGAACTTATGCATATACAAAAATACTCATGTGTCTTACCTATATTAATGCAGATAGACTACAAGTTAAAAAAATATATGCATGCTCCTGTCTCCATTCCCCACCCCCTCCAATCTCATCCTGGTGGTCCCAAGAAAGTATTCTATTTTTAGTGTGTGCCTGTACTCCTTGACAGTAAAGTGTCAAAATCCTGTTATTTATTCACCTAGCACTGTAGTTAGTCAGCTAAGATTACCCCCAATGTAGCATCCAACTTTTGGAATTCTTACTAGAAGGAGCATCTTTTTCAGCGTTCACAGCAAGGACTCACCTTCTGAGTCTGCCTGAAAGGTCAGGGCTGCTGGGTCATTCCAGTGCTGAAGGCTCAGATGTGCCATCTCTTTGGTGCAACTGTCTACAGGAAGAGGATCCCAGCCAGGAAAGCAACCTCTCAACTACAAGGCACAAAGTTAAAGGTCAGAGACAACCAGTGTTTCTACTAACCTCCTTTCTCACTCATTGATCTCCTGCTGACCTCTCCCCAGGTGAAATCTCCACAGCAGGAGTTCACAACCTAGTCCTTGGGACACACTCAGCCAATCAGGTTTTCAGGATATCCACAATGAATATGCATGAGCGTAGTTTGGAGGGGGGGGGGCAGTGTCCCCCCAAACAATCTGCCACCCTATCCTCCAATTCCCCAGGCCGCTGACAGCCTCTGCGAGAAAGCAGCATGCACGCTGCTTTAGACCTGCCCCCGGAAGCCTTTCTTTCTCCTTCAGCTTCCTGTTCCTGTCCAGGCAGGAAGCTGTAGAAGAGAGAAGAGCCTCCGGGGCAGGTCTAAAGCAGCGTGTGTGCTGCTTTCGCTGAGGCTGCCAGCGACTCAGGGGATTGGAAGATAGGAGAGGGTGATACCAGGCGCCACTGGAAGACTCCAGTGCTGTGGTGGCAGTGGGCTCGGAGATTGAGACACGCCCCACCCTTTGCCCCCCCCCCCCCCCCCAAATGAAACTGTCAAACTACGCCTATGTGAATATGCATGAGATAAATTCTGCTTCTCTTCCATGCAAATCTATCTCATGCATGACATCAGCCCATCCATCAGAGGGCATCATCGGGTGTATGTCATGTGATGGCACCTTGTTAAACTTTCAACTACTGGCTTTAGTGTATACCCTGTCTGTCTGTACTTGCTATTCATTTTTCATGTAAAGTCTTTTGGGATGTCTCTCTTTGAGCTTTTGGCTATGATATGAGAAGCACAATTAGTATAAATATTCTGTTCCAGCCTGTGGATGTAATTAAACTACCTAGCTTAGATCTTGTAGGATTATGCAGATAATCATCGACAGCTTGACCGTGTGTGTGGAGGGAAGGGAGGGGAGATTATGATGTGTTTGTTTTGATCAGGTCGATATTCAAAGCGATTTAACCAGCCAGAAACAGCCGCTGACTGGTTAAATCGCTTGCTCAAGGCTATCTGCTAATTTTCAGTTGTCATTGTTGAAAATTCACCAGCGCCTAAGTGAAAACTGGCTATTTTGGGGGTGTTCCAGGGGCAGCGTAAGCACTTAACCAGCCAGGATAACTGCATGAATAGGACCACATAAAAGTCAGTCCTATCTTTATGTGGTAACCCATAGCTGGATAAGTGCTGACTACTGACTTAATTGGGTATGCATTAGCTGGCTCCACAAAAACTGGATATTCAGTGCCAAAGCCTAGGGATGGACCGACATTGAATATCTGGGAAAAACACCTGCGGCAGTCAGTAAAACACTCACCACCACTGACTGAATATTTACCCCACTGTTTTGTTTTTTTTTGTCTTGTTTAAATTTCTTTTTGGTAATTTTTTTACACCTCTTTGCTAAGGGATTAAGTATAATAAAAATGCCAGAATTAAATTACATTGAATTAAATTAAATTACCTGCATTTCAGCAAATGGTTTCATTTTTTTTTTACTCACATGGGGGTAAAAGCTCTAGTAAAAGGGGGCCTGTGCTGACATCAGCGCGTGCTTTTTATGTGCGCTGAGTCCCCCTTTTACCGCAGCAGGTAAATGTCTGTCTTTTTTTTTTTAAGAAATGGCTATGCGGCAAGTGAAGCACTTGCCATGCAGCTATTTCGGGGGGAAGCACTTACCTCCACCCACTGAGGTGGCGGTAAGGGCTCCCATGCTAACCCAGCGGTAAACGGGCAGCGCATGGCACTGCTCAGTTATTGCCGGGTAAACACTGGCGCAACAAAAATAAAAATATTTTTGTAGCGCTGGAAATGGCGCATACTGGGGATGGGAACTACCGCCGGGCTGCTGCAGTAGCCTGGCAGTAGTTCCGGATTAGGAAGTGGTAAGCCCGCATTGGGCTTACCGCCACTTCTTAAAAGATCCCCATGGTTTACTGCAATAAAGAAAAAGTGTTCTCATAAACTCAATTGATAATAAACAAAACAAAAAAAATAAGATCAGATGAGAAAGCACTCACAGGAAACTGAAAATTTTGCTCAGTCCTTAGACGGAACATAGGTTCAAGTGCTTAGAAGACGCTCTCAGTAGAATCTCGAAAGGACGTCTATGGAAGGACCTTGTAGTACAACTTTCTTTTTCTCATTCGTACCTCTCCTTTAGAAAAAGTCTAAAGACTATTCTGTTTAGAAAATTTACCTCTTATCATATAGTAACATGTAACGTGGTAAATGACGGCAGATAAAGACCTGTATGGTCCATCCAGTCTGCCCAACAAGATAAACTCATTGTATGTGATGCTTTAAATGTATACCCAAGTTTGATTTGTCCTTGTCATTTTCAGAAATCTGCCCAGCACTGTTCTTGTACTAAAATTTCTGAAGTTAACGTCAAAGCCCCTTAAAATTTACACTCCAGCCCATCCATATCTATTCAGTCACGATCAGGGCACAGACTGTAGAATCTGCCCAGCACTAGTTTTGCTTCCCAATTGCCACCCAATCTCTGCTAAGATTCCGTGGATCCATTCCTTCTAAACAGGATTCCTTCGTGTTTATCCCACGTATGTTTGAATTCCATTACCGTTTCATCTCTACCACCTCCCGTGGGAGGGCATTCCATGTATCTACCACCTTCTTCGTGAAAAAATACTTCCTGACATTACTCCTGAATCTGCCCCCCTTTAACCTCAATTCATTTCCTCTAGTTCTACCATCTTCCCATCTCTGGAAAAGGTTTGTTTGCAAATTAATACCTTTCAAACATTTGAATGACTCCATCATGTCACACCTGTTTCTCCTTTCCTCCAAGGTATACATATTCAGGTCAGCAAGTCTCTCCTTGTATGGTTTGCAACTCAAACTCATACCATTTTTGTAGCTTTTTCTACACTATCCTAGGAGAATGTCTTAGCTCTCTTGTTATATGTAACCCGCTTAGGACTTGATGCTATTAGCGGGATATAAAACAGAATGTAATATAATGATCATGCACTTTCCACTGTCCTTCCTTGGTGACCAGAGCTAAATAGACTTATCCTGAAGGAAGAGAGTCTGCAAATTCCATCCTACATAGAGTGTTTCATGTATACTAGCCAATGAAGAACAGCTGGTAAAATGCTATGTGGGAGGAGAGCATAGAATTTGGAAAAATTGTCTTCCAAGAAAATCTGAAGTCTGAGTATCTCTTTCTGGCAGCACAGAGGACAGGGACTTAAATCTGTCAAAAGTCTTGACTAGCAAACAATGGTGTGGCAGCTGCTGCTTCAATGAATCCAGGAGTCTTCTAGGCTCTGAACATGGAGTTAATCTTCTTGTCAATGGGGTGCACAGAAAGGGGGGGAGTCTCCCAAATTCTTAATTTGCACATCCCTTGATCCCTCAGGATGTTGTGAATAGGCATGTCATCTTCCTTGGGAGGGGGATTTGAGGAATTAGAGAATAACCAATATTTCTACCCTAGGTTCCTCCACCACTTCTTCCTTAAATGTAATGGAATCAGCCGTTTCTCTGATAAAGTTAGTGAAAGAAAGATCCTCTGGGAAATCTTTCTACTTTCATGTGGATCTGAGGATAAGCCTGTAGAGCACTGCGGAGAGTATTCTGCAGGCTTATATTAAGAAACTCAGGAGTGCTCTAATTCAGACCTAGAAACAAATCCAAATGGAGAGGTCTGGGTGAGTGCCAGCCTAAACTGCAGTGACTCAGTGGGAACTTCTCTGGACAATGGCATTCTGGCTGTAGCGTACACTGTGCCTTGAGGAAGTTACCTTTCCAGATGCACTGCAGATGGACAATGGTGTGGTTAACATAAAGGGTCCTGTTCTTTCCTCTGTTCTTTTGACTGATTTTGATCTGGGTGTGGCATAAGGATCATCATCAGACTCGGATAGATTAATACCTTTTTTCTTTTTTTGCAGTTAGCGGACCTCTTTGGACACGCGTGTTTTGTCCAGTTTCTTCCCATGCATGCCTTTTGTCAACTTTGTTCAGTATATTGTGAGAGGGTAGGTGAAAGGGGATCCGGGAAGGCACGCAGAAGGAGGGTGCAGGCAGCCGGGGAACCCCAACAGGGCAGACTTCATGTGCACAACACCCACATTCAGAAAGCTGCGCTACCGGAGGCAGAGAGGTTGGCCGGGTTAAGGAAGAAGAGGAGAAACTACCAGTCCCAGAATCCCTCTCTTTCCCACCCGGCTGTGCAAGAGTTAGGGGAGGAGATAGAAGATTGGGAAATGGTCTCTGATGAAGGTGATGAGGGCCAGCTGGAGAGGTTGGGGGCGGGGGGAAGTTGAAGAGGAGGATAAAATGGAGGTTACTGAAGGACTAGAGGAGGAACAGATGGAGATTGGAGCTCTGGCTCAAACCCGAAAAGCTGCTGTAAGAGGGTGGCTAGCGGTGCCTTGGAGAGACTGGTGGAAGACCAGAGGAGAGAGACTGAGGCGCTGGGGGAGATCTCTACTAAAGAGGAAACAGGTGCAGCCCCTGGGAGAGAAAGAGGGCTGGGCACAATTGAAACCCCAGTCTGAACCAGGTGGGACCAAAGCTGTGTAGCTGTGCTGTAAGAAAGACTGTGTAAACTGTTTCATACTGAAAAGGTCTGGGCCTGCAACCTACCAAGCTACTGTGTTTTCTTTCTGATAATGTACTGTTACCTAAAAGAAGTAATTTTGGCTAAAGGGAAGTGAAGTTATATGGACTGTTTTGAACCTGAATTGTGCTTTGGGGCAGCAAGCCTGAACAACCTGGAGTTAAGGTGTTCCTGGGCATTTATGTTAACTAGAAGCAAGAAAATAAAGCTCTCTTACTTGTAAACATTGGGCTGTGGATGTGCCTCTGTGCAAGGAACAGAGGGGGGCAGAAGTCCTGGCAATTCTCAGGGCCTGGAGCTGAGGCTCAGAGCAGCCAGATTGCTGTGGAGTGAGGCAACAGCCGTGTGAAGGAGGAGGCAGCTAAGCAGGGTCGAGCCTGGCTGGGTCCTGGAGGGGTGACCCAGCTACAATATCCTGTGATCACCATTGTGACCCCTGAGGCAGGCATTCTGTGACGCCAGAACACATCTCTGAAGCACTATTCCCTGAGTTGGATTTGTCTTTTGATCAGCCTCTACTCTTGGTTATTTGAGTGTTTTCATGGGGTGGAGGGTGGGTGGACATTATAACAAAGAGGTGACTTTTCTGACTTGTTCATTGCTGTGCTTGTTGCTTATAAGTTTGATGCACAACTTTATCTTGTTGATTGATTTTCTGAGTTTTTCTTTTTCAATAAACAAGATTATTTTTTAAAATCAATTTAAAGATCCTTTGAGGCCTCGGTGTAGATGAATCACCTCCAGGGAGCATATGGGTTTCAAGGATTGGCTACAGGATCCTATGCATCAACGTTGATGACACCAATGCTATGACATTGTGTTGAAGAAAGATTGAAGTAAATATCTCATATTCTCCTGCTGAGCTCTTCCTTGAAAACTACCTCCATCAATGCTCAGCATCAAGGAAGATCAATGCCCACTCAATGTTGATACATTTCCATTGTCCAGTTCAGGTTCCGGACATCCCAGGACTGATGCCTATGATGCCGAAGTTGATGTATTGAACTTAGGAATGCCAATGATCTTTTCAAATCACTCTTCATGGCCACTGGGAACACAAATGGTACTGAGTTCATGATCAGTTCCAAGGCACTGCAAGTACCTTGCACTAGACATGGTCATACCACATTTCTTCATTTCTATATCCACTGGTAACCTTTTTCTGGGAAATATCACTGAAAAAGACAGCTGCTGTGAAATCAAATGACTTGGTTTTGAAAAAAAACAGACCCAGCTGGGTCACCAAGCACCAGAAAAGATGGCTGAAAACTCTAGCTAAGGTTAGAGAGAGGTGAACAGACCCAGCTATGAAAAGCACAAATTGTAAGCCAAAAATGATCTAACAGAGAAAGGGGAGAGTGGGTACGACTTAATGGCTAAATGTGAATACAAAGACCGAGAGGACCCTACACTATAAAGTGATATGGGAAGTCAAACACATACATGGTGGCACCTCTCAAAAGCTTCTAAACTTTTTTTCTAATCCGAAGAGGCTCACATACACAGGTTTCACTGAATGTCACCCAATTATAAGGGCTTGCTGTCCTGCTTGTCTTCAGAGAAAAAAAAAATCATTTTCCTCTTATTGGAACCCCCAAAACAGATCGACCCAAAGGCTTTACAATAGATTGCAGACTTTAACTTATAGTTATTGTATCTCTCAGCAAGGTAAAGATGGATATGGCCTTTTTTTTTTAATTTTATTGATTGCAGGTGCAGGTTGCAGTTTCTTTGCTAATCATGTCCTTTCCATGCAAGTAGCTCTTTTGTGCCATGAGAGTCCCATGAGCAGTGACATGCTGTTAATTTCTTATGAAGAAGCTTTTACTAGTTCTACTGCTTTCCGTGAAACACTCTTAATTTTCATAAAATTATTTAACCAGGAGCTTCCAAGAGCCAACTCCAACACATTACTGCATATGGTGATTCTCTACTAGTCAATCTACTCCCTCCTCTCTATTCAGTCATTCCAGCTAAGGAATCATAACATAACATACATGCTTATATCCCACTAACACCTTTCAGTTTGAAGCTGATAAAGCAAGAAGCCAGAACAATCTTCATTTGGTGGAAGGGAGCAGGTTTTCTTTAGTTATTTCTGCATCCATGAAAAGTAACTTTTAGAAATGTTATTGAATTGTTCTGTTTTGTGAGATTTATTTTTTTATTCAAGAGCTTATAGATTTATCGTAGGCCTGTGATATAATTTTTGCACCTCTGGGTTTCTGTTGTGCCACATGGCTGCCTGCTTCTCCTTTCATCTTCCAGCTCAGCCAGGTCCACACTGGTCTCCACAGCTTCATTTTGTCCTCATTTACAACTACCCAGGCTTGTCTTCACTCATTTTATTTCCACTCTTCCCTATCCGTCTCATTTAGCTTGGCCACTGCAGTGCCAGTCCCTCTGGAATTCAGCATAGCTAGCCAACTACTGGATGTCACCATTGTTCCAAGAGGTCCAGAATTCAGGCCCAGGACTCAGGGGTCAATGCAGAAAACTACCCTGGGCAGAAGCATAGAGTGAGTGAGAGGTCTTTGTGCACTTTACTGGCCTTACGATGCAGGAAGGGGTTTAGCACACAGGTTAACTCACATAGTAGACATTAGCGTACAACATATTAAAATGAATAGCGATTAGCTATTCTGCACCAAAGCAGAGAAATACACAGAAAATTTTAAGGCAAGCACAACGTGAGAAATTACCACCAGGTCTGAGGAGGTGTAGAAGGATTAGCTCACCCTTCTGCAGCAATTACGAGCAGAAAAGCTAATAGCCTCATTATGATTCATTCTCCCAGATCTGCTGACTTCCTGGTCTCTCCCACCCCCTTCCCCTTAACAACAGTAAAAATTGCCCTGGTGTCTAGTTGTCACGTCTGTGGCCATGACCACCCTCAGACTTACCTTATTTCTGGGGGTCAGCTTCTAAGCTGGCTTCTGCCTATCCTTTCTGGAGTAGTTTTCCTTCTGTGTGCTGGCTGCTTCCAGCATGGCTCTAATTACTCCACTCTACTGCACCTGGGGGTGCTGCCTGAGTTAGCTCTACCTCTGTCTCCAGCCTGGCTCTGTTTGCTCCTCTGTGCTGCACCTAGGTATTCTAAGTCTCTCTATGTTCTGTGTGCGCGCTCTGCCTGCTCCTTGGTTTGTGCTCCTCTCACCCGCTGGTGGCCAGAGCCGGTGGCTGCCATAGTTTGTCTTGCTGTTCCTACCCGTTCCAGACTTTAGCGCAGTCCGGTCCGGTTCTTCCAGGCTGCCGGACTTGTCTCTCTTATTTGTGCCTGGACAGCCTCCGTAGTTGCTTACTGATGGCTGCAGCTGCTCCTCAGGTGTTGAAGGGCTTTATTAATCACTTAGAGACTGCAGCCTTTGCATTGTCTAAGGTCCCTGGTATGTTAGAGTGCTCTGTGCACTGCTACCTTGTCCAGTTCAGTGTGAGTTTCTAGCTTGTTACTAGTAGCTTGGGCATAGCTTTTCTTGTTGGCTTGTATACAGCTTTACTAGTTCTCCTGTGTGTTGTCTGAGTTCCTAGCGTGTGACTAGTTAGCTTGGGCATAGCTTTCTTAATATCTTGTGTACAGCTTTACTAGTTTTCTTGTGTTTAGCTTTCTGGTTTTCCCGTGTGTGTTTTCCTTTGCTTCTGGAGCTTCAACCCTAGTCCTGTCCGCTGCCAGTACTCCTTGCTACTGGAGCTCCAGCCATAGTCTTGCTACTTGACCTGACCATTGCCTGAATCTGACTACTCTCTGCCTGCTTCCTGACCCAACTACTGCCTGAACCCCGATACTTGCTGCCTGCTGCCTGACCCGACTACTGCCTGAACCCGGATATTCTCTGCCTGTGGCCAGACCTGACTATTGCCGGAACCCGGACATTCCCTGCCTGTCTGCCTTGCTTTCGCCTAGGTGCCTGGGGGCACTTCTGTTTCCTGATTCTTGTTGTTCCTGCTTGCTAGTTCCAGTTCCGGTTTTCCTGTAAGCCCTGCCGGCTGCCCGAACCTGAGGGCTCAACCCTCGGGGAACGGTGGCTAAGCGTAGGTGAAGCCTAGGTCCAGTGTGTTCCTGTCCAGCGGGTTCTGGTCCTGTGTGTTCCAGTCCAGTGGGCTCCACTCCAGTGTGTACCAGTCCAGTGGGTTCCAGTCCAGTGCGCACCCATCCAGTGCGTTCCAGTCCTGTGTATTCCAGTGCAGAACTCCAGTCTGGGGTTCCAGTCCAGCCTTGCCTCGTCTCTGCTTTGAAGGTGACCTTGCCTGCCACTGCCGCTCCACGGTAGTGGTCCAAGGGCTCACAAACCCAGTGCTTCCAGGGAAGAAGCCTGACACTAGTGGACCCCACCCCCAACCCTTGACCTTCCCAAATTGCCCTAGTGTCTAGTGGCACCCCCATACCTCATGAAATTCCAGGGCCCCCCAAGGTCTCAAAATTCCCCCCCCCCCAACATGACCTCTCAATCCTCTGGTCCTTCCCAACAACCCACAAACATATTGCTGTTGCTTAGTGGCACCTATAAACTGCTTGCACACTTCAACATCTCCCCACAGCCCCCTCAAGAAGGGTGTAGCCACAGGTGGGCCTAGGTGGGCAAGGGCCCGCCCACTTTGGGCTCAGACCCATCTAGCAGCAATTATTTTTTATTTAAATGTCTCTCTTCCTGTCAGTGTGTAGGCCAATCACCACTCATGCACTGACAGGAAGGGGAACATATTTACAATGAGCTGCAGGTTACTGCCATGCAGGGCCGCTAAGAGAGGGGGAATGGGTTGCAAAATTCCCCAGACCTGGCCAGCAAAGGTGGGGGGGGGGGTCAGCACCGGCAAGCTTCCTTCTCCCTGCCTGCTCCCAGGTCTATCTCTCTGCTGTTGTGCACCCAAAAGCAGAGAGACAGACTAAGGGAGAAGCAGTCAGGCATAGGTGGGCGGAGGCAGTGGCGCCGCAGTAGCAGTTGTCGATCCTGCCCCAGGCCTGGCTGCGTCTCTCGGCGACCCTGCTGCCATGGTGTGCACTGTTTTATTTCTGACAGCTCACACTTTTCAAAACTGCAGTAATTTGCATGCTCCTTGATTACTGCATCTCTGCGGTGAATTTTTGCAGAAAGCTTGCATTAGAAGCCATGCGCTGAACAATTCTAACCCACAGCTTTCTGCATCAACCCTTCAGTTCTCAGTTTCCTGCAAGCTCTGAGTCAGGCCTGTACTGTTTTTAAAGAATTTTTGCATAAAAGAAAAACAATCGCATCCAGTCATATTTGAAAACATATGCAGAGCAACTCTATAACCTTGGTACCTACATTTACATGCATATTCCCCCGGATTCTATAAATGACGTGCAAATTTCCGCATGCAAGTAAATTGGCTAACGAGCCTATTAGCACCAATAATTGAGTGCTAACAATCAATTGTTGGCATTAGTTGCCAACAATTTGGATTTACGTGCGTCTTGCTAATTGCTATTCTATAAAGATCTGAGCACAAATCTTATAGCACACAGCTCAAAAGGGGGCATGGGTGGGTCAGGGGCGTTCACTAAAGATGTACACAGTATTACTGAATACCGGGGATCCATACCTAACTTACAAGCCAGGATTTACATCAGGTTTCAGTTGATGTAAATCCTCACACCCAAAGTTTGACATGGAAATTGGCTCTAAAGCACTATTCTATAAAGGGCGCACAATTCATTTATAAAATAGCGCTCCCCGCAGATTTTTTTTTTTTGTGCAGGTTTTTGAGCACCATTTCCTGAATTCAGCCCAATCTGTGCATAAATGCTGAAAATAATGGTATACACAAGCATATGTCCACATATATGAATGCATATGCAAAATTTCTGTCTAAACACGTACCTTGCATAGTGTGTATTTGCATGGGGGTGTTCACAGGGGCACAGCATGAGTGGGACATGGGCAGAGCTATGACTTACATATGTAACTTGCAGAATACTGTAAATTACACACATCCCTGCCTTTTTGAGGCACTTGAATTAACAGGCATTCGCACCTTTCCCATTCAAAACATAAATCACAAAGCGTAAATGAATCACAATAACTCAGACCTGGCAGCTATTAGGTGGCAAATCTTGGCCGCAGCTTTATTATTGTAAATAAAACTTTTGAGAATAAATGAACATAAATAACTGAATAGGACCAGACGGTGTCATACTAGTCCATATATTCAATACATAACTCATCTCTTCACGGCAACGCAATTACTTTTCATACCCCTTTTCTTTTAACCTAAAAGCACGGCAGTATTGCACGTACCTTACTGCCTACACTTCTAACAATCACAACTCACTTCTTCTAACTTCTATCACAAACTCTTAAGCTGCGACAAAACCTACAATAATACAAAGACCCTAAAACTCTCTAACCATCCAAAACCTATGTGGTGGATGGGTGGGCAATTTTAATAATTAATTTAAATAGAAAATTTCACTACTCTCCTCTCTTCAGCTGACTACTCCCTTCAGCTCCTTTCCCGCTCAAACTTCTCTACCCCTACTTCATCCAATCACCTTCCTCCACATCTAAAACCTCCTCACCTCCCCCATATTCAATTGCTAATTCTCAGAAGCACTTCTTTTTCTGGAAGGGATCAGTCAAGTTATAGCACCCTCCTTTAACTTAGTTGGGCTAATTTATACCAGCTCAATCAATGGCATAAGTGCAGGTGCCTAACTGTCAGGCATGTTGATACTGGGTTATGCTACCATTCAGTGCCGGAGGTGCTCTGGTACTTTTATAGAATAATTTCCTACCACACACCCTCAAGGTTTCTAACTAGAGATGTCCAGTTACAAAATTGCATGGGAAAACACAGAAGAACTGTCCTCCACAGGAACAAAGAGCACCAGACCCAGCAAAGGTGACAGATAACAACAAATGAATCCTGACGGTGTGGTACACAAACTTTATTGGTTAGCCGAATCAAGACAACATGAGTCGTTTCAAGGCCTTCCTTGGGAGTCTTAGTAATAGTGCCACAGTTTCAATATGAACCGTCACTCTTATGAGTAACAAATGTATCAGCTGACGGTCTGAATTAACTTTGCCAGCGTATAAGTGATATTTGTTTTGCTCCGTCTGCTGCTGCTTGATGTTTGGCTTTTATACCTTCAGCCTGTGATGGTGGATTTCTGCTATTCAGCGTGTTACCCATAAGAGTGACAGTTCATAGTGAAACCTTACCACGGCAGTATTACTAAGACTCCTGAGGAAGGCCTTACGGCTGAAACATGACTCGTGTTGAGTCTTGATTCTGCTAACCAATAAAGTTTGATTATTACACCAACAGAATTCATTTGTTGTCATCTGTTACCTTTGCTGTGTCAGTTATAAAATTGTCCGCTTAGCCCCGGATTCTATAAATTGCGAATAAAGTACCGCTTTCAAATCAGCATGTGTAGCCGATTAGCACAGTTAACAAGTCAATCAGCTCCAATAACTTGATGTTGACATCAGCTATCGGCACTAATTAGGATTTACACCCATAGCTTGCTAAGCGTATTCTATTAAGCAATGTGCATAAATTGAACTATATGGATCTCAAAAGGGGGTGTGGCCATGGGAGGGGCATGAGCGGATCGTGGGCATTCCTACAAATTACGTGCACTGTTACAGCGTATGCCCGATCTGCGCCTAAATAAGACATGGGCATTTACACCAAGTTTTAGTTCGCATAAATGGCTGCACCTAAATTTTAGTTGCGGGATGGCCACTATGTGTATTCTATAAACCACGCTTAACTTTAGGCAAGGTTTAGGCCCTTAATGCCTTTTGAACAAAGGGGTAGATATTCAAAGGGGTTTAAGCAGGCAGGAGAGGCTCCTGCCCAATTAAACCCCAATCAGCAGGCCAGGAAGGGCTATTCAGCAGCATTTAACCTGGCAGTGCCACTGAATATTCCCTCTGACTGCCATGGTACTGATCAGGGCTGCTGAGAGACTGGGCCGGGCCCAGGGCAATGCCGCCCCAGGGGCCACGCCCCCCCCCCTCCCCGAGGTCATCGTCATCGCCGCCCCCCTCCATCCACCACTGGGCCGGGCCACCCTGAATTAAAATCATAGCGCCTCACCTCGACCTTGCTCCGTATGAAAGGCCACAGCTGCGCTTCTTTCACACAGAGCGAGGTCGAGGTGTGGCGCTATGATTTTAATTCAGGGAGGCCCAGCCCTGTGGTGGACGGAGGGGGGTGGGTGGAGGGGACTGCGGCGCCGGGCCCTCCTTGGAGGCCCGGGGAGTTTTGTCCCCCCTGCCCCCCCCCCCCCCCCCTCTGCGGCCCTGGTACTGATTAGTGTCGGGGTGGTCTAGGAGCAGAGATGGGGCAGTCCTTTGCCTGGTTCATTTCATTTCATTTACTTTTGCTGATTGGCACACCAAGGAGGTGTACAATCTAAAAATTACAGTAAAACACAAAGATTGAAAGGAACTACAATATCGGGCAGGAAAGGGTAGGCACAATCATACAAAGAACAAACAGCAAAAATGTAGTATATGGTTATGTATATGGATATTGGTACTGAATACTGATCTGCACCCACAAAACTTCCAGGTCTGTGAATGACCCAAATAGTCAATGCCAGACATGGCCAGCATTGAATATCTGGGACTAATCCAACCTGTGCTTCTCAATAGCTTGAAAACCACTGAGTGCTCGGGGGTGAATATCTCCTTGTAAATATTTTGTAGCAAGAAAGGATGTGAACCTGAAGCACAGACAATACTCAGATTTGTAAGATGGAGCATCAATTATTTCTTTTATTTTTTTTTAATTCTATTTAGTATTAGTATTATTTATTTATTGCCCACGGCAGCCGTATTCTTAGGAAATCTGCAAGGGGCAGGTGTGAGTGGTCTTCACTCCTGCACCTGACCCCTATGGGCCACCAGGGACATCATGTAGGTCTGGGGGGGGCACCTAGATGGCAGAGGGTTAGGGTGGGGGAGGCATTCCAGGGAGGATATCTTCATGGCGGCAAGCTGGGGGGCACTCTTGCTTGCTTAAATCACTTTGAATATCGGCTGGAATTAGTTCACACGCTGTTCCTGCTGTTTGTTCCACATCCCTTTGCAGAGTAAAATCCTTCATTTTGCTTCTATCTATTACGTTTCAATCTCAACAACTGCAGTAGCAATGTGGGATTAACAATTATAGCTGAAGTACACGTTAACAGTGTAGTTCAAAGTCCCACAGGGTCCTCCAGGTACAAGATGTACTGCCCAATGGCTTTGCACCATGCCCTCAGCAATGGTGCAGAGGGGGTGGAAATAAAGGGGCATTTACTATAGAAAGGTTTTGAATGCACTGCAATACATTTAAAGGAAACTGAAGACCAAATACCACTTGCTGTGTCAGTATAAAATCTAGACATCTCCATGAACTGAAAGTCTCCACTGGTCACATCTAAGCCACCACCACCATCTAACTCCAGTTCATTTGAACAAGCTGAGGAGTCCTGGATTTGCCCCAGATGTGTGGGTATTTTAGCTCTAAATCTTCAAAGGAAAGCAGGGCTGCAAACCCTTATACAGAACAGGTTACAGCTAGGATTGACTTAGCAACATGGAGTCTTCAAGACCTCCATCCCACTTCTGAGCTTGGGAAGGTCTTACCTCTAGGAGCCGACAGCCCTCACTCAGTCCTGCCGCCTCTGCCCTTGATCCAGGCTTCACCCACTTCACAAAAATACCAGTGCGGTTCCCTCCCAAGATGGAGATGCTGCTGCCCAGCTGCACATCTGCTGGTTGCAAGGCGCTGGGTGAGCTGGACCCTGGAAGGCTGATGATCAAAGGCCTAGGAGAAAAATGAAAGAGAAAATTCTGCATTCACTGCAGTTACTCCAATGATGTCACAGAGACTATGAGGAGATTATCAAAGAAAATGCAAGAGTGGGAGTCCAAAGTACACTCAAGGTATTACCAAAAGGAAGCACTAGGTGTCCAGGAGATGATCAGGATTTAATGCAGAAAGCTAAGGTGTGCAGAAATGCCAAATTGCCCAGTTCCAGGCTGGAGATTTTGGGACTGTCATGGGTTTCTAACCACCCTATCCTGTTGCATTGTGGGACTTGGCATCTCTGTATGGTGTGGCATCCTCCAGGCTACTGTTTCTCAGCTGAGCCCTCAGGGGCAACCTGGCCAGTCAGATTTGCACAATGTCTGTCTCATGCATATTCATTGAAGCTGGCATGAAATCCCGACTGGATGGGTGTGACCTAAGGACTGGGTTAAGAATTATTTCTTGAGGCTAGATACTTGACTGCAGTTCTGTAGGCCAGTGGATCTCAACCCAGTTCTCCATGCACACTAAGCCAGTCAGGTTTTCAGGATATCTACAATGACTATGTATGAGATAGATATGTATGCACTGCCTTCTTCGTAGGCAAATCTATCTCATGCATAGTTCTTGTAGATATCCTGAAAACCTGACTGGCTTGTTGTGAACTGAGGACTGGATTGAGAACTCTTACTCTAGGTGCTGGCACACTTTACCACAGAAGGAGTTCTCAACCCAATCCTCAGGACACACGTAGCCAGTCGTGTTTTTAGAATACCCACAATGAAGGGAAAATTGCTGCCCTTCCCAAAAGGATGGGGGGGGGGGGGGAGTAGGGTTACCATATGGCTCCAGATAAAGGAGGACAGATTGAGCCTTCGTCTTTCCACCAAAACCCACTTCTCCTCTTCCTCCACTTTCTATCTCAGTTGATAACACCCTCATCCTCCCCGTCTCATCTGCCCGCAACCTCGGAGTCATCTTTGACTCCTCTCTTTCCTTCTCTGCGCATATCCAGCAGATAGCCAAGACCTGTCGCTTCTTCCTCTTTAACATCAGCAAAATTCGCCCTTTCCTCTCTGAACACACCACCCGAACTCTCGTCCACGCTCTCATTACCTCTCGCCTGGACTACTGCAACTTACTCCTCACCGGCCTCCCACTTAGCCATCTATCCCCCTTCAGTCTGTTCAGAACTCTGCTGCACGTCTCATATTCCGCCAGAACCGATATACTCATATCACCCCTCTCCTCAGGTCACTTCACTGGCTTCCGATCAGATACCGCATTCAATTCAAGCTTCTCCTTCTTACCTACAAATGCACTCAGTCTGCTGCCCCTCACTACCTCTCTACCCTCATCTCCCCTTACGTTCCCGCCCGTAACCTCCGTTCACAGGATAAATCCCTCCTCTCAGTACCCTTCTCCACCACCGCCAACTCCAGGCTCCGCTCATTCTGCCTCGCCTCACCCTATGCTTGGAACAACCTTCCTGAACCCTTACGCCAAGCCCCCTCCCTGCCCATCTTCAAGTCTTTGCTTAAAGCCCACCTCTTCAATGCTGCGTTCGGCACCTAACCCTTACCGTTCAGTGAATCCAGACTGCCCCAATTTGACTGCCCCTATCGGACCGACCGTTCACTTGTCTATTAGATTGTAAGCTCTTTGAGCAGGGACTGTCTCTCTTTGTTAAATTGTACAGCGCTGCGTAACCCTAGTAGCGCTCTAGAAATGTTAAGTAGTAGTAGTAGTAGTAGTAATACGGGTTTTACTGCCATTGCGGGGTAGGCATGTGTGCTAACACGGTTCCAGCAGATTAGCACAGCCCATTACCATCTGAAGTTTTCTGAAAAGAGAACAAGGAAGCAGGGGCATGTTACCTGCACAAGCACACTCCATTTTCTGAGCTGTTCGATGACCTTGTCTCAGACTTCCCAGTGCTGAAAAGACTGGTGAAGGATAAAGAAGGGCTGCTGGCTACAGAAGGCTGGCAAAGGTTTCCTGAAAGAAGGAAGACATCAAGAGATGACCTGGCAGCAGAGAATTCACTCCAGAGGAGAAAAAAAAATTCATGTCAGAATTTTTCTGCCATATTCTATCTGGAGCAGAGCAGACACCAGATGCCCTGCTCTTCTGGAATAGACTGACAGGGCTGCTAAGTTACCTAGTTCCAGGACAGAAATTCTTGGCCAGGCCTGGTTTTGTACTTACATCCCAGTGCCATGTGGGATTTGTAGTTTCTGAATCCACCCATTGAAGTCAGTGTTGCAGGTCCCATAATGGGAAATGGGACTTGATATACTGCCTTTCTGAGGTTTTTTTGCAACTACATTCAAAGCGGTTTACATATATTCAGGTACTTATTTTGTACCAGGGGCAATGGAGGGTTAAGTGACTTGCCCAGAGTCACAAGGAGCTGCAGTGGGAATTGAACTCAGTTCCCCAGGATCAAAGTCCACTGCACTAACCACTAGGCTACTCATCAGTATGAGGTTGGTAGAAATCCAAGACTGGTCTAAAACCTGCCTCCTGGAACTGGGTAACTTGAAAACTCTGTATGGGCATATGTAATTACAATTTCATAGGCACTATAAAAGAAAATCCAGGATGGGCTCTGCCTCTTCCCTTCCACATGGAGATGCACAAGCACCTTTGTACTACAATGTTCCACACTTTCAGGAAAGTCTGCAGACCTGGAGGTGATGTGAAAGCAGAGAAGAGATGCCAAGTTACCCAGCACCAGGCTAGAGAATTTTGGACCAGTCCTGGATTTCTGACCACCCCAACCTTCTGCATTATGGGACTTACAGCACTATTTTAATGGGCAGGATCAGGCACTACGAATCCCACACTGCTTTGGGATGCAAGTTCAAAACCAGGACTGTCCCAAAATCTCCTGCCTGGAACTGTGTAACTTGGCGTCTCTGTGAAAAAGAGAAGCAGTGAGGTTAACCGGTGTTAAGAGGCTACTGCAGATAGAAGATGCAGGAAGATCCATCACTGGCTGGGCTGAATGCTGTCCAGGATAGGACAGGGAGAGGGCCAGATTCACCCAACAGGTTTGATCCCACCTTGGGTTTACCTCACTCCATGTAAGGACTTGAAGTCTTGCTTTTCTTTTTTTTTTCTTTTAGTTCAATTTTTATTGAATTTTCAAATAAAGAGAACAGTGGCTGAATTAGCCAATACAATCAGAACAATAACAATAATTACCATCCTAAAAATAACAATTAACCATGTCAATTTGATAATGATATATGAGGTGAACAACGAGCATGAATAATGACATGATTAGAAAAAAATAAAAAGTAAACCAAATGGAAAAAAAGAAAATAGTGAAGAATAAAATGATGACAATGACAAAAACCCATTCAAGGAATATTCATACTCTGATTTCTAAATATTATCCCAGCAGTTTCCATTTACACATTATCTTAGGGACTCTGTTCTTTTTTTCTGATGCTTTAAGTTTGTTTTTATATACAAGGCATACAGTACACCACCAAAATGTTTCATCTAAAGTGGTTGTGTTTTTCCATGATCCTAAAATCATTTGAAGAGGAATTGAAAGAAGTAAGTTCAGTAAAGTATTGTGACCATCTTCTAAATTAAGATCAGGATGCAGAAATTCGAGAATTATTATAGAAAATAAGATTGGTACATCAATATTCAGAATCTTTTATATAGTTTTCCAAATAGAGTACCAAAAATCAGGTATGATGAGACATTCACAGACCATATGTTGTAAAGTTCCAACTCAAGAGTTACAATACCAGCAGAAATTATTAACATGTAACTTTACATTATATTTCCATTCTGGAGTCCATAAAGCTTTATGAGCTAAAAAGGACGTAGATTGGAGCAAGCTGGCTAATTGTGTTGGTCTGGAAATTCTGGTCCAAAAGTGTTCCCATGGTATTGAATACGTTGTTAAATTCAGTTCTGTAGTCCAATGGGAAATCAATCTATTGTCTAAACTGAATACAGAATGATTTATCAGTTTGTAGATAGATGAGATAATTTTTTCTTCACTCATCAGCTGTGCAGTAAGGACATGTATAGAAGATGTGTCACTTAATGTATTTGTTTCTATTGAGCTTCTTTTGATCATCTAGATAAGTCACAACCAGTTGAAATACGGCGAAAAAGGCAACTTGTACTGTAGAGACAGTTCATCAAAGTTATAAAATTGTTGTTTATGTGTAAGATGATCCAGTGAGTTGATTCTAAGAGAGTTCCAAAGAGACCAGTAAATATTATGGTCAATGAGAAATTTAGGGTTATACCACAGTGACGAATGGGGTCACTGCCAGCTATTTATATCCATATCATTTTCAATAGGCAACAAGGTATAACGAGTATCTAAATATAATTTAAAATCAGTAATATGTGATGAAATAATTTAAGAAGTAATACACTGTATAGGGATAGGGAACAGTATGTCTCGTTCCAGTTGTAACCAAATTGTATCACAATCTACATTAGCATCAGATAACAAACCCTGTTTACAAAGGTGCATTTGTGTTTTTAGCGCGCCTATGCTTAGCGCGTGCGCTAACCATGTAGGCGCCTATAGGGATATTGTAGGCTCGATAGTTGACGCGCATACATGGTTAACACGAGATTAAAATGTTTAATGCGCCTATAACGCTGCAAGTTTACCAATTTAGGGCCCTGTTTAGTAAGCCTCACTAAGGGTGTGCTAGCGTTTTTAGAACGCGCTGATTAGCATGCGTTAAACGCTAAGTTGCCCACTGAAACATATGGGCAACTCTAGCATTTAGCGAGCGCTAATCTTAGCACAAGCTAAAAATGCTAGAGCACCTTAGTTAACAGAGCCCTTAGTATCTATCTTCTTATAAAATTCTTTAGAACAAAGATCTGCTATCGTCATCAAAACATAATTGATTTGAGGAGTCAGTATCATTTTAATAGTATCTAATCTGCCCCGCCAAGGAAGAAACAAAGAGGATCATTTAGTTATTGCTTCATCTATTATAATAAGAATTTTTTTTAGTGTTGATTAATTGGTCCTTTTACTAAGGTACGCCAGTGGATTTAGGGGTCCTTTTACAAAAAGCACACTGAAAAATGACTTGCGGAAGTGTAGGTGCGGGTTTTGGGCACGCGCCGATCCATTTTTTTAGCGCACCTGTAAAAAAGACCTTTTTTGCCGAAAATGGACGTGGGTCTGAGACCTTACCACCAGCCATTGACCTAGCATCATAGTCAGTAGGAGGATTGTATAGTAAGAAATCTTTAGTAAAATTTTCAGTGTGTTGAAGCAATCAGGGTCAAGCAGAAGACCACTAATGCATCTCCATTGAGATTTCCTAGAGAAGTCTATATCTAGACGTAATGTCAAAGATATAGCAGCAGCAGCATCATCAGAGATTAGGATTGGGAAAGTTGTATAGGCAGCCATACCCAATATCAAAGTTTTGAATATTAAAAAGAAATCGATTCTGGTATATGTATCAATGAGGAACAGAGTAAAATGTATAGTCTGTACCAGTGGGATTAAGTATCCTCTATGGGTCCATGAGATTTAGACTGGAAATGAGGTTATGTAGCTCTCCATGAATGAGATTGATATCACCAGCTACAATAAAACAGCAGTCATTATTCTGAAGCAAAAATTGGGCCTGTTCACAGAGGAACCTAAAAATAAAAATGAAAAATGAATTCCATCATTGGGTATGAAATAATCTTGAAAGAGTCTCCAGGAAGGTAAGAGAAAGGTATATCATAGGAACAATAAAAGAAATAGTAAACCTACACCATCGGATGTGGAATGCACAACGAGTGAGAGAGACATAATATGAAGAGCCACAGAGGAAGACTTCAGCAATTAAATGGATTTAAGTGCCAAAAACCATCAAAAGAAAAATATGTTAAAAAACGGATTATATAATAAACAGCAGACCTGGATATATCTGTCAAAGTTAAAGATGACTTATAATAACATATTTAAAGAAAATTAGGTAGATCCATACATCAATTTAAACATAAATCATCAAAACAGGTTACCACATTATTTTAAACTATGAAATTTAAAAAGACACATAGGGGTAAAATCACACCTAAAAAATCTGCCCCCCCCCCCAAAAAAAAAAACGTTTAAGTGCTATTCTATAAGTTGTGCCTAAGTTCAGTGCAGTTTATTGAATAGCGCTTAAGCACAGGGGGTTGCACGTAAATTTAGGAGTGTCCATTTGCACCAATGAAAACTTGGTGCAAATGCCTGCCGAAATTTGTAACTTGAATCCTGTCCCAAAATGCCCATGACCCTCCCATTTCCACGCCTCCTTTTCCAGGACACGCATAAAATTTAGGTGTGGATCACACGACTACATTTATGAACGTAATCAATTAGTGCCAATAACGGCTTGTTAAAAAGCCAATTATTGGCACTAATTGGCTTGTTATTCAATTATATTGCATTCGACAATTGAGCAACTGCAATTTTTGGCGGCGTTTATAATCTATTTGTATTAGTTCAATGAGAACAGGACAAATATGAGGTAGCTCACAGATCAGAGGATTAAGCTCGAGGTACTATTTGCTGATGTCTTCAAGAAAATAAATCAGTGTATCTGGAATAGAATCAAAGTATAAAGCAATATCTCATCTTGACCTGGAATAATCTTATATATATTTCAGGCATCTAAAGGTAAATTGCAGTAAAATTTGTTACTGCAAATCAAAGGTTCAATACAAACATTCCAAGATAGATTATATTCACTGTATTTGATATTTATCATTAAAATCTTGTAGAAGAGCAGGATCAATATAGGTAGTTGTTTTATTAACATATGTCATGATCATCTGTCTAGATCTGGAACGAAAACTATTTTCTTGCCCTGAAAGAGGATATTTTGTTCAGACCACAGCAGAGAGAATTTTGAGAGTATGTTGGCAACTAAGAATTTTCACTATGATAAGCCTTGGATGTTTAGCAGTAGAGGAAGGCCTCAAAGGAACTCTGTGAGCTCGCTCGATATGAGCTCACTCCGTTTCCAAGGAAAGGAGAGATCTAATATTTTCAGGAATCAAGATGAAAGAAAGGTAATCATACCAGAACCCTCTGAAGTTTCTGGCAATCCCAAAATTCTGATGTTTCTTCTACGATTGCCATTAGATAAGTCCTCCGGGTTGAGCAGGTTCTTCCGGATGTTGGTTTCATTTTGCTTAGTTTTCAGCATTGTTAGTTCCGAAGTCGATGGTCTCTGTTCTAAATTATTTAGTTGTTGTTGAGAAAGATTAAATATAGCATTTCAATCCTTCAGTTCTTTTTCAAGATTTTTGGTCAGTTCCAATTGCATTTTCAGCATGTCTTTTAAGGCCCTGTTTATTAAGGTGCGCTAGCATTTTTAGCACATATGGGTGTCTCTATCATTAGCACGAGCTAAAAACGCTAGCGCATCTATAGTGTGACTTAGTAAACAGGGCCCTTAGTGTGTGAATTTCTGCAAGAATAGGGCCCAGCAGTTTCGACTGGTCTCTGTCCGCCATCTTGTCTGGAGTCGGAGGATTAGTCTTTGGTCTTTTCAAACTGGAGGACACCAAGAATTGTTGAATAGATTTTGGAGTTTTGTTCTCTGCCATATCCAGAAAGTGGTGAGTGAGAGTAGCAAGGCATAAAAAGGTATATTTTGGCTACAATAATCAAACTTGATGATCAGGCTGAGGAGCTCTCACTTCATGCATCTGTAAATTTTAGGCTCCAAGCCCCACCCCCTAGTCTTGCTTTTCTTTGGGAATTCATGGTCCAATGCACAAAGCTTACCATGCTGGGAACCTTTTCTTTAGACTGGCTGGAGCCAGTCTAAAGCAAATGTTATACAGCGAGTAATGCACATTAGCAGCCACAGAGAACCCCATGCAAATGTATTACAATAAGCTCATTAGTAGTCTAATGAGCATTCCCGAAGATGCACAGCTCTAGAGCTCCTAGCTTTAATGACCTAATTTTACGGCTGCTCTGGAGCTGTCGGACAGGAGGGAAACACAAACAGACAGTGCCTGCTTGAGCTCCCTACCTCTCCTCTCCTGACCAATGTTCCCTTTAAGCGGAGTACATGAGCGATTGCTCATACAATGTAGGAGCATTGCTCACAGATTTTACATGGTTGCTCACAATAAAAAAAAATTTTTGTGCTATCTGCAGAAATGTATTGCTAATACTGGCACTCAACAATGGTTGGTTTTAAAAAAATTGTTGCTCACATGAAAAAAATTTGCATACCAGGCTACTCCTAAGAGGAAACATTGCTCCCGAGCTCCCTGGCGCCCCTGAATCTTTTATTTATTTATTTGCTGCATTTGTACCCCACATTTTCCCACCTATTTGCAGGCTCAATGTGGCTTACTGTACTTTCCACAATGTGATTTTCCGGATTTAATTTGTGATGTGCTATCTCTCACTGTTACCAATAACCTACCCTTCAATTATGGGCTGCTCATGTCTTTGTCAGTGGGCAAACTTACAAAATCAGCAAGGGATCAAATACTTATTTCCACCACTGTACATTATGTTACAAAAGGTATAATTATAAACAGAGTAAGAGGTTTGTTCTAATTTAACATATTACTGTGTAAGAAATTAGGTAGAATTTTAAAGATTTCCTGGCGGTCCAGTGGACCCCAACCTCCCCCCCTCCCTGCACCCCTAAGTAACAATTCTCTGGTGGTCCGGTAGACACTGCACTCTCTCCCAGACCCTCCCCCCAAGCTAAGTCACCCTGGTGGTTCAACGGACCCTCCCCCTGTACATTAAAAAGTTGGAGGCAGGAGCAACATCTCCTCCCTCCTGCCCTGCTCAGAACAAAATGGCAATACTCAGCCCCTACCCAGTGCATTCTGGGATGCACTGGGCAGGGCTAAGCACCATATAATGAGTTTTTCCCCTTATGTTGTGCTTAGCTCCACCCATTGCATCCCAGAATGCACTGTGCGGGGACTGGGCACCGCCTGTTCCTTCCGTGTGGGCCCAGAGGCAGGAGGGAGGATGTGTTGCTCCTGCTCTCCTGCCTCCAATTTTTTAAGGTGTGGGAGGAGAGGTCGGGGTCCACTTGACCACCAAGGAATTTTTGTTCCCGGGAGGGTGCCGGGGGAGGGGGTTGAGAGGTAGTCAATTGGACCACCAGGGATTTTTGGCAAGTTTTCAGATGCATTTGACAGCAGTTTCAAATGCACTTGACAGATTCAAATCCCAAACAGCGACCAATGCATAAAGGGGGATCCATGCATCTCATTTACATGTGATCCCCTTTGTGTATTGGTCGCTGTTTGCAGCTCAGTCATTTTTACCCTGGCACCCATATTTAACGGGTGTTGCTGTGCATCAGCCCCACAGTTTGAAATTTGCACTGGATCAACCCTGTCGGGCGAATTTGGAACCAGGTGGCAACCCTAAACGGGGTTGATAAGGGGTAGAATCACAGAGATGCCAAGTTACCCAGTTCCAGGCTGCAGATTATGGGCAGTCTTCGATTTCTGACCACTCCATCCTGCTGCATTATGGGACCTGCAGCACTGATTTCAAAGTGCAGGATCAGGCACTACAAATCCCACACTGCTTTGGGATGTAAGTTCAGAACCAGGACTGGTGAAAACATCTCCAGCCTGGAACTGGGTAACTTGGCTTCTCTGGAATCAGATCAGAGAGACAGGCAGGATCACAGGATCAAACAAACAAGGAGAGCCTGAGAGAGGCTGAGAGCTGGTGAGGTTCTTCATCATTGTGCAGGAAGAAGGCAGCCTGATCAGAGGTGTGTGAAAGAGAGACTCTTCCCCGAGTGTCCCACCCATCTTCACACAGACAGCCTTCACTCATCTATCCACACAGCTCCCCTAGCACTGAGCAGCTCTTTGACCTGGGCATTAGCCCCTGCTCTCGCCATCTGTAGCCCCTGGCCATCTTCCCAGGAGGTAGCTCAGACTGCAGCTGCCCCTGTTCAGATCCTCTGCTGCAGTAACTAAATCATATGTTCTGAAGCTCTTTAATGTTTCAGAGATCCAACCTTCTCGCCTCTCGCAGCCAAACTGTCAGTTCGAATTATGACCCTTTCTCACTGTAGGATCGATCAATCGCTGGCTCTCCTTGTTGGCAGGAATTCCAGGCTCATTTATCTCCTTTCCCATCCCAAACACACATCGTTTTTTTCTTTCCTTCTAGTTTTTTTTTTTTTTGTGGCCACCTGCATGTTGCTGCTTTCATGCCTATGCATCATCCCACTAGCCCTCCTACCCTTATCTTGTTTCCTTGAGTCTGCTTCTGTCCAAAATCCTGTCTGTCCTCTCCACTTCTCACCCACCATTTGATTCAGCAATTCGTATTGCTTTGCTAGACTCATATCCTCCTCACCACCCCCATCCTTGTTTCGCCAACTTCAGAAAGTTACCGAAAAACTCATGTTAGCCCCCTCTGTCATTCTCTCCCAGATGCTGCTCCTTCCACTGCAGGCTCTCCTGGTGTAACAACATGTCATAATTATGCAGATTTCTTTGCCAAGAGTACATACAGCAGCAGATCTGAGAAGATGGAAACAGGGCCAGCTCAACCACTAGGCAAGACTAGGTGGCTGCCTAGGACAAAAGTTTCTGAGGGGGGGACGGACAGTAAAGAGCACCAGCAATCAAAGCAAAACAATGGATCCCAATAACCACATACTACTACTACTTAACATTTCTAGAGCGCTACCAGGGTTACGCAGCGCTGTACAGTTTAACAACGAGGGACAGTCCCTGCTCAAAGGAGCTTACCTTTATACACATATACACCACATATACACAACATTGTGTTTAATATTTAAAAGCATGATTTTTTAAGGGGGGATGTTGAATTTAGCGCCCTGGAAGTTAATTGGGAGGGCTAAAGCTGAATGTTCGCCTAGGGCATCCGATACCTTTGGATCCTGAGCTGACAGCCAGCTGCAAAGGAATAAGAGCAGAAACATGGCTGCAATTAGAATGCAGAGCCAGAGGAGAAAAAAGTGAAAGGCTGTTGTCCTCACAAACTGGACTGCATGACTGCCAACTATCAATAAATTTGCTGAGAGTTAGTAAACCAAATGAAAAAGAAATGGCATGATTATGCAAAATAATTTGGTGCCAATAAAACGCCATGAACAACAGGGTGTGTCAGTATTCGGGAATCAGGGACAACATCAGGGTTTCTAAAAGGGTATCTAGACATAGTAAGTCCAGTTGTGCACAACATGGGGACAGTAAAACAAGCATCCAGAAAAAAAGTTATCTTCTCAGTAAAGATGAGAAGACAGTCAGTAAAAAGTATTTTCAGGGGTTGGCAACCCTGCTAAACAATCTCTTCAAGGAGAGCAGCTGTGAACGAGAGAACAGGGAAGGACGTGTGATAACAAATTACTTTTCTGACATCTTAAAGACATCTCTGCTGCTGTTTGGATGAGGCTTCAGTATCTGACTGTCAAACCCTTTATTTCCAGGAACAGGCAACAGAGGAGTTCAACTGAGACTGGCTGGTGGGAAGTAGCTCACAGGGTAGAACAGAACTTGTCAACAGAACGAGAAACCCCCAGAGAGCCCAGGAAGATTGGAAAGGAGCAGAAATGGAATTCTGTGTGCGTCCCTCAGTCTGTGCACAGCCTCCGCCCACCCTCACTTGAGGGAAAACAAACTGGATTTCTCTAATCCTAGGAAGGGATTCAGGTACAATAACAGTGCTGTGCATGATTGCTGATTGTGAGTGGGTTTTTAACATACAAACCCTCCTTCCCAGAGTATGAACACATAATTAAACACTCTAGAACTGTTACAAATGGACAGCTTACTATTCAGGTTTACAGTTAATGTACTAATCACTGATATTATCCAGAGGAAGGCATTGTTCTATTCTATTTTTACCATGCCATAAAATCAAATCTCCTTTACAGAATATTCTTTAAGAATGAAACTTGAGTATGATAGCAGACTACTTAAAATTCTACAACCATACAGGAAGGGCACGCGTTTAAAATAAATAGAGCAACAGCGCCACCCAGTGACCACATTCAGTTATTACAGCTGGCTGAGTGAAGAGCAATCCCTAATGAAATCAGATTCAGCCTCCATTCTATTCCTCATTCACCACTTGACTTTACCTCCTCCTATCATGTCTACATTACCTATTCCATCTGGTCTTCTGTCCAGTGAATCACAGGAGAAACTGTAGATGGAAAAAGTAAAAATACTGTGAAAGGGTTCTGTCTATAATCCACTTACCAGGATGGCAGCGTCTGGCAGGAAGTGGTGCCATGAGAAATGAGAAACTGTCCCTGAGGGGCACTGGAATGGGAAGGCTCCTGAAGACATCCACTAAACTACTGTGATGGCCACAGCACTCACCACTAGAGATGTGCTGTTGTTTGTAGCAGCATGGGAAATGTTAACAATATATCCCATGTCGTTGATTGGAAATGAGCAGAAAAGCCACATTTCATGTTTGTTTGTTTGTTTGATTATAAGAATGTGTAGTCTTTCAAATGAATGTGCACTATTTGCACCAAGGGTACATTTTTTTTTATAGTGAATGCATTCTTTTCCCAATAGTGCACCCATTCAAACCATTGCACAGGAAAAGAGTGTGCCTGAGATGAAACAGCTAATTTTCCTGCTTGTAAATTATATAGTTATTGTTTATGATGTGTTTTTCCTTTGTTTGGTCAGCAGGTGGTGACTGTCTGTTGTCTGTAAAATTATTACAGAACTGTCAGTTTCTTCTTCCCGCCAAAAGCTGTTAGCTTAAGCTATGAAGTATTTTTTAATCGCAGATGAGTGAAAAGAGAAGTTTCTCTTTTCTTGAGACCCTGCAAACAGTTAGACATCATAACCTGTGAGCAGCTATATCTTGTTCCTCAACTCCCCAGGTACTATTTAGGTAGTAGTTTAGATTTTTGATCCATATTCAGTTATCTGTTATTGCCTGTTCTTTTCCACCTGCTTACATGCTTCACTGTTCTACTCTGACAATAAACCTGATTAGTGTATTGACTCTGCTGTCCTGGACTAAGAATCCTGGTGGTTTGTGTTTTGGTCTGTGGATGCTTTCTGGGAACTATGCGACCCCTGAGAATGTGGCCCCAGTAACCTAGAAATCACCGGGGAATAACCTGAGAGTGGAAGACTTGCTCAGCGGCAAGTGAGACCCAGTCAGTGGGGAGGAAAGTGCTAGTGTAGAGCACAAGCGGCAGGTGCAGGTGGACCTGACCTGTGCTGGGGACGAACCGTCCAGGTGGCCACAGGGTTAGCCCCAGGCAGGTGGCTAGGTGTTTCGTCACAGTCCCCTCTATGCAAATAGGGGGGAATTCTATATCTGGCGACTAAAGTTGCATGTACAAATTTGGCAGTGCGGCCAAATTGCATGCGCAACTTAATTAACAAGCCGGTCGACACTGATAAGTGGCCAATAACAAGCAATTATCAGCACTAATTTCTGGGCACAATTTTCTAAGTGTATTTTGTAAAGTGGTGTGTGTAAATTCTAATACGTGGATCTCAAAAGGGGATGTGGCCAGAGGAGGGGCATAGGCGTTCCTAAAAATTACGAACACTGTTGTAGAATACGCCCGATCAGCGCCTATGTTAGGCATCAGCACTTACACCAGGTTTTAGTTGGTGTAAATGGCCGTGCCTAAATTTTAGTTGTGGGTATGGTGCTACACATACTCTATAAACCATGCCTAAGTGCAGTTTTTTTTCCATGACAACTTTTTCAGCAACATATATTGAATTCCCTCCATAGTACATATACTTTTGAAAGAGTGCACACTCAACTACTTTGCTCTGTGATAACAAAATGGCCAAATGAAAACTAATAAATGAACATTCCCAGAAACAACACGAATTATACATTTTTTGGCTGCCCATTTTTATTCTTTACCCTTCTCCAGCCCAGCTGTCCCTTTCCTCCTGCTGCTGTTCTGCTTCTACTGCTGTCTCCACCAGCTCATGTAGGTCTACTGATTCAGGAGATAACTGCATCACCCCATGTGGGTTGGAGGAGGCAGCGAGAAGCATAGCAGCACCTGGAATGGGATAGCAATGACAGTCAGGGCATGGGTGCTGTGGCCACCACAAGTGTTTTTGTGGGCATCTGCTTATTCTGCCCCCATTTGCATGGAGGCAAGTTGCCTGTTGTTTATATGAATATGCTGGACACTGTTTATATCAGATTGCATTGCCTGTAGCAGTTTACAGTGCTTGTGCCCTTAAGAAAGGCAGGAAGCGCCTTTGGACTACAAATCTTAGTCTTCCTGCAGTGCTCTGTGATAGACTCTTCCTGAGCACATGTCCCTATTCCCTATGCTTTAAGGGACTTTTCCCATTGGCTGGCCCTTGTTCCTGTGTACGTTGGGTTGCAGCTGGCCTGCTTCTCTCTCCAGTAGGGTGGAGGGAATCTGTCTGCATACATGCTTTCTCTTAGAACTGGAAGCTGACTTGCTGTACCTTGTAGCATGCTCCCTCTTCAAATTACTGTAATTTCACCAAGTTTTTACTAGTTTAAAAGCAATTACAGCATCTAATCTCTCAGCTTGGAACTGAGATCTCCCAAATCCTCTGGTATACAGAGTGAGCTGGTATAGAACAGACTCTCAGTTATGCAAGGCAGAGACTCTTCCCAGGGCCGGAATTAGGGGGAGGGGGAGGCAACAGCTCCAGGGGGCCCTGCAGTCCAGGCATCTCTTCCCCTTCTCCCCACCACAGTCTCCTCTTCCCTTCCCAATCTTCTCTAAAAATGTATTTCCCTTCTCAGAGGGGCCCCAGAGCAGCAGTCATTCTCACATGCTGCCTGCGTCTGCTCCAAAGCTTTCCCTCTCTGTTGGTATCTGCCTCCCCCTCTCCCCAACGCAATTTTCTATTTTTCGCCTGGGCGGATTCGGTTCACAACAATGAAGGAAAGCTTCAGGACAGCCGGAGGAAGCTTGTGAGGATGGCTGCTGTGCTGGGGCCCCTCAGAGAAAGGAAATAAAATTTTTAAAGACCGCAAGGTGAAGGGAAGGGAGAGAGAAAGAGTGTGGTGGGTAGAAGGGGAAGAGGTGCCTGGACCACATAGTAGCAATGCAGGTGGGGATATCGGGGGAGGAGGGATCAGGGGCCCCCTCCTTAATTTCTGCCCTGAGCCCCACCATGTCTAAAACTGGCCCTGTATCCAGCACATCTAACTGTAAGTCATTTTCTTTTGTTTGAATTTGCATTAAAGAAGATTTTGGTTCAAGAGTTCTGAGTCTTCACTGTGATGTTCTATACTCTGGTATAAGCTACAGTCTATCACAGCCAGTGAAAGGGCTGAACACTGCTAGCACAGTATATTTAAAAAACAACATTAAGACACTGTCCAACCAGCCCTGCCACTTGATTGCAGATGATATGTTTTAGGAGAAGCAGCTTAGATTTTTTTTTCTACTCCTTTTGCAATGAGTGGATGAACAACTTAGTAGTTAGAGCAGAGGGTTGAGAACTAGGGAAGTCTGGTTTAAATCCCACTGCTGCTCTTTGTGAATTAGCATAAGTCACTTAACCCTCTATTGTCTCAGGTGACTGCCCTATTTGACTGACTGTACATTTGTCCTTTAGATTGTAAGCTCCTTGAGCAGGGACTGTCCTTCTCTGTTAAACTGTACAGCCATGCGTAACCCTAGTAGCGCTTTAGAAATGTTAAGTAGTAGTAGTAGTAAGCCCTCCAGGGAACAGGGAAATACTTCCTGTACCTCAATGTAACTTGCTTGGGCTACTCTGAAAGATGTATGCTAAATCCAAGAAAATACATAAATGTGTCGTAGAAGATTCCTGAAGTTAAAAGCATTTGACATAGAATTCCAAAACAATAATCAGCTTACTGTTGCCTGTGATTGGCAGCCAAATGACCAAGCTTCTCATACTGCTGAATACAGCCAAAATTGTCACTCCTCAGCCAGCACTCTCATAGCCTCTCCCTCCCACAAGGTTCTCAAATCCTCTCCCATTCAACAGCCAGTAAACCATTCCTCCCCTCACACAGCCCATCCCTCTGTAGGCTTTTCATGTCCTACACCTACTGTCCTCACATATACTCCCCCTCCCACAGTGAACACTCACCACCATTCCACTAAGTACTCCTGCAGGAGAAACCTTGCTATGAGTTTACATTCAGCTTTCCTACTCAGGCCTCAGAGTACCCCATGCTGTGGGAACTGAGGGCTCCTCCCTGCAGGGCCAGCTCAAGGGATAGAGGCACCCTGGGCCAACTTGCTTTTGTGGCGCCACCTCATATTGCATCGCTTCCAGTGCTCCCCCCCCCCCATGGGTTCAGTACCTCTACCTCCCTTGGGCCGGCATCTCCCACCCCACCCCCTCCGGTCCAGTCTCTCTTTTCCCTCCTTGTCCCCTCCCTACAGGTCTGGTAGCGCTCCCTCACCTCTTCCTCCCCCGCGATCCTGTACAGTTTGTCAGTTTCCAGCCTCTGGGTCTTTCCTATACCATGTCCCACCTACAGGAAATTGCATCATAGGAGGCAGGACAAATTCCGCCCACAGGAAATTGCATCATAGGAGGCAGGACATGGCAGAGGGAAGACCCATGGACTGGCCAAAGGCAGCTTGTCATGCTGCTGCTGCCAGCAACCGACAAACTTTACAGGACCGCAAGGGAGAGAGATAGGTGAGGGAGCAGTGCTGCACCCACAGGGATGTGGAGGGGGGGGGGGAGAAAAGGGGAGAGACCGGACCAGAGGAGGGGGAAGAAAAGGCTTAACCTGTAGACCACGTGAGGTCAGAGACTGGTTATTTTGGTGCCCTGGGCCAAAGCCTCACTTGGTCCAATGGTTAAGCCATCCCTGCCTCCCTGGCTGGCATTCCTAGAGCACCTGCAATGGCATGACCAGGATGCAAAGCTACAAGCTGAACCCCAGTATGGAGAGAAAAGGAACAAGTTCTTCTCACCTTTTGAAGAATGGAATGGTTTCTTGCTCTCTTTTGCGTCGGAGGAGGGAAGAAGGGCCCGGAGGGAAAGGGAAGGTAGACAAGCGATTAATCTCTTTCTCATATTCTGCATCAGTCCCCTAAACATATTCAGAGGAACCACATTAAACACGTCCACTTTGCTTTTAGAAGAAAAAGTAATATTTTAAGGCAAATTTAATGCAAGTTAGCAGAAATTTTCCTTCATAGCTTTTGAAATGTTGCTCCAAAACTGAGGTTGCAATACAGAATGTATTTCCTCAGGCCCCTCATTTTCTCCTAAATAGTGGTACCAGCACCCACATAATACTAGAAGACAAGTGAGGTGAGAACCCTATTATATAAGTAAATAATAGCAAAAAGTTTTCAAAAGCTTTCCCTGATATAAAAACATTTCATGATTATACAGGTTTGCTCGAGAAGCAACATATCTGAGAAGATAAGGTTGAAACAGGACAGACCCAAACACTAGGCAGCTTGAACCCTTTAGTGGTGTCATTTTGAAGAAAGCAGCCACCAGGGCTATAATGAGTGGGCACTGATCCTGGCCTTGTCATCCCCGGGACCCCTGGGGTGAGTTGGGGATGCAGATGGGATGCCAATAAGAGAGCGCTGAGGTGGGAGGTTATGCACTGAGGGGAACGCCAATGCAAAATTAGAATTCAAGATTTCCCTATTATTTCCTTATTTATTTTACTGTTCGTGCCTCACTTGCCTTATTCCTCACCTTCATCTGACATCTAATGTATGCTTACACTGGAGAATTTCTCTAAAGTCTACAAACCCAAGCACCAATGCAGAATCCTTGGGGCAGCTCTCTCTTGTAACAGGGAGAAGTGCTGTGTACAAGGGACAGACCTTGGGGAACAAGGGGGATCCAGAGGGAAACTGGGGAGAACACAGAAGATCCTGACCAGATTATCACTGGCTGGGGTTCCTCTAGGAGAGGTTTGGAAACCACTGCTCTAGTGGATCCAAAGAATGGCACAGTGCCCCTCTTGGTTTAGTACTGGCTGAAAGAGAAGGGTGTTCCCTGCTGTCATCATTCCACTCTCTTCTCTCATTCATGTCATTCCTAGTCACACCCCTTGTATCTGTTGGTGAGTCCCATGCCCCAGCACGCCCAGAGTCCCAGAACCCTCAGAACCACATCCTGCTTCCCACTGCCATCTTGCTGAATCACCCTCATGAGAAGATTTGAGTATTTCTGTCAATGATGGACACACCTTGTTACTCAAAAGCTCATCAGAACCATCGAAGGAATCTAAAGAAGAGAAACAGGAATTTCCAATCAATCCAAAATCATCAGTCCAGCAAGAGTATCGTGCTCTCTAGTGATATCAGATTCTACTTAGAATAGGTCTGCAGTCTAGTAAAATTACAGGCATTGACTTTGTTAAAGGCTGGAAAGAAGGCTATTGCAATACTTAGACAGTGTGGGAGCCCAAATAGCACCCAATTGCATATTATTTGCCCATGATGAAGTATTTGTGACCCAATTGGCCCTGAGACAAGAATGCCTTATCAACCCCATTACAATATTCATGAATCTCGTTATTCCTTTTTGGATATGCAGCCATTGAGATGCCTGTAATCCCTATTGAGAAAATCAGAGACACTGTACAGAGAATTCATGACCATAATGTCAGTGCAAACCAAGGGCAAGATGACAAAAATGCCTGTGCACATATCATTTTCCACACCACCTAACACTTATTCATCCCAACTCCATAAGATTCAGCATGGAAATCCCAGAGCTTACCTACACACATAAACTAAACTTATTACAGTGATTTTAAAAAATGCCAACACCTTAGAATGTTGCAGTCCAGAAGAAACATCTGATATGAAAGGTCAGTATAGGGAAGATGCTTTTCTGTAACAGGGTTTCTCTGTAGACAGAAGGATAAATCAGACACACAGGTCACGGTTGATGTCATTCAATGGCATGGAGACAGAGCAGCTCTTTTAAATCTTTGTATTAGCTTAAGAAGCTTCTCAGCATGGCTGTTTCCATCCCAATGCTAGTACCTCAGACTGTGTGTAGCGTGGTGTCAACTCTTGGGGAGGTAGGAGAGAATGTGTGACTGACATATCCTGCTGTCTATGGCAAACCTCTGTTACAGGTAAGCAACTGTGCTTTCTAAATCAACAAGCAGGAAGATCAACCACATATATGGGAACTCCCCAGCTGAGGATTTCTTTCAGATCACCTAACAGTTTGGATACACACATACATTTCAAGGAATTTTTCTGAATACGTAATCCTTGGTCAGTAGTAGTTTTGTGCAACTGGTTTTCCTCCCTTCCCCCACCCACCTCAGAGTTAAACTAGTTTATTTATAAAACTGTATAAACCCTCTCCTTGATTAGAGACCAATCAAGATGGTGTACAAAAACATACAACATTCAATATAATGGAATGAAATATATGTACATAAAACTAAGAAATCACATGTACAGAATAGCATCGGAGGCAGTCAAAGCTATGGGCCATGTTGGGTTTCTCTTAAACTTGGTTAAGAACATGGGACGTAATTTCTTTCTTGGGGAGGGGCAATGACACCCAAGTCTAGAGTAGGAAAGAGCCAATTTTTCAAACCCTTCCTAAATTGCAAATGTGATGACCAGGGTTGCCAGCTGGGAAAACCTTTCCTAGCCTGAAACTAGCCGTAAACCCGCCCAAAAACCGCCCGTAGCCAATCCCCTTCTTCCACGTCACCGAACCCTGCCCCCGTGTCACTAACCCCGCCCCCGTGTCACCTAACCCTGCCTCCCACGTCACTAACCCCGTCCCCTACGTCATCCCTGATCTCAACCCCGCCCCTGAAAGGCTTCTATTGGTCCAATTTGGACCAATAGAAGCCCCGGAAAAGCTTCTATTAGACCGAATTGGACCAATAGAAGCCCCGGAAAAAACCGCCGAACTCGCACAGCGGTGACGGGAAAACCGCCCAAAAAACCGCATCCCACAGCCGGCGAAATTTTCCCGCCGCTGCTGGTGAAAACCCGCTCAATTGGGCGGTAAAACCGCCCACCTGGCAACCTTGGTGATGACTGTCTTTTAAATCATATCTGGCAGAGTATTTCATCCTTCAGCTGCTCTAATCCTAAAAGCCTTCCTTCTCTGTAACTCTTCTTATGATGTCTTTGCCAAGGAATACTAATAAATTCTTCTGTGATGATCAAAATGGACAACTAGGAGTGTGTTGTTCCACTCAGGTTATGCAAATATTAAAATAAAAATAATATGTAAGAAAGGGGAATGACAGGATATATTTGGGGAATTACATTAACCTGCACTGTAAGGTTTAAGGACATATGCTCAGAACATAAAGACCAGATGTTTAACTTTAAAAGGTTTATTTACAATACAGATAATGCAATAATTTTAAAAAGAGGCAGTTTTTAGGGATCTTATACAAGGGAAATGTGCTACAAGATTAGAAAGTCTGAATTATAATTCACTTTGATGGAGGCTGCCAGTTGGTGTGGTGAAGCAGTTCCTTGCTGGAAAAGAAGTCTTTTTGTTGCAAAGTTGTTGCTGGAGCCTGGAGAAAGTCTTATCTTGGATGTGTGTAAAGTCTAGCAAGGTCCAGGGATTCAGTGAAGGTCCACTGAGGTGAACATCAGTTTCAGAGCTTAACTATTCTTTGAGTGAAAAAATATTTCCCACTTTTTGCTTTAAAATTATTTCCATGTTATTTCATTGAGTGTCCCCCTGGTCTATTTACTTTTTGAAAGAGTGAAAATTGATTCACTTTTACACATTCTACACCACCCAGCATTTTGTAGACCTCAATCCAGTGGCGTACCAAGGGGGGGCGGTCCACCCCGGGTGCACGCCGCTGGGGGGTGCCGTGGCGCACGCCTGCTCCGAGTTCGCTAAACTTCGTTGCTCATTCGCTGCAGCTCCCTCTGCCCCGGAACAGGTTACTTCCTGTTCCAGGGCAGAGGGAGCTGCAGCCAAGCGAAGTTTAGCAAACTCGGAGCAGGCGCGCGCCGCGGCACCCCTCCCAGCGGCATGCACCCAGGGGGGATGTCATTTCGCCGGAGGGGGGAAGGTGTCATTTAGCAGGGGGGGGTGCGCTGCACCCAGGGGGGGGCGCATCGGCGCTCCGCCCCGGGTGCCATCCAGGCCAGGAACACCACTGCCTCAATCATATCCTCCCTCAGCCATCTCTTTTCCAAGCTGAAGAGCCCTAACCTTTTTAGTCTTTCCTTATACAGGAGTTCCATTCTCTTTATTATTTTGATCATTCTTCTTTGAACCTTTTCTAATACCGCTATATCTTTTTTGAGATCCATCGACCAGAATTGAAAGCAAAACTTGAGGTGAAGTCACACCATGGAGCAATACAAAGGTATTATAACATTCTTGGTCTTATTTTGCATCCCTTTCCTAATAATTCCTAGCATCCTGTTTGCTTTTTTTGACCACCGCTGCACACTAGGCAGAAGATTTCAGAGCATGGTCTACAACGACATCTAGATCCTTTTCTTGAGTGTTGACTCTTAGGGTGGATCCTAGCATCAGGTAACTATGATTCAGATTATTCCTCCCACTGTGCATCACTTTGCATTTGTCCACATTAAATTTCATCTGCCATTTGGATGCTCAGTCTTCCAGTTTCCTAAGGCCTTCCTGCAATTTTTCACAATCCGCATGTGTTTTGACAACTTTGAATAGTTTTATGTCATCTGTAAATTTAATCACTTCACTCATCGTTCGCATTTCCAGATCATTTATAAACATGTTAAATAGCACCAATCCAAGCACAGATCCCCGTGGCACTCCACTATTCACCCTCCTCCATTAAGAAAAATGTTTTCTGTCCAATAATCAATTCCTAATCCACAGAAGGACATTGCCTCCTATCCCATGACTTTTTAATTTTCTCAGGAGCTTTCTCAAAAGCTTTCTGAACATCTAGATACACTACATCAACCGGTTCACCTTTATCCACATGTTTATTCACGCCTTCAAAGAAATGAAGCAAATTGGTGAGGCAAGATTTCCCTTGGCTGAACCTATGCTAACTCTGTCCCATTAAACCATGTTTGTCTATGTGTTCCGTAATGTTATTCATGTCCACAAGAATTGGAAAATGACATCTGTACACCCAAAATTAAAAGACCCACTAAATTCCATTAGCCATTGCGATAATTACCGGCCAATAGAGAATCTTCCAGTTAGTGCCAAACTAGTTGAACCTGTAGTAACATAGCAAATGACGACAGATAAAGACCTGTACAGTCCATCTAGTCTGCCCAACAAGATAAGCTCATTTTACATGGTATGTGATACTTTATATGTATACCCGAGTTTGATTTTCCTTGCCTTTCTCAGGGCACAGACCATAGAAGCTGCCCAGTACTGTTCTTGTACTAAGTTCTGAAGCTAACATCAAAGCCCCTTAAAATTTACACTCCAGCCCATCCCTATCTATTCAGTCACGATCAGGGCGTAGACGGTAGAAGTCTGCCCAGCTTCTGTTTTGTTTCCCAATTACCAGCGTCGCCACCCAATCTCCGCTAAGATTCCACGGAACCATTCCTTCTAAACAGGATTACTTTGTGTTTATCCCACGCATGTTTGAATTCCATTACCGTTTTCATCTCCACCACCTCCCATGGGAGGGCATTCCACATATCCACCACCCTCTCTGTGAAAAAATACTTCCTGACATTAGTCCTGAGTCTGCCCCTCTTCAACCTCAATTCATGTCCTCTAGTTCTACCGCCTTCCCATCTCCGGAAAAGGTTGATTTGCGGATTAATACCTTTCAAATATTTGAACGTCTGTATCTTATCTCCCCTGTTTCTCCTTTCCTCCAAGGTATACAAGTTCAGGTCAGCAAGTCTCTCCTCGTACGGTTTGCAACGCAAATCCCATACCATTTTTGTAGCTTTTCTTTGCACCGCTTCCAGTCTTTTTACATCTTTAGCAAGATGCAGCCTCCAAAACTGAACACAATACTCCAAGTGGGACCTCCCCAACGACTTGTAAAGGATCATCAACACCTCCTTTCTTCTGCTGGTTACGCCCCTCTCTACGCAGCCTAGCATCCTTCTGGCCACGGCCGTCGCCTTGTTGCATTGTTTCTTCACCTTCAGATCCTCCGACACCAACACCCCAAGTTCTCTCTCCTGAGTCGAGCTTACTAATCTCTCCTATCCGGTATCTCTCTTTCAGGTTTCCGCACCCCAAGTGCATCACTCTACACTTCTTGGCATTAAATTTGAACTAATGTACACAAACAAAACCCTTAACGTAATATGTATGTGTATTTCACACAGTGCAATGTATAAACAAAATTTCAAAATTTTCTCTTTGCATTCAAGTAGTTCTCAGTGACTGGACAACCACCTCTAGACTGACAAGCAGCCATTAAATGTGTTGTTCCCGATAGTACATCATTGCACTATACCACCTGCATACCATAGATGTTATATTGTAACTAATATGGATAATATGAATGTTCCTTATCCAAATAAAAAATCATACGGCAAACCACTTATCTTAGTGCTTAACCAGTAGATTCAGCTGTGGCTAGTGGAGGTCCCAGTCACTTTAAAAACGTGCAGTGAAACAAAAATGAGTTGGAGCTTCTAAACCAGTTCCCAGTGATCATCCGTTCTTGGTGCCCTTCTAAAATAAAAATAATAAATGTAAAAATGTACCTCAAGAGCAGTACCCTGTATTTAATGCGATGAACACAATCTTCGTCCTTGAAACTTTCTTATTAACATATAAATGATATATCGCAATATAATGTACAATGGCTACCTTCAGGCAGGAACAGCCTACACTCCTCTCGATCAGACGGCCAGAACGCCGGTACATGCACAGTAGTGACATTCCGTGATTCCTCCTATCGTTTTAAATGTTGGAGAGGTGGGTTAGATCCCACCAATCAATTTCCTTGTTGAGTCCTAATGGGATTACAGTTCGCCACTGATAGATGAGGCGCTGCTCCTTTTGAATTAATGCCGACCCTATATCCCCGCTGAAAAATATAGGCAATTGGTCCAGCACTACAAATGACAGGTCCCGTAGTTCTGTTTAAGATCTATCCAGTGTGTGACTAATGGAGCTTCATTTTTCTGCACTCGCAAATTACTCAAATGTTCAGCAATACGATCTTTTATTCTCCGCTTCATTTGACCGATATACCATTTTCTGCAGGGGCAATAAATGCCATATACCACGCGGGCTGATTCACAATTGGTAAAGTGTCTTAACACATAATCTTTTCCTGTGATGGGATGCTTGACAGCTGTAGTGGTAAGGGCATATCGGCAATATACACAATGACCACATTGACCGTGGCTGCCCTGTCTATTTGGAAGATCTTGACCCTGCCTCCGATTGAATACTTCGCCCAAATTCCGGGCTCTGGTGTGGGCAAAACATATGTTTTGAGGTATATCGTGGAGTCTTAGAATCGGCCAATGTTTGCGGATTATATTTTTAATGTGTTTAGCTTCAGAAGAAAATGGTACATACAATCTGATTATGCTGTTCACGTGTTGGACCCGAAGGGTACAGAAGCCATTCTTGTGATACATTACTAGCTTGCTTATATGCTTTCTGGGAACTGGTTTAGAAGCTCCAACACATTTTTGTTTCACTGCACGTTTTTAAAGTGACCAGGACCTCCACTAGCCACAGCTGAATCTACTGATTAAGCACTAAGATAAGTGTGAGGCCCCTCAGAATTCTGTTTTGTAGGTGCAACAACTGAAACCCTGATGTTAGTAATCGTGGCAGGTAAGAGTTTTGCACCCCAGAATTCAGGGAGGTCCAGAGAAACTAACCTCGCTGTACACTCTCAAAGAGATGTACAGGGAAAGAAAACTAAAGGACTATTCCTGAATTTGAGAGAACACAGTCATGACTTTCTTCTCAATAAAAATAACATTTTCTTTTTTTTTTTTACAATCCAATAATTAATAGTCAATTCTATTTTAAATTGTACATTTAATGTTTCTGTTTATTTTAGGTCTATTCTACTCCGGAGCACCTCCCTGCATAGACATCAGATAAGTATTCCCCCCTCTAACACCAACAATTATACCCTTTAGTTAAAGTAAGTTTCAAAATGTCTCTATTAAAAAAAAATGATACTTTGTGTGCAATTTTTGTATTTTTCAGGTCACGAGACAGCTGCACCCCAAGGTAAGTTTGATGTTGTATGTTTGTTTGTCTGTTGGTTATATTCACCACTGCCGCCGCTGCTGTGCTGGATATCTGTCTTGCGCTGGGGCCCGAAGTTCCAGATTTTCTGTTCACGTCTTTTCTTTACATAAACCTAACTCTTAACAACTGAAATGGAATAAAAACCCTACCTCCTTAACAAATCCCCTATCCCCACGCTAAATGGCTTTAACAATATAACATATGGACATTCTAACTATATAAAAAGAAAATAACCAAATAACCCTTTCCTAATTTTCCTAAACTCAACTGTATTCCCTATTCTATAGAGCTTTCACATATATACACCACCTCTGCCATCAATCATAAATGTACTTTCACTATAAATTAAACTCATTCATAAAATTACATCAAATTTTCCCAAACACTCTCCCACAGAAATCAATCACCCAAATATACTCTCTTACACTTAACTCACTCACTTCCAACTCTCCAATATCACCCACACACTCTTTAATTAACAATCTCACCAGCTCACATAAAACACCTCCTTTCTCAACCACCGTCTCCAACGCTCTCCCAACTGCCTTACTGAACATCTCCTAGGCAACCGTCCCTTGGCTTGGAATTCTAATCCCAGCCAGCCAATCGCAGAGCCTGCCCAACATTCCAAATCCTCCTGCTGACCAGCGGAATGTTGGGCAGCACTGCTAAATTTCCATCTTTATTGGAAAAATCCCATTGAAGTCAATGGGAATTTCTCCAATTAAATAAAATAACCATTAAATTTTCTTCAAAAAAATGTCCAATTTTCCCAATTAATAAAACTTCTAATTCCCTATCAAACTATGGTTTTAAAATTTAAAAATACCAAATTTCAACCCCCGCCCCAAAATAACCTTCCCAAACTTCCCAAAAATATTTCCAAAAAATACAAAACCACTTTCAAAAATTCCAAAACCATTCCCCGGACCCGCTGCGTCGAATTAAAAAAATTAACTCTTTCCTAACCCTATTAAACCCACGCCCATCAAAAACCCCTATTTAAAAATTAAAAATTCAAAAACTGACTCACCACAAAAATTCTAAAAAATTCCCCGAGCACAAAACCGAAATCAGAATTTAAATAACTTTAACCCTTTATTTTTAAAAAATAAAAGAACGCATTTACACAATTTAAAATTAAACTAATTAAAATTTTTAAATAAAAACCCCCTTACCTTGAAGATGATTTTCTCCACACATGTAGACTGCCATCCGTTTCGATCCCGCTGGTCCTGGGGCCAAAACGGAGGTAAAAAGAAAAATCCTCCGAAGCCGGAAGGACACGCAATACTCTCATCCTTGATCTCCCTGAATTCTGGGGTGCAAAACTCTTACCTGCCACAATTACTAACATCAGGGTTTGAGTTGTTGCACCTACAAAACAGAATTCTGAGAGGCCTCACAGAGTTTTGGCGTAGTCGGCAGGATTCTTTCCTGAATTTGGGTGGTTCTTAGTGAGAAAACCTGTAGATTTTGGTGTTGGTGAGCTTGACCTTAACTGTTTATTTCAGGTGCAGAGAACTGGGAAGGTGGTTGCAGTTTTAATTAAAAAAAAAAAAGTGTGTCTTGGGTTTGTGTCTCTTGGGAGGTCTTCTGTTCCTGGGGCGGCACTCAATTGAAGATGGAGGGTGGTGAAGCTTCAGGAAGTCGGGCTGCTCCAAAGATCATTACTCACACCGTCATTTTTCCACAAGATCGAAAATTGCCAGAATTCCAAGGATTTCCTAAAACTCCGGAGGACCTGACTGTGGAAGAATGGATTGATAAGATGAGATCAAGGATGAGAGTATTGCGTGTCCTTCCGGAAGACCAGGTGGAGATGGTGAGAGACCATCTGAAAGGAATAGCTTTGGATACTGTGAAGTATTCTCTGCCTCGGGACTGCTCAGTGGAGGAAGTGTTTGAACTACTGAGGCAGGTGTACGGGGATAAAGTGGCGCTTGGTTTGAGAATTCAGGAGTTTTATAATCTGAGGCAGAAAGAACATGCTATCCAAAAATACTAGGACTAGAGGGCATGAGTTGAAGCTACAGTGTGGTAAATTTAAAACGAATCGGAGAAAATTTTTCTTCACCCAACGTGTAATTAGACTCTGGAATTCGTTGCCGGAGAACGTGGTACGGGCGGTTAGCTTGACGGAGTTTAAAAAGGGGTTAGATAGATTCCTAAAGGACAAGTCCATAGACCGCTATTAAATGGACTTGGAAAAATTCCGCATTTTTAGGTATAACTTGTCTGGAATGTTTTTACGTTTGGGGAGCGTGCCAGGTGCCCTTGACCTGGATTGGCCACTGTCGGTGACAGGATGCTGGGCTAGATGGACCTTTGGTCTTTCCCAGTATGGCACTACTTATGTACTTATGTACTTATGTACTTATGTAATCCATCCGTGTTTTCGCTTACAAGCTTCAGGAGAAGCTTGAGGCGATTATGAAAAGGGACAGGAGGAGAGTGAACAATCCAGACGATACGCTGAAAGAGCAATTCGTAATAGGGTTACAGGATGAGACATTGAAGAGGGAGGTGATGAAAAGAACGGAGGATAATCCTGCAATACCCTTCATTGAGCTTATGCAGGCCGCAATACGTTGGACCGGAGAAGAACGAGGTCTAGCACCAGTGGAGTTCTCCCCGAGGAAAATCCTACAGAGGGGACGGGAAGATGCAGGAGATTTTCGGAGGCCAGAAGTTTCATCTGCTGAAATTATGATGCAGCAAGTGACTCGAATGTTTTCCAAACTTTGTGAGAGGCAAGAGGAGGAGTGGGCCCGACAAAGAAGGGAACGCAGAGAAGGCTATCGGGGTTTTATCTCGAACATGAGTTCAAATCCGAGCAGACCGTCCAGAACAAGCACAGGGGAGATTATATGTTTCCGGTGCCATGAGCCGGGACATTATGCCCGGGATTGTTATAGCGAAAGGGTTGATCGTTCTTATTCTGGAAGAGCTTATGAAGTTTCTGAGAAGCCTGGTCCTAGTGGAGTACCACCGAGAGGAGAGCGAAAACAAGAGGAAACCATTTCTACAGCCGATGCTAAAAAGTCTGTGGTGAGAGTTCAGAAGTTCGTGGAAACTGAAGAGACATCTGAGGAAAAATTGATGGGAGAGAAAGCTATTGGAGCAAGCCCGCTTTTAAAGGTCTTCATTGAGGGAGTGGAAACTTTATGCACAGTAGACACTGGATCAAACGTATCAACCCTCCTTGCCAGCTTCTTTTATAAGAATTTCCCTCACCCGGAAAAGCTGATGGATGCGAGTCGGCTTACACTGGTAGCAGTGAATGGATCGGAGTTACCAGTTCTGGGCTACATTGACGCGGATGTTAAGTGTCTGGGACAAATTGAGGGGCATAATGGAACAGAAACGCCTATCTCCATGGGCGTTTATCTCCGAGAACGGGTCCGTGAAGGGGCGGGGCGGATCGTATTTTTTAAAAGAAAAAGACGCCCATGTTTTATTCGTCAAGGTGTGAGCTGGGCGTTTTTGCTTTTCAGCGATAATGGAAAATGAAATCGCCCAGCTCAAAAACGAATAAATCCAAGGCATTTGTTCGTGGGAGGGGCCAGGATTCATAGTGCACTGGTCCCCCTCACATGGCAGGACACCAACCGGGCACCCTAGGGGGCACTTTTACAAAAACCAAATAAAAGGTAAAAGAGCTCCCAGGTGCATAGCACCCTTCCCTTGGGTGTTGAGCCCCCCAAATCCCCCTCAAAACCCACTGCCCACAAGTCTACATCATTACTATAGCCCTAAGAGGTGAAGGGGGGCACCTACATGTGGGTACAGTGGGTTTGGGGGGGTTGGACGACTAATAGCATTAAGCAGCACAATTGTAACAGGTAGGGGGGGGGGATGGGCCTGGGTCCACCTGCCTGACGTCCACTGCACCCCCTAACAACTGCTCCAGGGACCTGCATACTGCTGCTTGGGAGGAGGGTATGACATTTGAGGGTGAAAGTAAACAGTTGTGAAACATCATTTGTTGTGGTGGGAGGGGGTTAGTGACCACTGTGGGAGTCAGGGGAGGTCATCCCTGACTCCCTCTGGGGGTCATCTGGTAATTTAGGGCACTTTTGGGGGCCTTATTCGTAAAAAAACAGGGTCCAGGAAAAGTGTCCTAAATTCTAGCTCAAAACTGTTCCATTATCGGCGAAGGGCGCCCATCTCTGTTCGCCCGATAACCACGCCCCAGTTCCGCCTTCGACACGCCTTTGACACGCCCCCGTCCACTTTGTCCGCATCCGCGACGGAGTGCAGTTGAAAGCGACCCAAATTCGGCTTTTGATTATACCGCGTTATTCGTTTTTGTGAGATAAACGCCCATCTCCCGATTTAGGTCGGAACTTGGGCGTTATTCTCGTTCGATTATAAGCTGGATTGTACCACAGCGATGCATTTTTATCGTGAAAGATAATTTTCAAGGAGGACAGATTGAGAAAAATCATGTTCAGGGAATAGTGGGCATGAATGTGCTCCAACATCTGGAGGGTTTATTTAAAGATCTTTCAGTGTTCGTGCTGGAGCCGGCTAAGATTTCTGGAATATTGTCTAAGATCACTGAGAACCGTACCACCAGGGTGAAGAATGGAGATGGATTGGTTAAGGTGCAGGGAAATGTTGGACAGCTTATACCCGCAATGTCTGAGCGAATTATTATGGGCAAGTGTCAGCAAATCCGTGGGACATCAGGAGGTTTGCTTGTTTCAGCTTCTCGTAGGATAAATCTCCCGGATAAAATTATGGTGGCAAATACCCTGGTTACTCAACATCGGGGTAATGTGTTCGTCCGTATGATAAATATTGGAGTACGAGATGTGGTGATACCAGGAAGGTCACAGATAGCGGAGTTGCATGAAGTGCAAGTAATACCGGAAGTAGACCTACCGGAGCAGAAAGAGAGAGTGGGTTGGGAACAAGAGATTCCAGCTGTGAAGGTGGACTGGAATCAGCTGACGACAGAACAAGCTAGTCGGTTGAAGCAATTGTTATGGAGACACCGGGAAGTGTTTTCAGTGTGTGATACTGATATTGGATACTCGGAGCTGGTCACTCATAGAATAAATACCGGAGATGCCAAACCTATTCGACAGCCGTATAGAAGAGTGTCACCTCACATTTTCGAACAGTTCAAGGAGCATGTGAATGACTTATTACAACAAGGGATTCTGAGGAAGAGTCAAAGTCCTTGGGCTTCTCCAGCTGTCGTCATAAAAAAAAAAGATGGAAGTATTAGATTCTGTTGCGATTATAGGAGGCTCAACGCAGTTACAATCAGAGATGCTTACCCACTCCCTAGAATAGACGAGTCTTTGGATGCTTTGGGAGCATCCCAGTGGTTCTCGTCTCTTGACATGACCTCTGGGTATTTCCAGATGGGAATGAATATAGGTGATATGGAGAAGACGGCAGTCACCACACCTATGGGGTTATTTGAGTGGACCCGAATGCCATTTGGTTTATGTAATGCACCGGCAAGCTTTTAGCGACTTATGGAAACAGTCCTAGATGGGTACGTTTTTGATATCCTCCTCCTCTATCTGGATGACATCCTGATTTTTGCACCATCATTTGAAACGCACCTTGAGAGAATGGAGCAGGTGTTTTTAAGAATGAGGAAGCATGGACTGAAGCTGAAACCGTCCAAGTGCTGACTATTGTGCAGAGAAGTCAGGTTCTTGGGCTACATAGTGTCGGTCCAGGGAGTGTCTACTGATGTGGAGAAGGTGAAGGCTTTGAGGGAGTGGAAAGTTCCTACAACAAAAACTGAAGTGCGCAGTTTTTTAGACTTCGCAAGTTTTTATAGAAGATTCGTGCAGAATTTCGCACAAGTGGCGGCACCCCTGCATGCTCTGACCGGGAAGACCATTCCTGAAAAGGCCAAACTTCTGTGGACCAAGGAGTGCCAGGAGGCATTTGAGATTCTGAAGCGGAAGATGTCATCGGCTCTGATTTTATCTTATCCCATCTTCTCCGAACCTTTCATTTTAACGACTGATGCTAGCCATCGTGGTTTAGGAGCGGTGCTCAGTCAGATTCAAAATGGAGAAGAGAGAGTCATAGCTTTTGCGAGCCGAGGTCTTAGGAAATCCGAGAGAAACGCCAATAATTATTCGGCGTTTAAGTTGAAGCTACTAGCGCTCAAGTGGGCCGCAACAGAGAAATTCAGGGAATACCTGATCTACCAGCAGTTCCTTTTGAGGACTGATCATAACCCACTTAAATATCTAGATTCCGCCAAAATTCATGCAGTGGAGCAACACTGGCTTGCCCAATTAGCGGAGTTGAATTTTTACTGTGGAGTATAAGAATGGGAAGAGTAACGTTGTGGCTGATGCCTTATCCCGGTTACCGGAGAGTGAAGAACCAGAGTTGGAGGAAGAAGATACGGACAAGGATTTCCTGAGATTCTCTTGTGCCAGGATAACGGCCAGACCCAAGAAGACTTGGAAGAAGAAAAGAGAAAACAGGAAATGTTGGGGAATTTTTACTGAATACCGGAATTCGGAGATTGAAAGGGCTCAAAAAGAGGATAGTGTACTTGGAAGTGTTGCCTCTTGGATTAAAGAAAACCATGTTCCTAACGAAGAAGAGTTAGACTGCACAGAAAAGAGAGCCTTATGGAAACAGAGCCAGGTTGCTGATAGAAGAGGAGGTCCTGTTCCGGAAATATGAGGATTGCCGGACTGGTCGGGATGAGATGCAGGTGGTGGTGCCAACAGCCTGGAGGAAGCAGGTACTGGAGATATTTCATGATAGGATGGGACATTATGCTGTGGAGACGACTTTTAAAAACCTGAGAAAGACTCACTTTTGGGTCAACATGAAGAAGGATGTTATCAGCTGGATCAACAACTGCAGGAGATGTTGTTTTGCCAAAGAGCTGTTCCTGAGAGAGAGAGCCGAGTTGGGATGCTTCAAAGTAGTCCGGCCGCATGAAGTCCTGGCGGTTGATTACACGGTCCTGGAGAGAGATGGAGGAGGATATGAAAACGTATTGGTCTTAACGGACATGTTTTCACGTTTCACTGTCGTGGTGCCAACAAAGAACCAAACGGCAAGGACTACCGCTAAGATTCTGATTAGTAGATGGTTCACGGTATATGGCGTGCCAGAGAGACTACATTCTGATCAAGGCCCTGCTTTTGAGTCTCAATTAATTAAAGAGGTGTGCAAATATTATGGCATCCAGAAAACCCGTACTTCTCCATATCACCCACAAGGGAATGGACGTTGTGAGTGGTATAATCGTACACTGCATCAGATCCTCCGTACACTGCCTCCAGAGAAGAAGAGAAGCTGGTCCAGGTTTCTGCCAGAACTTAATCAAATATACAATAGCTCAATCCATCATGCTACCGGATACACTCCAGCATTCCTGTTCTTGGGCAAAGAAAATTTGTTACCTTACACCGAATTAGTGGACAAGAATGAAGAAAAATATAATGAAAATGTTAATAGCCTGGAGAACTGGTTGGCTGATCATAAAGCGAAGTTGGATTTAGCAGGAGAATTAGCCAGAAGAACCGCGGAAACTCAGTTCGAGAAGATGAAAGGGCAATATGAGAGGAAAAAAATCGAAGCAGAACAACTTCAGGAGGGAGATTGGGTGCTGCTCCGGGAGCGGGGGTTTCGTGGGAGGCACAAAATTCAGGATTTTTGGGAAGAGCAACCATATGAAGTGGTGCAAATTCTGGGGAAATTTAATAATGTAATTAAAATCCAGAACACGACTCATGGAGTTAAAGTGGTTCACCGAGACTTGTTAAAAAAATATAATTTGAGTATGGTAGAACCTGAACCAATAGCAACACCAATGACACAGAATTTGGACAGGGGGAGGGTTTCAAATTCTGGTAGAAATTTTCTGGAGGACACATGTGATTATGTGATTTTTACTGAAATTTTGATAGATTCGGATAAGGTATGCACTGTACAAGAGAGTTCAGAACAAGTTTGAAGCTCGTCCAGAAGTAATAAGGGGGTCTGTTCCTCCTATCTAAAAGAGAATTTTTTTCTAAAGTAGTTATATTTTGGGACGTTTGAAATGTTATTTTGAGGAAAGTAAAGTTAACTGCAAAGATGGATTATTATATGTTGCTGAAATGTTCTTTTTGGTTAGATGTTCATAGTACATTAAATGTATGTTAAATGGAAAGAATATTACTACTGAAAGAGAGAATTTAAGAATTCTAAAAATTTTGAAAAGTGAAAATAGAGCTGTTAGCTGGGTATGTTTAGGGGTTGGCGTGCAAGGAGGTGTGTTGGTGGGGGAAAGGAGGTGTAAAATGCTTAGGTTGGAAGAAGTGTTGAGGTTGGATGGATTGCAATGGAGGTGAGAGCGGGTGTTTAGTTGAGAATGGATGGGAGGTGGTTAAGGTTTGAGTGGTGGGTGCGTTAGCTTGGAGGTTGTGGTGAGTTAGGTGGTGGAATGTTTTGAAAAAGGGATGAGTTGTGAACATTGGGGACAATGTTTGATTTTAAGACCGGACGAATGTAACCTGGGGTTTAAATAAAAAAAAAAAATAAGTTTTTTTTTTTACTTACCTGGGGGCGAGAAGGAGGGAATTGGGCGCTCCGGGAGTGAGCGCTGGATTTTTAGGCTCCCGGAGACATTTTCAAAATGTCTCCGGGAGCGAAGAGGATTTTGGGCCCGAGTTGGGGCAGGAAGAGCGCTGCGGGAGGCAGCGTGTCTGTTGTGTAGGTCCGGGGACGATTGGGCACGTCCCCGGACATGTGGCCGAGAACCGGGCATTCCCGGTATCTTCGGGCCCTGCTGCGCCGCTCGTGGGGGGAGGCAGCGCTTGTGGTAGACTCCCGGCAGGAGAGGATCAGGCGTGCCGCTGCTGTGCTGGATATCTGTCTTGCGCTGGGGCCCGAAGTTCCAGATTTTCTGTTCACGTCTTTTCTTTACCTAAACCTAACTCTTAACAACTGAAATGGAATAAAAACCCTACCTCCTTAACAAATCCCCTATCCCCACGCTAAATGGCTTTAACAATATAACATATGGACATTCTAACTATATAAAAAGAAAATAACCAAATAACCCTTTCCTAATTTTCCTAAACTCAACTGTATTCCCTATTCTATAGAGCTTTCACATATATACACCACCTCTGCCATCAATCATAAATGTACTTTCACTATAAATTAAACTCATTCATAAAATTACATCAAATTTTCCCAAACACTCTCCCACAGAAATCAATCACCCAAATATACTCTCTTACACTTAACTCACTCACTTCCAACTCTCCAATATCACCCACACACTCTTTAATTAACAATCTCACCAGCTCACATAAAACACCTCCTTTCTCAACCACCGTCTCCAACGCTCTCCCAACTGCCTTACTGAACATCTCCTAGGCAACCGTCCCTTGGCTTGGAATTCTAATCCCAGCCAGCCAATCGCAGAGCCTGCCCAACATTCCAAATCCTCCTGCTGACCAGCGGAATGTTGGGCAGCACTGCTAAATCTCCATCTTTATTGGAAAAATCCCATTGAAGTCAATGGGAATTTCTCCAATTAAATAAAATAACCATTAAATTTTCTTCAAAAAAATGTCCAATTTTCCCAATTAATAAAACTTCTAATTCCCTATCAAACTATGGTTTTAAAATTTAAAAATACCAAATTTCAACCCCCGCCCCAAAATAACCTTCCCAAACTTCCCAAAAATATTTCCAAAAAATACAAAACCACTTTCAAAAATTCCAAAACCATTCCCCGGACCCGCTGCGTCGAATTAAAAAAATTAACTCTTTCCTAACCCTATTAAACCCACGCCCATCAAAAACCCCTATTTAAAAATTAAAAATTCAAAAACTGACTCACCACAAAAATTCTAAAAAATTCCCCGAGCACAAAACCGAAATCAGAATTTAAATAACTTTAACCCTTTATTTTTTAAAAATAAAAGAACGCATTTATACAATTTAAAATTAAACTAATTAAAATTTTTAAATAAAAACCCCCTTACCTTGAAGATGATTTTCTCCACATGTGTAGACTGCCATCCATTTCGATGCTGCTGGTCCTGGGGCCAAAACGGAGGTAAAAAGAAAAATCCTCTGAAGCCGGCCCAAAATTTAGGCCCCGGCTTCGGCCTAAACGAAAAAAAACGCGTCCCCGATATGTGCATGAGGCGCGCCGCCTCATGCACACGCCCCCTCGTTCCCATCACGCCGGCCATCTTCTTTCTTCCTCCCGGCAGGACGCACGCCTGATCCTCTCCTGCCGGGAGTCTACCAAAAGCGCTGCCTCCCCCCACGAGCGGCCCAGCAGGGCCCGAAGATACCGGGAATGCCCGGTTCTCGGCCACATGTCCGGGGACGTGCCCAATCGTCCCCGGACCTACACAACAGACGCGCTGCCTACCGCAGCGCTCTTCCTGCTCCAACTCGGGCCCGAAATCCTCTTCGCTCCCGGAGACATTTTGAAAACGTCTCCGGGATCCTAAAAATCCAGCGCTCACTCCCGGAGCGCCCAATTCCCTCCTTCTCGCCCCCAGGTAAGTAAAAAAAAAAACTTATTTTTTTTTTTTATTTAAACCCCAGGTTACATAAGTGGTTTGCCATATGATTTTTTATTTGGATAAGGAACATTCATATTATCCATATTAGTTATAATATAACATCTACGGTATGCAGGTGGTATAGTGCAATGATGTACTATCGGGAACAACACATTTAATAGCTGCTAGTCAGTCTAGAGGTGGTTGTCCAGTCACCGAGCACTACTTGAATGCAAAGAGAAAAATATAAAAAAAAGTGGGTTTTGAAATTTTGTTTATTTATACATTGCACTGTGTGAAATACACATACATATTACGTTAAGGGTTTTGTTTGTGTACATTACGCTGAACAGAAAACTGAAGGATTATTTATACCCCAGTAGTGAGTACTATTAAATTTGAACTGCCAGACCCTCGACCATTCTTCTAACGTTCGGAGATCCGTTCTCATCGTTTCTACTCCCTCCAGGGTATCCACTCTATTGGTTATTTTCGTGTCATCCGCAAAAAGGCACACCTTTCCTTCCAACCCTTCAGCAATATCTCCCACAAATATATTAAACAGAATAGGCCCCAGCACCGACCCCTGCTGGAACTCCACTGCTCACCTTACTTTACTCCCAGTGGATTAATTTACCACCACCCTCTGCCACCTGTTAGTCAACCAGTTTCTTATCCAGTTCACCACTTTCAGTCCTAAGTTCAACCCTTTCAGCTTATTCACGAGTCTTCTGTAGTTTCCCACTTCTTCCCTGTCTCCACTTTTGTGAAGAGGGACCACATCCACTTGTCTCCAATCCCACGGAACCTCTCTTATCTCTAAAGATATATTAAATAAATCTTTAAGGGGTCCCGCCAGGACCTCTCTGAGCTCCTTCAATATTCTGGGATGTATCCCATCCGGCCCCATAGCTTTGTCCACCTTCAGATTCTCCAGCTGTTTATAAACTCTTTCTTCTGTAAACGGCGCAGTATCTACTCCATTCCCAGACGTTCCGTCGGCAGCCAACCGCGGTCCTTCTCCAGGATTTTCCTCCGTGAACACTGAAGAGAAATAATTGTTTAGCACGTTCGCTTTATCTTCATCACTCTCCACATAGCCATTCTTATTATCTTTCAGTCTTGCAATTTCATTCCTATCTCTTCTCCTTTCTCTAATATATATGAAAAGAGTCGTCACCTCCCTTTACATGTTTAGCCATTTTTTTTCTTCTGCTCGCACTTTCGCTAGCCGTATTTCCCTCTTCGCTTCTTTGAGTTTAATTCGATAATCTTTTCCGTGATCCTCTTATTGCGTTCTTTTGTATTTCTTGAACAAAGCCTCTTTTGCTCTTATTTTTTCAGCTACTTCTTTGGAGAACCATATAGGCTTCCTGCTTCTTGTTTTTGTTTAATTACTTCACAAAAAGATCAGTCGCCATATTTATAGCAGCCTTTAGCTTGGACCACTGTTTTTCCACTTCTCCTACGCCTTCCCACGCCAACAGCTCCTTCTTCAGGTATTCCCCCATTTTATCAAAATCAGTACGTCTGAAATCCAGTACTTTGAGTTTTGTGCGTCCGCACTCTGCCTTCACCCTTATAGCAAACCATACAGTGTGATGATCACTATTACATAGGTGGGCACCCACCCGGATATCACTACCTCCATTCGTAAGCACTAGATCCAGCATCAACCCTTCCCTCGTGGGTTCCGTCACTTTGACAGGCATCCATAATCTCCCTACTTCTTTCCAATTTCGCAGACGGGACGTTCCAATCCACTTCAGACAAATTGAAATCTCCCAACAGTAGCACCTCCCCTTTCATACCAATCTTTTGAATATCTTCTATCAGATCCTTGTCTAACTTCTCTGTTTGTGCAGGAGGTCTGTAGATAACCCCCGTGTGGATACAGGTTCCGTCTTCTCTTTCCAGGATGATCCATAAAGCTTCTTCTTTTCCCCAGGTTCCCCGCATTTCAGTCGCTCTGATATTCTCTCTCACATACAGAGCCACTCCTCCACCTCTTCGGCCCTCTCTATCCTTCCTAAAAAGATTATAGCCCTGTATGGTCACATCCCATTCAGGAGAATCGTTGAACCACGTCTCCGTAATAGCAACACTCACACTGATGTTCTCCACACGAACCAGACTAGTTTCCGTGCCAACCGCTGCATGGAAACCACGCTTTTAGGTCTAACCACCTCCATTACAGTTCACCAAACTCAAGTTAAAGCTGTTTTGCTCCTATCCAACAACCTTAAAGCAGCATTTGACACTGTTGACCATTCATTCCTATTACAGAGACTTTTGCAAATTGGATTTGAAGGTACCATTCTCTCCTGGTTCACCTCCTACTTTTCAGACCATACTTTTGCAATCTCTTTCTCCAATTCCCATTCCGTCCCCTACTCTTTACCTTCAGGTTTGCCTCAAGGCTCTATTTAATCCCCCTCTCTTATTCAACATTTTTCTGGCCCCGCTTCTCTTCCTTTTGGACTCCTTGGGATTTGGATCTTTCATAGACGCAGATGATATTCAGGTCCTCACCCCGATCAACCCATCTGATAATGCTCAAATAGTTAACCTTAATCATAAATTGCACTCTATCTGCTTTTGGCTTACGCAGCATCGTTTGCTGCTTAACCCAGAAAAATCGCAAGAAGCAGTTCTTTTTTCATACAAGCAACAGGTATTGGTTAGCCAAATTCTTTGGGCACTGCTGCTATTACATTACTGCTAAAATTAAGGGGCCCTTTTACTAAGCCACGTAAGCATCTACACGTGCCCAATGCACGCCAAAATGGAGTTACCGGCCTACTACCATGTGGCTCTTGCAGTAATTTCATTTTTGGCGTGCGTCCAATACGTGTGTCTGAAAAATATTTTTTATTTTGGGCGCAGGTAACGGATGTGCACCAAGTGGCATTTGGAATGCGTAGGTCATTACCGCCCGGATTCTTTACTACTAGGTCAATGGCCGGCGGTAAGGTCTCAGACCCAAAATGGACACGCGGCAATTTTCATTTTGCCACACATCCATTTTTGGCAAAAAAAAGGCATTTTTTGTAGGTGCGCTGAAAAATAATTCTGCACGCACCCAAAATATGCGTCTACACTACCGCAGGCCATTTTTCAATGCACCTTAGTAAAAGGACCCCCAAGGTTTTAGGGGTCACCCTTGATAACTCTCTCACTTTCATCCCTCAGATTTCCTTAGTGATGCATCACACTTTTTTCCAACTCAAACGTATTCGATCCATTAAGCCATTCCTTTTTCCAGCTGCCATACACAACCTTGTTCATTCCTTTATTATCTCACAACTGAACTATTGTAATTCTCTTTATCTAGGTCTTCCACAATGTGAGATACAATGCCTACAGCTCCTTCAAAATACTGAAATTAAATTTATTACCAGACATAAAAAATGTGACCATGTTACACCATTTTTAAAAGACGTCCACTAGGTACCTGTTCAGTATAGCATTCAATACAAATTACTCCTTTTAGTTTTCAAAATTCACGCAGCCTTGGAGCCCTACTCTCTCTCTGCTCTCCTTTTTTCCCTACAGACCATCCCACAATCTGTGATCTTCTCAACAAAACCTTCTAAATGTCCCATCTCTTCAAGATATTTCACTAACCTCTGTGCACCGTCTTCTTTTTTCTGTGCAAGCCCCCCAATTATGGAATTCACTTCCTGAGAACCCAAAGGCGTCTCCTTCAAAACTGGTTTAAAGACTCTTTCTGGAGGCATTTGGGCACTAGCCAGATGATTTGCCTGACTCACCTGTACTTCTCCTCTCCCTAATGTTTTTGCCCTCCTTTCTTTCTCTTTCCTATCAGTTATTGTAGTTCTTGTCCGGCTCCTTCTGTATCCACCTGTTTGTTATATCCATGGTGTGTGGTTTTTAATTTCCTCTGAATTTTCTGATGTTAGATTATAAGCCGCTCAAACACGTTTTCATGGGTGGGGTAGAAAATCCTTAATAAACTTGAAGATAACAGAAGACAAAAGACCCCCGAGATACAGCACTCTAGCGTCACAAGGGCAGATTTGCAATGTATATATGCATTTTATAAAATGTGAGATTACACATGCACACATTTGCTTCAATTTCTGAGCAGGAATAAATGTATAAGGCAGAATTTATGTACTACAGGAGCTGGGCCTGGCGACTTACCTTATACAGGCACATAGGCTTAAAATAGGTACCTTTTGGACTTCTCACATGGGTATTTGTAACAAAATCAGGTCCCTGATATGCCACATTATATTTACAAAAACAATTAAGGGACAGTGCACATATATAGAAGGATTTGAGATCTGAAGAAACCAAAGTGGAAGTATTTGGCATCACTGCTAGGCAATATGTGCAGGATAAAAACAAACACAGAGCATCACCCTGCTAACACTAACCTTATAGTAAAGCGTGGTGGTGGCAGCATTACATTGGGAGGTTTCTGTTGCAGTAGGGACAGGGAGGCTTGTGAAGATCCAGAGAAAAGCAGATGGTGGAAAATACAGACAGAACCTGGAGGAAATCTTGCTTCAGTTTGCCTTAGACCTGGGACTTGGGAGAAGATTCTCCCTGATTGCAGGACCATAATCCTGAGCACTAAGCAGAAGCAACAGTGGAGTGGCTCAACAAGAAGAAGGTGACTGTATTCGAGTGGGTCAGGCAAAGTCCAGACCAGAATCCAATAGAAAATCTGTCCAAGAATTGAATACTATGGTCCACAGATGATCCTCAGTCAACTTGAAAGAGCTTGAGCTAGTCTGCCAAGAAGAAAGAGCAAGAACTACACCGTCCTGCTGTGCAAAGTTGGCAGATGCCTATCCTGAATGATTCATGGGGGTTATTTCTGCAAAAGGGGCATCTAATAAATAGTCAAGGGGTGTGAAGACTTCCACAATCAAGATTTCTTGGTTTCCTATTCTTAATTTTTTTAAATAATTCTATAATTTGTTCTTATATTGTGAAGGTGTAGAGCATGTTGAACAGATCAGTGAAACAAACTACTATTTTAATGTCCATTGAACTGTATTTTTTAGACTGCAGAATATTAGAAATGAGGACAGGTATGAAGACTTTTACAAGGCACTGCATGTATGTCAATCATGGAAGCTAGACCACTTTAACTTCCATTCATATACTGGATGGAGTCAGGTCAAAATATAGTTGTTTTATGCATACTTACTAAAGTTTTATCTACTTCTAATGACTACAGTCCTAAAGTCAAGAACCCTCATATTTCTGGAGTCTGAAGAGCACAGTACATCATTGTGCTACTTTGCTCTCACATTATAAATCTCATGAGTTGAAGTGAAAGTCTGATGGATTTTTGCCACTTTATCAGAAAAACATATGGCAAACATATCAACTATCTGAGTTCCATGTACTCTTGGATGTACCTTGGCCTGAACCCTAGACATCTCTCTATCAATTTCAAATAATTTTCTTGAATTGCTCTGATAATTGAAGTTAATTGGAAATGCTACAATCTTGGATTTATTTATTAACTTGACATAACATTTTATTCTCAACCACAGGAATCGTCTTCCAACATCTTTCCAGCTAACCAGATTGATGATTTAATAAGCATAATTCCTAATGGTGCCAAGGTGCCTCCTTGCTTATCTTAATCATGTACACTGACACAGGTGCCATTGAATCTAGTACTGATTTGTAATCTGAGTTCCACAATGACACAGCCTCCCCAAGGGTCTTCTTGAGAACAGAAGTTACTCAACTAATTGGTCTGTTGTTACATTTTTATTCTTTCCAACTCAAAAGATGTTGGAAAGACATTATACATAAGGGGCTGAGAGTGTCCATCTATCTGCCTGTGTCTTTGGAGGAAAAAAAAATACCTATGACTGTTGGACGATTCAATCTCATGATTGAAATTTGTAATCTTGATTTAACTGGTCTGGCATTGCTATACTTGCCTGGGTCACAGGCAGCATCTGCAATGCATGCAGGCTTCCTTCAATGGCCAAGAAAGCCTTCCTATAGCCGTGTCCTGCCCTCTCTGAAATAGGAAGTTGCTCAGAAGAGACAGGATGTGGCTGCAGGAATGCTCTTGGGGCCAGTGGAGGAAGTCTGCTTGCACTGCAAATGCTACCCGTGATCCTAATACAGATAATGCAAAATGAATTATTTTAATTCTGAGATTAATCATGCTTAAAATGATTAACCTCACAGAAAATTAATCACGTTCATTAACACGATCCATCAACTGCCTTAAAAATAAATCTTGAAAGATTTAATGGAATGGATCCAAATTTGGCATGGGGAGAAAACTGGTGAGAAGACGCATCAAAAATGGGTAAAATTGGACTGAAGGTTCCAGAGAAATAATGCCATCTAAAAATAGCCCTTTTCTTTGGGAGAAGCAATTTCAGGTTCTACGGCATAGAAACTCTGATATACTGAAACATAACAGTAAGGAAACTGCTCCTTTCAAACTGCCTCTTCCCCGTTCTCTTTTCTTCAGGTTACAGGCACACCAACATGCACACAGATTCAGACATAACATACACAAACAAAAATACAGATACATACAAACATACACACATACAGAGATAAATTAGAAATGATTCCATGAGGTATGCTCTGTATGCTTTCCCCGCTAAGTGTGCAGTGTTCAATAGAGAAAAGCTATACAAGGATAAAGGGGGAGAGCTTTTAACATGACAAACTGATTAGAGATCTGGATGGCGAAAAAAATGTTGGTTTAGTTAATTTTCAGATCAGTTTACATTTCATTTGGTTCATTAATTTCCAGATCTCCAAAACTCATTTGTTTCATCCAGTTCCATTAAGCAAACAGTAGAATTTTCCACCCAATATTTATAAAACTTGCTTGAAACATGCCGGCAGATAACAGCAGCAGAGGGAACAGTAGCCCATGACATCAAATGTGGCTTAAAGTTATTGTACTAACATAGACACGGATGGGTCAATACTCAGCTGCTGCAGTCAGCATTTTTTTCTCAAACACCGGCGGCAGCAGTCAAAAAAATATCTGGATATTCAGTGCCCCTATCTAAACAGTGGCTAGGGCTGAGTATCTGATAACAGTCTATGACAGATCTCATTCAGATAACTGTAAATATTCAGTCTGCTATCTGGATAACTTAGGATAGCCTTTTTGATATCCTAAGTGACCTGGATACATTATCCAACCAGCAGACTGAATATTACAGCTATCTGGATCAGTTCTGGGATCACCCTGGCTCCACCTATGCTCTTTCTCAGTACTATCCAGAGATTGCCAAGGCTGTCTGTAAGGATATTAAGTGGCACTATCTGGACAGTACCTCTGAATATCCCAGTCAACAGCACTTATCTGGACAGCAGGTGTAACAATTCAGATAAATACTTTTGAATACTGACCCGTGCCTGTTCCTATACTTCTGCGGGATGTACAGGCAATATCTTGATGTAGCCATTTCTTATTTACTTTTCAAGCCCTGCACTCAATAAATGTGTTCTCTTCATTGACATTACCTCGTTTTATTTCCTTTAAATTGCCCTGACACATGAACATCCTATAGCACCAAGACCTCTAAGCACAGGAAGGCCCTGAACCACAGAATCCCAAAATTACTTTCCCCCTCCCCCTGCAACAGACCAACACACATACATATCTCCACAACTCACTCTCTGTCTCCGTCTGTTCTCCTTACCTTTTAGATCCAAAGACTTTGACCAGCCATCCTGTAACATGATATAACAAGAAACAAAGTTCAAATTTTAGCAGCTACTGTAAATACTTTATTCATCTCCCTCAGCATTTTAACTTTCAGAGTTATTCTGAAAACCAGAACACAAGAAACTCCCTATTCTTGGCCATCCCACTGGTAATTTATTTCAACTTCTGATTACCTCCCTCCTATTTCCAAATATTTTTTTTATCACAGTTATAGATGCTTGAATGTGGAACAAATACGGTCAGCTTTCACACCCTGCCAGATTTGACATCTATAGGCCTGATCCACTAAGAAATGTTTTCCCTATAAGCACAGAATGAAAAAAAAAAGCCTTAATGAGTCAGGCCTTATGAGCATCTTCTGTCACAGAACAGGCTTTTAACAGAACACTAGGCTATGACATTGCTGTTAATTTGATGTGCAGGATGGAGAGTGAATCTCTGTGTATAGTTTCCCCACCTCCCTCATCCATTCTTCCTACCAATGTGCATCTTGCACATGATTTTGGACAGGTACACAAGGATTTCTCCAATTCTTCTCTTGGACTACTGGCCAAACAAGCATCCTTTCGCGAGGAGAAGCCATCGAAGAGAATCCAGCTGCTCACTGAATCAAAGCTGTGCAAGAGAGTATCTGCAGCAAGCATCTGGAAAGAGAAGAGAAAAACATCTGGCAAAGGAACAGATTATGTAAACAGAGTACATCTTCTCCTCTTTCCTGCCCTCTGTCCCAACAGGCTAAGGTTACAGGATCCCCCACTAGGAAAGCTCTTTCTTCAGCTCAGCACCTGCCTGGAGAATGCTCTCAAGGTAGATTGGTCTTTGGGAGGTAACTGGGATAATTGTGGGATGCACTCCAGTGGGAACATATGTTGGGAACAGATGTGAAAACTTTGTGTCTCAGAAGCTAGGCAGGATTTAGGCATAAGCAAACTAGGCAAATACCTAGGGCCCCACAGTCAAAAGGGGGTCCCCAGACTTGACAAGTCTCTTGTTTGACAATGGTAAACCTCTGATACATATGGGATACTTGAGGCCAGGGCAGGGTTGCCAAGCAGCAGTTTTAATTAGGGGAGGCCAATGACTAAATTGGCAATATAATTGCCATTAGTTTGCTGATGGTCTGCATCCATAGCAGCAGACATGCTCCACTCCCTGTCTGTCTGCTTCCATTCCCTCAAGCTCCCCTCTTGCATAGGCCTCCGATCCTTCTTCGGCCTCCTCCACCCAGCTCATCTCTCCAAAGTGGCTGTAGGGGCTGGTCCTGGGTATGGAAGCAGTTATCAGTGAGTGCAAGGACTGGATTAATGTACACTCACAGGCTGCATAATTGCCCCCCCCCCCCCCAAGTTCTTGGTTCTGTGCATGAGGCAGGTCCTGTGAATATGTGATTTGCTCAGTCTCCACATTCACTCTCAATCTTCTGCTGACACCACACTCAGAACCAATCCCTGTAGTTTCTTCCAAGCTACTTCAAGAAAGGCGATCTTGGGAAGGGAAGCCAGGGAAAAAAAGACTATGAATAAAAATCCCCAAGAGGAAGATGGGATAAATAAAGTGAATAGAGGCCACAGACACCCTGTATATAAACTTGGGGAGGCTAACTTTCCCCTACCCCAACCATGACCACCGCTGCTTCTTACAGAGACCTGTGGCAGCAAAAAACTGAAAAGAGGTGTAGGACCATTTATTCTGCATGCCGCTGATGATTCTGCCAGTCCCACCCCCTCTGAAGTAGACTTCCTGTTTAGAAGGTGCAGGAACAGCAGAGCCAGCAGCAGAGTCAATGTTTTTTTGCTACTGCGGGTTTCAGGAAGGCAGCAGGTAAGCTGGTGGTAGGGGGGAGGAGGAGGGTGAGGGGGATTTTGGGGAACAGAAGATGCTAGATTTGGGTAAGCAAGGAGAAAAACTAAGATGACAGACCAGTGGGAGGAAAACAAGATGCAGGACCAGGAGAGGGAGAGGGAAAGCAAGAGCTGCTGAATCAGGGGAAAGGGGAAAGAAAGAGTTATATGGTGGCTGAGGTGAGGATGGACACAAGGAATTGGGTCACAGAGGAGGAATACTGGGTTGGGGGGGGGCATGAATAGATGATGGAAGATCCTTGATGTAAGAAAGTAAGACGACATGGAGTGATGCTGGATGGAAGGGGAAGAGAGAGGGAACAGTTAGTGAAGGACTGGGAAAAAGGACAGGGAATGGGAAGGCTGGAGTGAGGGGAAAAGCAGGGCCGTGCCTAGGGTCTCTGGCGCCCCCCTGCAGACTATCAGTTGGCGCCCCCCCCCCCCCCCCCGTGAAAATGATCACTCCCCCCCCCCCCCATGAAAATGATCGCTCACCACTTGCCACACTGAAAGGAATTGTCAGCAATATTCTTAGAAACAAATTGCTATACATTGCAAAATAAGATAGCAGATGTAAATTCTCAAAGTGGACATATTCCAAACGCTAAAATGAAAATAAAATATTTTTTTTCTACCTTTGTTGTCTGGTGACTTTCTTTTTTCAATCATGCTGGTCCAGTATCTGATTCTGCTGCTATCTGTCCTCTTAACTCCATTTCCAGGGCTTCCTTTCCATTTATTTCTTTACTTTTCTCCTTTCTTCTTCATTTCTTGCTCTATATCCATTTCCAGCAATTTCTCCTCTCTCCCTGGGTCCTGCCCTCCCATCCATGTCCAATCTTGTCCCTCTCTGCCCTTCCCTCCTCCATCCATAGCCAGCAATCCTCCTCTCTCCCCTCCCCTCCATTTCCAGCAATTTGTCCTCTCCCTGGGCCCCTATGTCCATCCTTGTCCCTCTCTGCCCTTCCCTCCTCCATCCATAGCCAGCAATCCTTGCCTCCTCTCTCCCCTCCTCTCCATTTCCAGCAATTTGTCCTCTCCCTGGGCCCCCATGTCCATCCTTGTCCCTCTCTGCCCTTCCCTCCTCCATCCATAGCCAGCAATCCTCTCTCCCCTCCCCTTCCAGCAATTTGTCCTCTCCCTGGGCCCTGCCCTCCCATCCATGCCTCTCTGCCCTTCCCTCCACACCCTGGGGCCTTTAAATCTTTTACTTCCGGTCGCAGCAGCGTCAGTGAAAGCGGAGCGCTGCCGACGTCTCCCTTCCCTTTGCGCTCTTGGTTCCCTCAGTGTCCGCATTCTTCTGACGTCAGAAGAAGGCGGGACACTGAGGGAACCAATGAGTGCAAGGGAAGGGAGATGTCGGCAGCAGTGGCGTAGCTAGGGTAGTTGACACCCGGGGCCGGTCATTGTTCAACGCCCCCCCCCCCCCAAATCCAGTACTAGGCATACCGAGAATACAAAACACTCACGACCTTTAGAGCAATTTTACCATACCATAAGCAGTCGTTTCTACGAATCACACAAGGAAAAGGAAAGCATCTTAAGCACTACAGTGAGCACTAGAACATCAATTCACCTATTGTAAAACGAAACCAGACAGAATAGTACAGATCGTCAATCCTGCACAGTCAATGCCAACTGAAAGCCATGTCTTTTTCACAAACACAGATACACCCTAATCCACTATAGAATAAGCAATCATAAACTTTCTATTTAGACAAAAATTAAACTGAACCCCCGATGCCAGACTCTGCATACAATGCAACACCACAGAAACAGAAAATGTCTCCTAGTACTGTGCAAAATATAAAGACAGCAGATGTAAATTTGAAAAAACTAACAAATACCAATCACCACTTTACAAATTAACAAATAGAAATAAAACAAATACAGAAAATAAAATAATACCATTTTATTGGACTAATACATTTAGCTTCCAGAGGCCAAAATCTCCTTCCTCAGGTCAATACAGTATAGTGCTGTTACAGTATCCTATCCTGATCTGAGGAAGGGGGTTTTGTTCTCTGAAAGTTAAGTCAAAATGTATTAAAATTAGTCCAATAAAAAGATTACCTTATTTACATGTTCTATTTATAAACATTTATTAACACAGCTAAAATACTATATCCTAAAGCAAAATAATAAAAATATATATTTACAGTTTGTTGTCTTTGGTTTCTGCTTTCCTCATCTTCTTTTCACCGTCTTCCTTCCATCCAGCATCTGTCTTCACTCTCTCTCTGCCATCCAGTGTCTGCCCTCTCTAATGTCCCTTCCATCCACATCTGCCCTCTATTTCTGCCCCTTCCATCCACCATCTGCCCCAGTCTGCCATCTCTCTCTCCCCCTTCCATCCACCATCTGCCCTCTCTCTCTACTTTCCCTCTAGCATTTGCCCTCTATCTCTGCCCCCTTCCATCCACTGTCTGCTCTTTCACTCCCTTCTATCCACTCTCTGCCCTTTCTCTCTGCTCCATCGATTCACCATTTGCCCTCTCTCTTTCCCCCTCCCATCCATTCAGGGTCTGCCCTCCCTCTCACTCCCCATTCCATCCAAGATCTATCCCCCCTCTCTCACTGCCCCCTCTTTTCGGCTCCCAGTTCCCACCTGCGGCTGCCCCTAGTTTCAGATCCATTGATTCTCCCATCCACCCCTGCCCCAGGCATGACCCCATTCTCCCTCCTGCTCACTTTTCAGACCCCAGTTCCAGCTCCATGCCCCTTCTCCCATCTGTCTCCCACCCAGTCCCTTCTGCCCATCCAAGTCCCCCTCACCCCATCTGTCTCCCACCCAGTCCCTTCTGCTATCCGAGTCCCCCCCCCACCTTCACCCCATCTGTCCCCCACCCTGACCCTGCCTCGTCTTCTCCCTGCCACCTGGTCTTTAAAAAGAAATTGCCGACGCAATAGCGAGCGCAGCACCTCGTGTGCAAGTAAAAGAAGCGAATCCGATCATCTCACTGGGCCTTCCTTCACTGTCCCGCCCTAGAGGAAATAGGAAGTTGCGTCAGAGGAGGGCGGGACAGTGAGGGAAGGCCCAATGAGATGATCGGATCCGCTTCTTTTACTTGCACACGAGGTGCTGCGCTCGCTATCGCGTCGGCAAATAAATTTAAAGGGCTGGTGCGGGGGGGGGGGGGTGCCAGGATGAAGAGCAGCGGGAGCGGCGGCACCCCCCTCTCTGGTGACACCCGGGGCGGACCGCCCCACCGCCCCGCCCTTGCTATGCCAAAAGAGTTAAAGGCCTCGGCGGTGCGGGGCGAGGGTAAGCACCGCGGCGGCGCCCTCCAGAGGTGGGAGCCCCCCCCTGCGGCGCTTACCTCGCTTACCGCATCGGCACGGCCCTGGGGAAAAGATAGAAAGCAGTAAATAGGTGCAGTAAGAAGAAGGTGATTGAGTAGACAGAGAAAAAAATAAATGGAAGAAAGCTGAAAGGAAGATAAATGTCAGAAATGGATATAGTAGAGAAGGAGAAGACAGGAAGAGGAAGAAGAATGACAAATGGACAGGAGACCCTGGAAAGCAGAAATAAGGGAATGGGACCAAGATAATTACTAAAAGGAAATGGCCAGACAACAAAGGTAGATAAAGATAGCCAACTATGTATTAAGTAAATCTAATAAAAAAGATATCCCCTTATTTTACATTTTTTTATTTTTACTTTTTAATTTAGTGATTGGAATATGTTAGTGTTTGCTGTATCATTTATTAAAACAGTCACCTGATGTGGCCACATTTCTTTCGCCCACAGGTTGCATCAAGGATAAAAACCGGTACATAAATAAACATATGAATTAAAATTATACAAATCATAAATAGTACAGATAAAATTAATACAAATCAATATAAATGAAATCAAAGCAATGATAAAACACCAACAGTGAGATCTAAGATACTAACATATATATTCTCAACCCAAAGTGATCGAATGTTCAAAGTGTCTGCCACATGTATTAATCACACATCAAAAACAAAATAAATATGAGACTAAATCAATTTGAATGAAAACATCCACTACTGAAACGCACAAAGTGAGATGTAGTATATTGACGTCTATACTCTTATGCAATAGTGACGTGGAGGGGCATAACTGAATGGGGCCGGCCATCTATATGGGCGGCCATCTCTAAGGCTGGCCCCGTAAAGCGGCCATCTTTCGTTTCGATAATACGGTCAGGGCCGGCCAAATCTCAACATTTGGGCCAGCGTTAGAGATGGCCGCCATTGGTTTCCGCCAATAATGGAAACTAATGGCGGCCATCTCAAACCCGGCCAAATCCAAGTCATTTGGTCACTGAGGAGCCCTCACATGCCAGGACACCAACCGGGCATCTTAGGGGGCACTGCAGTGGACTTCACAAATTGCTCCCAGGTGCATAGCTCCCTTACCTTGTGTGCTGAGCCCCCCAAACCCACTACCCACAACTGTATAGTGCTGGGCAGACTTATACGGTCTGTGCCCTGAAGAGCACACGTACAAATCAAAGTAAGGTATACACAAAAAGCAGCAAATATGAGTTATCTTGTTGGGCTGACTGGATGGACCGTGCAGGTCTTTTTCTGCCGTCATCTACTATGTTACTATGTACAACACTACCATAGCCCTTATGGGTGAAGGGGGACACCTACATGTGGGTACAGTGGGTTTTGGGAGGGGGGTTGGAGGGCTCCCATTTACCACCACAAGTGTAACAGGTAGGGGGGGATGGGCCTGGGTCCGCCTGCCTGAAGTGCACTGCAGTACCCACTAAAAACTGCTCCAGGGACCTGCATAGTGCTGTGATGGAGCTGGGTTTGACATTGACATTTGAGGCTGGCACAAAAATGTTTACAATTTTTTTTTGGGTGGGAGGGGGTTGGTGACCACTGGGGGAGTAAGGGGAGGTGGTCCCCGATTCCCTCCGGTGGTCACCCGGTCAGTTGGGGCACTTTTTTGAGGCTTGGTCCTAAAAATAAATGGACCAAGTGAAGTCGGCCAAGTGCTCGTCAGAGCCGGCCTTCTTTTTTCCATTATCGGCCGAAGCCGGCCATCTCGAAACCACGATCCTGTCCTGCCTTCCGTACCCTGCCGAAACGCCCCCATGAACTTTGGCTGGCCCTGCGACGGAAAGCAGTTGAAGCTGGCCAAAATCGGCTTTTGATTATACCAATTTGGCCGGCTTTAGGAGAAGGCCGGCCATCTCCCGATTTGTGTCGGAAGATGGCCGGCCTTCTCCTTCGAAAATAAGCAGGAAAGGGTGTTCTAATGAGTTGTTTGCTAGAGATCAGATATTCATGAATGAATTTGGCATCTGTCTCAAGATGAGTTACATTCAGGTACAGTAAGTATTTTCCTGTCCCTGGATGTCTTACAATCTAAGCTTGTACATGAGGATAGTAAGCAGCGGCGGGATTTAAACCCTGGCTTTCCCAGTTTTCAGGATTTCTGTTACAATGCTGCTGAGCATCACTGTTTGCATGGCCAACAAGATGGTGCCGGACTGGTGAGCTAGGGCTGACTGGGAGCCAAGTGTTAAAGTACCTACATATATTTCCAGAATATTGTAAATACTATTCTGTCTAATATGTTATATTATTTTGGCCCACTATTTTTATTTTTAGTACATAATTCCTTAGAGCGTGTTCAGTGTGCATGTTATAGTCAGTAACAGAGGTAGTAGGGGGAGGCAGCTGCACCAGAAACACAGTGAAGGACTCCTTCCCTGCTGCATTCAAAAGTGCACTCACTGTCCCATTTCTGCTGACATGGGATATTAGCTCACTCCACCACACCCTAAACCACCCCAGTTTAGGTTCCCAAACAGCTGAGTCACCAGCTGGCTATGAAGGAGGCCCACAAATGTATGTTAGCCTAGAGCCCAAAACAGCGTTAAAATGGCCCTTCCCTGCATGGTTTTGAACCTCCAGCATATGAATCAGAGTATTTAAACTTACAACCAGAGGAAAAGGAACCAGGGGGCCCCGTCTTCTGCTAGCTCAGTGCTGAACCATTTGCTTTGCCCAAGAATGGAATCCTGAGACCTCAGATATGAAACCTGAGTTTGCTGTGTTGGTGGTAGCAAGTGCTGAATTCTCAGAAGCACTGCCATGCCTGAACAGGCAATGGAACGAGCAAG